>NC_064293.1:20566968-20573010 GCF_019186545.1 Solanum stenotomum | reverse complement strand
CCCTCCTCCTTCTTCTCCTCCTCCTCCCCCTCCTTCTCCTTCTTCTTCTCCTTCTTCTTCTTCTTCTTCTCCTTCTCCTCCTTATACTTCTCATCCTTTTTCTTCTTTTTTTTCCTTCTTCTTCTCCTCCTCCTCCTCCCCCTCCTCCTCTTCCTTCTTCTTCTTCTTCTTCTTCTTCTCCTCAAGCAAAGGTGCATGATAGGGCAATAGTGAAAGAATATCCAAATCTAATTTCTCCCTTCTATTTGAACCAAGAGGAAACAAACTAGTTGAAGCACAAATACTGTTTCAGGCAGCTAGTATTCAACAACAATAAATATGGCAAGAAAAAACTAAACCAACATATGAGACACCAAGATTTACGTGGAAAACCTCTTTGGAATGAAGAGTAAAAAACTACGGGATCAAAGCTCCACTATAATCGATAAGAGTTACAACAATGTTCTCCAAAATGGCCACCAAAGAAGTTATAAATAATGAGCAACAATAACTACAAGATAGCATCAAGAACTACAGAAGTAAAAGGAGTAAAATCACCATAATATAGTTACTATTCATTAGCTAAAATCTACAGCTACAGGACTCCAAATCCACCTCTCTCAATTCTCAATCGAATATTAAGTTGAATGGAATAAGTTATTCAAAAATTCACTCAATCAAACACGGAACAAAGTATAAATCGTGACTTGAAAAGGGTTGTTAGGGCTAAAAATGGAGTGCAAAAATATGCACTATTTTTCTCTCTTTTTTGGCTACTAGTCTCTCTCTTATGAATATGTGAAAATAGTACCTAAAGAATTCTTCAATAAGTACCATATCAATGGGCTAACGGGAAAGAGTGGGTTGGTCCAAATTGGGCTTTTATTATCCACATAGGAAGGAAAAAAGATCCAAAACTCGATAATTTTCTCCCTCTCGACTTTTGTTGAGGAGACTGCCATTCCGGCGATTATACATTTTTTTGTCAAACTTCCCTGTTGGAAAATACTTAGTCATCATATCAGAACCATTGTCATCTGTTGTAACACATGGAAGTGTAAAAGTCATGAGAAGTTATAAAGTGCAGAAATATTGTTGATGCAAGGTTTCATGAGTAGAGTGTACGGGTGGTACACTGGACCAAGAATGTGACAACCCAGTCGTGGTTAATACTTAGAAATATAGCATTTCAGAATCTGCATGAATGAGCCAACAGGACAACTCATAGATGAGAGCACCAGTTGTGGTTGAGTCTCGTGGATTTTATTTTTAGAAACTTATGATTTTAGTGTTTTGGATTTTGTGGAAGGGGTCTATGGACCGTAGAAAGGAATATGATTTGTGGTTTATGGCTCATGTTTCATTCTTCAGAAAGTTGGAATTTCAGGGAATTGAATTCACAGACGGATAATACGGTCCCTAGTAGGTTGTATGGACCGTGGATGGAATCTGTGGAGTTGGTCCGACAGTTTTACTTCAGGGATATTTGGATCTTTTTCTACTCTTTTAATCTTAAACTATGTCGTTTTAAGCCTATTTCTAAGACCTATAACTGATTCTAAGACTCAAACCCTCCCCTCCCCATTCACTCTCAAACTATCAAAACCCCAAGTTTCTCTCAAGGCGATTCAAGAGTTCTTCAAGCTTCAAGTCTCCTTTTCAGATTTCAATAGAGGGTTTCATCATGATATATGGTAAATCCATCAAAAGGTTCCTCTTCACCCATTGAGTACTAAAGAAACCTAAATTGCTACTTTATCATTCTCACCCAATTATAGGGTTTTTATGATTCCTCCATGAATTAAATTCAAGTTTACTTATCATGGTTGATCTTATTATGCATTATTTGATCATATTTCAATATTTTCTGTTTTCATGAATTCATGTTATGCAGGTATTTTATGATATGAATTCAATCTATGATGATATGCAAGCATTATGATATGAAAGATTTATGAATCAAGGATGGTTTGGAATAAATTATCAATAACTTTTATGAAAATTGAGGCTTTCGATTGGATTACCTCCTATTATAAAAGAATGATATGATTTAGTCACTTCCAATTGAAGTGATTACTACTATGAAAAAACTATCATGGTTTAGATGTTTTTGATTAAAGTGCCTCTTATCAATAGATTATGAAATCATGATTTTAAAGGAGCTATTCTTATGAGATTTTATGAATGACTTGATATTACTAGATTCTTACCATTTCAAGAATTGTGAATATGATTATGATTATGCATGATTTTTTTGGAAGTTTACTTAGCATCGAATTGGACTAGTGGAGATTACCGGGTCCTAGAACTTCATGCCTCCATAGGTATGTTTCGATTGGACAATAGCTAGAAGATCCACCTAAACTCATGATTATGGTCCTTACCTTGGCAAGTAGGATACTCTCTTTTCGGTATGGGAGTAGTACACTAACTTTATGTTATAGCTCACATGATTTATGTCGGTTAACGGTAACTCATACAAAAATTTATGACTTTCTAAAGACTCATGTTATGATTATGATTTAAAGAATAATGCATGACCTTGTACTATGTTTTATGAAATCATATAATCAGATTTATGGTATGTTTACTTGGTTATTGCATTATCATATTTTCAGACTCATCATGCTATCATGTTATACTCATACATCTTTCTCCATATTCAGTACATTTTGAGTACTGACCGCATACATCTCTTGTGCCTATATTATTTTATAATATAGGTTCTGACGCACATCATTCAGCCTGCGGTTAGTATTAGACCCTATCAGCATTGCTCAGACTTAGATAGTCCTCATGGTTTGGGGACATGGCCACACTTATATTTTATGTCATTTCAGACTTATTCAGTTTCAGATTGTTCTAGTGAGTTAGGGCTTTTCCTAGTCACTCATTATGCAGTAGAGGCATGTCAGACATAGTATTTCCACTTTGAGTTTTGTATTTATATTCTTCATGATATGTTGAGTTTATCTCTTGAGACTTATATTCCTCCTTCTTGATTATTCAATTATGTTGTTCTCTTAGTGTTATGCTACACCATGAATTCCTTAGTTTAATATTCTTGTGACTCGTTGAGTTTTGCAGTTTCTTTTCTTAGATAAAAAATAGGTGATGTATTTTCATAACGTGTAATGCTCACCTCCATGTCATGAGCAATATCTAATTCTTCAAAAAGTTTGAGGCTTAACCCCTTGCATGATATATACAAGGCCCAAATGCATTCCTTGAATACAAATTTCAACTACAGAAGTTTCAAAATATTGATTCTTGCAATCTAAGCTTAATATTCGCTAACAAACTGTAATCTACTATAGGCTCATCTATACTTTGTTTTGTGTTTGTCAACTCCATCATGCTCACTGCATGACGGGTGCTTTAGAAATTATTAAGGAATATACTTTGAAGCTTCTCCTAACAACCAATTGATTGATGCTCTAAGTCCATGTACAAATCAAAGGTGTTATCTTTCAAGGAACGCACAAACTTCTTGACAAGAAGATCACCGTGTGTACCAACACTAATACAAGTCTCGGCGAAATATACAATGTGTTGTCTTGAGTTTCCATTCACATCAAATTGTTGCAACTTTGGTGGTTGATATTCAATTTGCATCGGTAAGTCCTCAAGAATATGAGTTTGAGTATCCTAAAGAACTTTGTGATGGACCACCATATTGAGCTTTGATGGTGTTCGTAATTATATATTATAGTTGTTGAATTGTTGGAGTAACCATTGAAGTAGATTGCTTTGCGCATTGAGATTCAACTAGCTTGGTGGGAGATTTAATATCAAATTTTTCTTGTGGTGCTATGTTGTAACTTGACTCTCCAGGGCAATAGAGATCTAATTTGCTCATAAGTTGGGTGATTTGAAGATCTTTATATTCAGTATATTTCTTTAATGCCTTAATGGTTTGCATCATTACAACAAGTTGTTCGTTGACGTTGACTACATTAATCATCATGGCGTTGACCTTTGTTGAGATAAATAAATTTGTCAAATCGTCGAAATCCTCAAAATTGAAGCTAGTTTGAGAGACATCATCTGATGGACAGAAATGGATTTTTCCCTAGAAGTTGTAGTTGTAATATGATATTTGTCTTTGTTTGCCATCTCCGAAGATATGAAGAACTCTGATCTATTCATGTCGCTAGCCTTGAGACTTACCTTACATGAAGTATTGTTGATTTTTTTCAAAGTCCATTACAGTACTAGTAGAATTTGTAGTTTTCCGATTTATAAGCGGAGGAGATGAACAACAGAATTGGTCTTACTAGGTGTGTCAAATTTATTCGCAACAATTTTTCATAGTGTTGAAAATTAACTGCAATCAGAATAAATAAAAGAAAAAGTAATTTAATTGATGAATCTTCATGAGTACAATTTTGTTGTTTTTTTTAATTCTTATCTCCTAATAGTTTCCGTGATTCGAGGGCTAACCATATCGTACTTCTCGAACGTAGGATGATGTAGACCTCCTTGAGATGTGTTTGATCGTCGGAAACATTGAGAAGCACGTCATCGTCTCAAGTCGATCTCCGAGAAGAACTATGTTGACCACTCCTTTGAACAATTATGTAGTTGATGTTGTAGCTTTCTCCAATGCTTGCAGACTATAGTTGTAGGAGAGAGGCAGTCCAAATATGGATGAACTCTTTTGCCTTGTTTTGATTGGTTTATGAAATTCATCAAGCTTATCACAAAGTAAGGTTACTTTTTGATTGGTTGATGAACTTTGACCAGGATTGCCATATATCATTTGAACGGATGGCATCCTCTTGTTGATCATGAACTTACTGGGATGACAAGTCATCTTGACGTGGCATGAGCTTGGGCCTCAAGATTTGGACATTGGACTTGAGATTATAAAATGTACGTGTTCATGTGTGAAACCCAATTAATTATTCAACCCAATTGAACGTGAATTTAATTCAAAATTTTGTATGACTAAAAATTCTATTATTTTTAATAATAAAAGGGGGTTCAAACATATTAATTGAATCTAACAAAATTTATGTGTCTACAATCATTCTTTTAACAATGTTCCCTACATGTATGTAAACAGAAATTCCTCCATTATTCCATTTTCTCGTCCACAAGATTGAAATATTTTACCAGTAAAAATTGCGGTTCATTTCTGCTCATCGTGCTTATTTACAGATCAATTTATTGGAACAATTCCATTATGGAGGAATTTTTGCAGGAAACCTAGTACATCTTATATTTCGTCATCATCTTCTTGGTTGGGAACATTGTTTAAAAGAACTAGTAAGGAAATATTGTATAAAAAAATTGAAACAGATCGATTAGGAATTTTTTTGCCAACAAAATTATCAATTTGTCATATTCTTCCATGTAGGCGATGGCTAAATCCGACTTGCCAATATAAGAGATCGAGTCACCAGGCCTATGCTTGAACCAACTCAAGTCTAACATCTTGTTTGCGTCTCAATTAAGGAGGAAAAGATGATATTCAAAGAATCATATGGATGCAAAGGAACTACTATCGGAATTGGTTATTCAATGATGTAATAATACTAATTAAACCAAATATGGTTAACTGATTAATCATTTAAATGTTTATGTTTAGAATAAATAAAGAGTTGGTAGAAAATCATTTTATGGTGTGGCAAAACATAATTAATTAAAGTCGGGAATAAGGAACACAAGAAAACGGTTTGATCTTGTGTTGAAAAAGTTGTGGTAATATATTTATGTTGGTTCACTTGGATAGTAAATTTTATGGATGCAACTTTACAATCTTATTTTCAACTAATTTCTCAACTAAATTTGAGAGAACACTTTAAGGGTGTGTTTGGTATGAAGGAAAATGTTTTCCTAGAAAACAAGTTGATTTTTGACTTATTTTCTCATGTTTGGTTGATGAGTAGAAAATAGTTTTCGGAAAAGATTTTGTGTTTGATTTATGAATGAATTTTTTTTTTGAGAAATATCTTTTATTTTTACTAGGGTAGAAAAATAATTTTTGAAATTGAAAATATTTTTTAAAAACGAACTTAAATTTTTTTGGGGGTGGAGTTGGGGGGGGGGGGGGGGGGG
>NC_064293.1:20525537-20566330 GCF_019186545.1 Solanum stenotomum | reverse complement strand
GTAGGGACAAAATAAATTGATTTTTTCAACAAAAAAGTAATTGTAGTTTGAAGTTGAAAGAGAGTTTTGGAAAATGTTTTCCTTAAGTTTTGAAGAGAAGTCATTTTCCTTAAATTTGAGGAAAATGAATTGATTTGGAAAACATTTTTCAAAATATTTAACCCAACCAAACATGAGAAGATTGGAAAACATTTCATACCAAACACACTCTAAATAGAGAGAATGAAAGAGGACGGCACTGAAAAAAAAACTAAAATACTATCAAATGAGAAGGAATTATCAGAAATACGATGTACATTCATGAATCATAATATATTTTTTTATGAGAAACAGAACAAAGGAAGCCAGCCAGAGTGAACCAAAAATGGTCAAACAAGCAGAGAGATCAATCTCTCTATTACTATCAATATTGCATTGTATTGTATTGTGAATAGCCTCTCTCCAGGTACACTAGCTGTTTCCAGAGGTGGAGACCTCAGTGCTACATATTGGACACACCTGCATCCACAAAATCATATACAAAAATCAACTGCAGCCCTCCAAAATTTATATAGAAGAAGTCTCAGAAATGAATACTAAAAAGCAACAATATATTAGTAGTATTATTCAACAATTTGGACAGGTATATGTGAAAGATTCATTAATATACGTTGGAAAGGAAGGACGCATGGGCTGATCATCCACCCCCATCCCAGACAATTACCCCCATCACTAGAGGCCCTGCTGATGTAGAGCAACCATTTCTAACCACTTCCAAAGTCCACAAGGATGGACAAAGAGCATACTACTGTGAGTTGTCAAATAAAAGCAGTTTGTTACTTCGATAGAGAAACTCATAGCAAGTTAAGATCAAAATATAGACAGTTATCCCTTCTGATGCACCATAATACATTAACAAATATAAAATTCAACAATTCAGATTCGTTCTAGCTAACATCGATTTATCCACTCCTTAGTCTGCTATGAAAAGTTCTTAGGACAGAGGATTCATAAATACAAGTGTTGTGTCATTATGGCTCCCAACCCTCATCCTGATTCAATCAAAAGAGTTGGAACTCATTACAGGTATTATGCACAAGTTCTTACCTATCAAATACTTCAGTTGCCCATTGTTTATTGGTAGGGAAAACATCTCTATCTTTTCTGAGATGGTTAATAATGTGATCAATAAGATAAATGGTTGGCACTCCAAACTACTTTCTTCTGGTGGTAGGTGTATCCTTATCAGACATGTTATTTTGGCCATGCCTACTCATATGCTTACTGCTGTGCATCCTCCTAAAGGTACCATTGAGCATTTGGAGAAAATGTCGGCTACACTCTTTTGAGGGGGCACAACAGACAGGAAAAGGCGTCATTCATCTGCTTGGGATAAACTGAGTCTGCCTTACTGTGAAGGAGGTACAAATTTCAGGAAAATATGGGATATTGCATGGCCTTTTCTATCAAACAGTGGTGGAACCTTAGAACTGGAAAATCTCTTAAAAAGAATTATGATAGCCAAATATTGTTAGACGTCTCATCCTCTAACTACACAAAGACAGAGATCGTCCATGATTGGCTGATATGCTCACTGCTGGTATGGGTGGAGTCGCCGGCGACATGCAGTTTGATGGAGGTGGAGAAGATAGCGGATCGAGGTGATAACGATATACAGCTGTATAGTATAGAAGCCAAACTTATATCCTTTTAAGCACTAGATATTGGACTAGGAACTGGGAAAACACATACAAATGGAAGAAGAAGAAGAACAAAAAATCAGAAATCAGATAATCGAGGAGGCTCAGGCAGAGAACATGACTCAAGAAGTATATATCATAACTATCGAAGGGGAGACAAATAGTTACTGTATGAGCAGGGGAGATTCTTCCTTTCGGGAAACTTAGGAGAATCAGTTGGTCACATACAATGAACCAGAACCATTGAGCATAGAAGACAATCTCACGAAAGAGATGATGGAGACAAAGGCTACGATCTGGGCACACCTTAATGTGATCAAATTAGGGCAAGCCTTTGGAGCAGCTATGGGATGTGAAAAAAGAGGCTTATGCTTTGTGCATGAAGATGGATCAAAAGAAAAACTTGGAGAGATGCGCAGGAAAGGGCAAATCCTCAGATAATAATAACTACACAATTCCGAAAGAACTCAAGATTGTGTCTTGGAATGTAAGGGGGATTAATGAGGAAAGGGGAAATGGAAGAACATGGCAACCAAAGCATAACGTGTAAAATGTACAGAGAAAATCATCATTTCTTTTGGTTAGTGACAGCAGTGTATGTTGATTGTAAAAGGGTGTAAAGAAGAGAGTTATGGGGGGAGCTATATTCAGTGGGGGGAAGGTGAGCAGGACCTTAGGTGGTGGGAGGTGATTTTAATGTAATCAGATATCCCAGTGAAAGAGCAAATTATTTCAGAATAAATGAAGCAATGGTTGAGTTTTCCAAATGCATAGAAGAGATGGAACTTGTGGATCCTCCTTTATTTGGATTATACTTGGGGAAGGGGGGAGAATCATAGAAGTGCCTCAAGAATTGATAGGTTCTTATACTCTTCATCATGGGAAGAGCAACTTACTCTCATTAAACAAACAATACTGGCAAAGATAGGATCTGACCACAATCCAATCATGTTATCCTGTGAAGAGTTGAACTTCAAGAAAAATCATTTCAAATTGGAAAGTTGGTAGTTGAGGGTTGAAGGATTAAAAGAAAAGGTAAGACGGTGGTGGAGAGCTTTTGTTGTTAATGGGAGGCCTGGCTATATTTTAGCTGAGCAACTACAATTGCTAAAGAAAAGTTAAAAGATTGGAGTAGAAATAAAAGGCAATTGGAGACAAAGAAAGGGTGACATTCTAAACCAATTGGCAGTCTTGGAGGCAATTCAAGAACAAAGAGCTCTCACAGATGACGACGCATTTCAGAAATCAAACTTAACTAAGGAGTTTGAAGAAGTTGCAAGCAATGAGGACATAGCTTGGAGACAAAGATGAAGGATAGAATGGTTGAAACAGGAGGGAGACAACAATACAAAATACTTCCATAGGATAGCTATAGGTCACAAAAGGGTAAACTCCATAGATAATCTGAAGGTGGAGGGGGTGGGGGTGACATATCCAGAAGAGATCAAAGAAGCAATACAACAAAATTACTACAAGAATTAATGTAGGCCAGAATTAATGTTACATGAAGCTACAAGGATCTCAGCAGAAGAACAAGAGGAGCTACAAAGACAATTTAAAGAGGATGAAATCTTAGAAGACATTAAATTGTGTGCTATGGAGAAGGCACCCATGCCTGATGGATTCCCTATGTCCTTTTTTCAAGCTTTTTGGGAACTTATGAAGGAGGACATCCTAAAGACTCCAATATTTTTATGAAATATCAGAAGTTTAAGAAAAACTTCAATACAACATTCATAGCC
This sequence comes from Solanum stenotomum, assembly GCF_019186545.1. Taxonomy (NCBI): domain Eukaryota; kingdom Viridiplantae; phylum Streptophyta; class Magnoliopsida; order Solanales; family Solanaceae; genus Solanum; species Solanum stenotomum. Next base: position 20,562,909 of record NC_064293.1, on the reverse strand, counting down.
TTGATCCCAAAGAAGGACATATAAGTCTCATAGGTGAAATGTACAAGATTGAGGCAAAAATACTGGTCGAAAGACTCAAGAAGGTGGTTAACAAGCATCAAATATCATTTATAAAAGGAAGAAATATCATGGATGCAACCTTGATTGATTGCGAGTGTGTGGACTCAAGACTTAAAGGTGCAGAAGTTGGTATCATGTGTAAGCTAGACATAGAAAAAACTTACGATCATGTCAACCAGAGATTCTTGTTGAATACTCTCAGGCAAATGGGATTTGGTGAGAAATAGTTGAAATGGATTGATTTTTGCATTAAAACTATCAAGTTCTCTATTCTGGTGAATCATGTAGGGCTTTTTTGATTCTAAAAGGGGTCTAATACAAGGTGACCCTCTGTCTCCTTTCCTGTTTATACTGGCAATGGAGGGATTTGATAGCATAATAAGGATAGCATTAAAGAATAGATGGATTAAAGGGTTTGAGATAGGAGATAGCAGGGTGGAAATAATGGAAGTACGTCACCTACATTATGCAGATGACACAGTGGTCTTTTGTGAGCCAAGGGTTGAACAAATAGGTTATATCAAAATGATTTTCACTATTTTTGAAGCTTCTTCTGGTTCAAAAGTTAACGGCGAAAAAACCAGTTTGTTCCTAATAAAGGAGGTGCCAAACATCCAAAATCTTTGTCATCCTTTTAGGATGCAAAGTTGAAAATATGCCTACTACGTACCTTCGTATGCCTCTGGGCAGTGAACACAAAGCAGGGGACATTTGGGCTGGAGTTATACAGAAAACAGAAAAGAGGCAGACTAGGTGAAAGGCACAATACATATCATTGGGAGGGAGGCTCATCCTTATCAATTTTGTACTTGATGCACTTCATACATATGTAATGTCTCTATTTCCCTTGCCTTCCAAGGTTATGAAAAAATTGGACAAACTTAGGAGGAGATTCTCGTGGCCTGGGTATAAAGAGGGCAACGGATACAAACTAGTCAATGCATACAACAATGTAGAGTAGAGAGCAGGGTGGTAGGGTGGTTTGGGCATCAGACATCTGAGAGCACAAAACAATAGCTTATTGATTAAATGGCTCTAGAGATGCAATAGGGAGGAACATGCATTCTGGAGGGAGGTGATTAGACACAAGTTTGGTGAACTCAACCCATGGTGTACCAATGTGGGAACTGATACTCATGGGATTTGAGTCTGGAAGACCATTAGAGCCCTATGGCCCAAAAGGGGAAGAAACTTGCAAAAGATAGTTGGAGATGGAAAAAAATAAAATTCTAAAAGGAGCCAAGTCCATTAATGGGGATTTTTCCAGACCTATTTATCCTAAGCAACAACCCAGATGGTACCATTTAAGATATGTGCAGTGCACATGGATGGAACTTATCCTTCAAGAGATTGATAAAGTGGCTAGTCTGCCAAGTAGGATTGATGATTTCAGAACTGCTGAACCAGATACATTAAGATGGAAACACAATACTGATGGGCAATTCTCTGTTAAAGGGGTTTACAGAATGGAAGGAAGAGTACCGTATAGAGGGCAACCAAAAAATTTGGAGAAACTAATGGAAGAGACCAGCTTTAACCAAGGTAAAATGCTTTACTTGCTTGGTGGTTAAAAGAGCAAGCCTGAACACAAGAAGTTTTGAAGAAAAAGGCATAGTTACCAGGTGCTTCTTATGCAATGAGACAGATGAAACAAATGGTCGTATGTTTTACACAACACTTTGACATAATAACTTTGGTCTTTATTTCTCAACATAACAAAGACAAGTTGGACTATGCCTAAGAATACTGCAGATTTGCGCAAGTGCTGGATGAAAAGAGGAGGCAGCAAAAGTCAAAAGAAGTGGTGGAGGATCATACCACAATGCATCCGGTGGACAGTTTGGAGAGAGGAATGGGAGGTGTTTTGAAGATAGAACCAATTCCATTTAGAAAGTTAAATGGAATTATATATTATCTTCTACTTTTGGTGTAAAGAAGTAGGTTTAGAGGATATAGATCATTTTGTAGGTTTATTAAGATCTCTGTGAGTATCTTCTTTTCTATTTGTTTTTTTATCTAACACTTCTTTATGGTGTCCAGCATTGAGGACTTGCTGAGGAAAATACATTTACCAGTTTCAAAAAGAAAAAGCCATCTTGGCCCTAAGTTGCTTGGACTAGGGTGCGGGTGTCCGATACGGGTGCAGATCTAGAGGTCCGGTCCTTCATGATCTAATTTTTAAGATTCAGGAATATGGATCTATGTATGGATACGAGTGCGGGGATTCGCCTAAAAATAATTAAAATATCTAAAAAGAGTTATAAAACCTAAATTATGAGATATTATGTGGAGAACTTGAAGAGAATATTGGACAGAGATTAAAGGAAAAGGAGTGACATAGAAATTTCTATATAAAAGGTATTCCATTTTCTTCAATTTCACCTTAGCTTTTGCATTGATTACATAAATCATTAAAACTGTCTAGACATTCCCCATCGATTTTGGTCAAAGTACCCAAAATTGGTTGACCAAATCGGACACGGATCCCACCCCCACACCCATGTAGTGTCGACATGGGTGCGGCACCAAAAGTGAAGAGTCCAAGCAACTTAGTCCTGGCCAATCTCAATCTTGGTAGCTATGGCTAAGATCAAACATCTTGTTGCTGTACATATTAAATGGCAGGTTGGGAGAGGTGAAATATCCTTCTGGTATGATAATTGGATCACTTTTGGTCCCCTATGAAAATTACTTCTAGAAGGCAGCAAACCTAAACTTACCACTGTTGCATTGGCCATAGCTAATGTTGAAATGGGAATGGAAAGGCTGAGAACAATATATTCCAACTGAAATCTTGAACTTTTTTAACAATATGAATCTCCAATTACCTCATGATGTGCCTGATAGACCATTTTGAACACCAGGCAACAAAAGGCAATTTTCTGTGGCACAGCTTAGCTTCTGCTAAGACATAGGAAGCCCAAATGCTGGATCGACTCCAAGACGTGGCATATATATGTGCCTTTCAAGATGAAAATTTATTATGGGGGGAGGGTATTGAGGGGCAATTCCTATTGATGCACGAGTTGCCAGGTTTGGTATTGCTGCTCCATCTAGATGTTTTTGATGCAGAAACCCTGATGTTAAAACTGTTGATCACCTCTTTGTTATGGTAATTTTCCTAATAAGGTGTGGAAAATCATGTGGACCATTTGGTATTCCTTACACTAACTTGCCTCTTACAGGTTGCTCATGATCAACTGGTAGAAGCTCAAATGTAAAGATCCTGTCACTAGCTTCATTGTCAATTCTCTGTCATTTATAACTACTTGGGAACTATGGAGATCATGATGTGGCTCCAAATATGGACTGATAAGTTAAATATTAGGAGATCCATATCTCTAATTGCTTCCACTATGACTCATCTCATCTCAAATCATTTTAAAAGCATTTACTTATGTCCTAACTGGAATGCTATTACTCAGCTTGTATGTAGTTCCATACACACTTCAACTAAATTGTTTAAATAAAATGGACCAACTCCCTACCTGTTTTCTCAAGTTTAACTCTGATGAGAACTGCAGAAATGGCCTTAACGGGGGTGGTAGCCTCATCAGGGACATGAGAGGGAAGCTAACTATGGCCTACTCATTGGTGCTTGGAGCTGGGACAAGTGATTGGGCTAAAGCTGCTTCCTTGCTGTATGGGATTACATGGTGAGTACCAGCCTTAACATTTTTCTTGCAAATTAGTATGATGCAATATGTAAGGAAATCCAACATCTTAATCTCCATATCCATTCAACTGTGTTTACATAAAATGGGATAAGAAGTCTCAATCTCATTCGATCTGGCACATAGCCAGATGAAAATGAAGGAACTCAAGCCCAGGATCTAAGTCACTATAACAGCTATAATCACCACCCTAAACAGTACTGACAAAAGACATATATTCCCTTTTGAGTCGAAGAAAGAAAAAAAGGGAAAAGAGAAGAGTACAATCTAGTTCAATGTGAAATGCATTGGCAAAAGAAGCACAGATAAACTTAGAGCTACCATCATTCTTCAAATAACTTGACATATATCAGCTGACCATGATGGAGCTAAACCACAATTTTTAGTCTCAGCTAGAGCCACATATCACAGATAAAACTTGTGTGATTTTTAAAAAGATTCAAAAGGTAGGGGAGCACCTACAAACAATAACCGAAAAGATACTAATTGGCTTAGCCAAGATCCTTCTCCCTCACAGTTCAAGGATTTATTTTGGAGGGTAGTACTTCTACAATACCTTGTTTATTTGTAACCAATTGTTGAGGCATTCAGAATGATACGTATGTTTGCAGGACAGCACAGTCAATTTGTCACCATCTTCATAATCCAATCTACATATAACACACCTGGAGTGCAAAAATGTCAAGTCGTCAAAACATTTCACGTAAGAAATAGTAGAGCAGCATAGGATATGTTAACTTACGAATCAGTGGTTCCTTCTGATGCAGTTTGTGTCTTATAGATCACTGAAGGCAAAGAGGCAATTGTATCAGCAGAAAGCCCCCTGCTCTCAGTTCCAACAACTTCACCTAATGCTATAAGTTCCTGCATCAGTGCAGACAGTTGAACAATACCAAACATGTGAGGTAGAATACAAAAAATGTCTAAAAGAGAAACAGGAATTCAACAAACTGAAGTACCTCATAAGAAAGCTCATCAGGATCAACGTCCTCCCATGCATCCTAAGAACAACAAAATACACACGTATGGTTAAACCAGACTTAATGAGATATCACAAAATTTGTCTTTTCTAAAATATGCAGGAATTTTACATCAAAAAAACAACAATGTTGCAGATGAATGATCTTGGGCGTATTTTTATGCTTAAAAGCCACGAGAAACCCATATTTTAGCTAAATTCGAGAACAAAATCCATTATACTTGCCAATTGTTTGATCTTGTTTATGTGATTTTGGCTAACCAATGTGATTAGGTGTGTGGAGGATGGAAAGCTAGTGGAGAAGACGCTGGAACGCAAAGAAATGAGTTGAAAGTGAGGCTGAGGTTTGGAGCTAAGCAGCCAAGTAACAAAGCAAGATCGGAGAAGAAGGAGCCCAGCTCCGCTTCCTCCCCGTATCGCGGAGCTGGGGAGTAACAATCAGTCTCGAAGAATTTTGGACCAGGGGACTTCATATCCACTCCGTATTGCAGAGCTATCGCGAAGAAGGCAAAGAGTTGTGCAAAGCAGGTTCGCTTTGACTCCGCGTCGCGGACATGCAACCCTAGATTTTGACGCGTTTTCTAGCCTATAAATAGACTCATTTTTGGTTATTTTTATTATTCTTTTTCATATACTTGGAGGATGAGACTTGGACGATTTTTCTCTTTAATTTCTAGTGTTCATTCCAACTCTTTTCAATCTTTCAATTTCTTGAATGATTAAAGATTCCAGCATTGTGAATCGAATTATGAGTGGCTAAATCTTTTTTTTCTAGGGTTGTGGCTACAATTGATTGTATAGTATCAACTCTTTAGAGAAGATGGGTTATCACTAAAAGTTATTCTTGAGTTCTTGAATTAACTATTGTAATGTTGGATCACCATTAGAATACACATCTTGTTTGTTCTTGAACTCGGGAGAGGAATAGAGAGATAGAACGTGGAATACAAAGGGCATGATCTTTCTTTGTCAAAACTTAGGTTGATTTGTATCTAGGATAGGGATATACCTAAGTTACCATGCTTGGTTATGAAATAAGATGAAAGTTTAATGCTCCGTGGTTGGTTCAATCTATCCCGCTCAACGATGTAGTTAGGTTGCCAATTGTGGAAGGTGATTAGAGGTTCGGAAGACCATAATCATATCATTAACCTTGTAAATCAATAACTTGATAACCATGAGGATTCTAAAGTGAAGATATTGTGCATGAAATCTTGTTTAAGTTGTAGCGCTGGAATTTCCCCAAGTCATTGATAAAACCCCAAGTGAATTCGAATTGGTGCTATTTAATTTAGTTAGTTATTTATTGCAATTATTAGTTGCATTTGGTGTAAACAGTCATTATCATTCCTGCTTGCATTTGGTGGACAGTGTGGAAGGAAAGGAATGGTAGACATTTTGAAGGCACTAGCAGTTCTACTGAGAAAATTAGGATGAATGAATTGTCTTAGCTTGTTCTTTTTTTGGTGTAAACAGAATATGTGGGGGGAAGTACGAGAGTTAGTATATTAAATTGACAATATATAATTGTATAGGGTTTTGAGCAAAGGTTAGCACCGTTTTGATGCTTGTAAAGTTTCCAACTTAGCACCTTTTTCTGGGGTGGCAAAGTTTTTATTGAATGAATTGTTACTTGTCTCAAAAAAAAAAAAAAGACAAATACAAAATCAAACTCTCTTTACACATTTGCAATTAATTATAGTTACAAATAAAATTGGATATTTGCTAATCATAAGTCTTTTGGATTCGACAATCTGGCTCTTAAAAGTTACTATATTAATTGGGTGACCACATACACTTGCGTGTGCATTTGGATGCAACAATGAACAAAGACTCAAGAAACCCCGAGTAAACATGAAAAAAAATATATTTTATCTATATTGAAGAAAGGGAAGGAGGAGAAAGCAAAACATGGTGGAAAAAATCTTCAGCCCAAAGAGCCCATCAATTCAGTTGAAAAAAATGCATCAAAATAGCATTATTATGAGGACAGTTTTGTGGGGCCAACAACAATAAATATGAGAAAAGATTTTCCATAAAATTTACCGGTCTGACCTAACAGTTACGGTGTGCCATTTGTAGATCTATCACGGATTTCACTAAACTATACCCTAAAAATTAAAAGGAAATTTGAATAAGAAAATAAAGCAACTAGCAGCTCAGACTACTCACTACTGTAAGGAGAAACTGTTATAGCACAAGTTTTAATAGAAATATTTGAACAAAACATTACAGATACACAATATGCAACATTGGGTATATCATATATGAGAGCATTCAAGGAAGTTCATAAATGTTTTGCGTCACTTTATTTATTGCCTTAACAGTTTGGCTAGATCCTCACATTTTTCACTTTTATCAAGAGCCAAACTTGGTATTTCATATCTGTTCCATAGAGTACATGCTTGAACAGTAATACTAAAATTTGGTTACATGTAAATATTATTGATATACAATATATTACATTTAGCATACAAAGGCATACTAAAGGGTGTTAAAATGTCTTCTTAAAGATGCTTCAAACGGTCCTTAGCAAGCCAAGATGCATTACAGGGGTGAACTCGTATTCACGACATTGGCGGCAGTCTAGATTCTCGCTCGATTCAGCCTTACCTGTTGTTTTTTAGATTAGGGACTTAGAATATGTTTAAACAGGTAATATTGATCAGGAGGCGCATTTATGGGATAGCTCACTCCCAAGTTTGTATTGATTACGAATACAAAATATGGTTAGCCGTTCAAGACACTTAGGCAACACTGCAAAGACCACCAAGGCCAATTGACTTATATCAAAGATCCTCGACACTTGTCAGCCCAAAGATGAACCTTATCCTATGGCAGTTAACATCCCTAACTACTACACGCATTTAATATATACTAGTTTTAGTGTTCGTGCATGTCCCTCGTACAGATGAGAACAAATTTTTAAAATGACATAAATAATATTTAAAATGTGCTTGCTTTAGAATATAAAAGTACCAAACAAATTGAAAGTTCCAAAATGATACATATTAATCATGTTTAGGTATTACCAAAAATATAAACAAAACATGTTTAGGGAATTTTGATCCACTTCAGTGGTTCTTCCTTCAATTTGTTCTAATACTTGTTTTATTGTAAATGTGTCATTGGAGTAAAATTTGATTGAAAGGCCAAAAAGTCATCCAAAACAAAGAATTATTTGAGTAGGAAAGTAATTTAAATATAATAAATAGAGTTAATTATACTAAACAACTCTGTAATATGATTTCATTTTAGATATATCCCCCTTTTACTTTAAAATCAAATATTTACACCTATACTACGAAAATTCGACACTTAATCCCCTTATAAGATATATCCATAACAGCAAAGTATATCAAAATATAGTTTTAAAAAGATGAATTAAAATTATAATTACCATACTTATGTTTTAGATCTTTCCCTACTTAAACAATATAGAAAATATTAATATTTTGGGCATTAAATAGTTTAGATGGATCTTTTTCTTATTTGATATAATAGTTACCTTTTTATTTTGTGGTTGTCGTAAGAAGAAGTCGTGTATTGTGAGTTAAGCCAGGTGATACTTCTTAATATGTATCATCATTTATCATGAAAGATTGCCGTAAAATTTTGCATCGAAAACTATTTACAGGGAAGTTACTAAAAAAGGGACACTGACTCGTGAATGGAAAAAAAGCTCTTAATTTAGTTGGTTTTGAAGTCCTAACTATTAGGGGGGTAATTAAAGGTCTATTCCTAAATAATATTAGGAAAATAATTAATTTCTAATTCTATCTAATATGAAACCTATTTTTAAATGGTAGAAAAGGTGAATGACATTTCTCTTAGGGCTTTTGTGCTTTCTAAAGTCTTAGGTTTTGCCTTTACGAGGGTACTTATATTCATGACAGCATTCATTGATTAGGAGAGGGGGAAGCAAGACACAGAAAAAGTGGTGGAGAATAATCCCAGATTGTAGCTTGTGGACTATCTGGAGGGAGAGGAATGTAAGACGCTTTGAAGATAGATTCAACATCATTCAGAAAATGAAAGGGAGCTGCATTGCAACTTTCTACTTTTGGTGTAAAGAACATTGTATAGAAAATGCTGAACAGTTAGTAGATCTTTTAGGATTACTATAGTTAATCTCTTGATTTAGCTTGTTACTACCTTTTTGGAGGTCTCCAGCATTACTGAGGAATACAACATTACCAGTTTTAAAAATAAAAAACTTATATTCATGACAACAAAGTTCTAAGAATATAAGATTGAAGAAAAAGATGTAAGGTCCAAGAAAATAGTGAATGTTGATCTTGTTTAGCTAGCCTATTAAAAGGTTAAATCTTGCCCCTGCATAACTTCTCAGATGTTTTATTGGATTTTTTGCTTTGCCTCCACTTATCAAAATTATTCTATTGTTTTCATACTAATTAATTTTGAAGTTTTAAATATTTTGATTTTCTATATAATTCAAACAAGAAAAGATTTATTTCTTAAATCCAAAATGTGTTGTAATTGAGGGTATTTTATTTATTGTGAACGTAATAAAAAGTTGGGAACTAGTTATCCGTAAGATTATTTTGATAATTGTGATGTCCCATCTAAGCTTACGTGCACCTCAACTAATTTCAGGAGGTACCCATTATCTCCTACCAATATAAGTACCGGGTAAATCTGCCTGCAAGGCTTGAACAGATGGCAAAAAATCACCTAGTGCTTTTCCTCTGTTAGGATTTGAACCTGAGACCTTATTCCGTAATTGTGTGCCTTGTTCAGATTTCTACATACTTAGAATAATTCAAAGTCCCTAAAACAAAAAAGAAAAGAGTAGGGTGGAACTTGACTGAGTACAATGACGTGATGAAAATGCACCCCCGTAACCAAGGTTTCAATTTCCAATGGTCTGCAGTCTGCACTAGTATATATTTCAGAAGTGGATGTGGCTTTGTTTTTATACTTCTTCTTGTAGTTGCTTTGTACAATCTTCTTTAATGGCAGCTTTTATTAGAATAACAAGTACTATTGCATCAGAACGTTACGATGTTAGAGTTAGTAATACACTGATTTTATCTCACACACATAAATAGAGTTGTTTTGTAAATAAAGTATCATTAATTAATGTCCATTCTCTTCCCTTCTCCTATTTCCTCACATGGTATCATCAATTAATGTCCATTCTCTTGTAAATAAAGTATCATCAATTAACTGTTACAGAGAAAACAGGAAAACATAATTAATAGTTGTTGATTTAATCAACTTTCTGATTAAATTTTCCGTGCATAAAACTGTTGGTAGACTAAAAGAGTGCTAACTTATAATTAGGAACGAAGTCATATGATGCAAGGCTGGAGTGGCATCACTGTGGACAAGATGCGGGAAAGAGAGACTGAGATGGTTCGGACATGTGAAGAGGAGGTGCAAGGATGAGCATGTTAAAACGTGCAAGGGGAAGGTAATAGCAGATGTTAGGAGAAGTAGAAGTAGGCCGAAGAAGAACCGGGGGAGGTGATTAGACAGGACATTGATACATCTTCCACTGACTAAGGACATACCCTTAGATAGAAAGGTACAAAGGTCGAGCATTAGGATAGAAAGTTAGTAGGTAGTTGTGTGTTGTCACATTCTGTGTGGCTAACCTCCTCTCTTCTTATCCTTTTGGTAGTATAATTTAGTTATTGCATAGTTTCTTATTCTTCAATGTGTATTGCTAGTTGTTGCTGCATTTGTTTGTATATTTGATACTTTGCTATATCTTTTCTTTCAATCTTGTCAGATACTTTCCTTTTGAGTTGAGGGTCTTTCGAAAATCACCTCTCTACCTTACAAAGATAAGGTTCGTATTCATCTGACCCTACCCAAACCACACTTGTGGAATTATACTGGGTATATTGTTTCTGTTGTTGGTATCAAGTTTTTGCAATCATAATAGAGACACATGTAGCTTTTTCACTTGCTATTTGTGCCCAACGCCACTCACTTAGTCAAAATAGTTTGCTTCTCGATGTAATGTTACAATTCTTGTCTCTTTAAAGACCTCGATTATGAACCACTCTTATTACCCGTGATCGTAAGGACAACAATGCACTTATCGCCAATGACTGTTACGTCGACACCAGGTCGCATCCAATGGAGTTGCAACAACCATTTTCTGGCGTCTTCCAGGAATTACTATGATAACTTTCCTGGCGCAACTCTGGTTATTAGAACTTCTCTCGTGACTATCTAGCAAGTTGTCTAAAGACTATTTAGTTCCCAATATTTTCAAATATGGAAACTCAAATTGATTTTATCCATCTTAAGTTTGATGGGTTGTATTTTTTTTGTTTTGAACATTGGTAAAGTTGTATTCTTCAACATTAAGGACATGCTGGCCACCTTCAAAATTTACAGCCCTAAGCGAAATTACAAGCTCCCTATTAATTCTATAATTTGATCTACATCTTCTATGCAGAGTTGTTTACACCAAAAAAGTAAAGATACCAAACAATTCCATTTTACTTTGTGAATGGAATTAGATCTATCTTCAAAACATCTCCCATTTCTTTCCTTCCACACTGACCACCATATGCATGATGGTATTAGCTTCCACCACTTCTTTTGAGTCTTGCTACCCCCTCTTCTGATCCAACATTTAAAAAGATCAGAGGTGTGTTCTGGCATAGACCAGCTGCAACATGTGATGTTGAGAAACAGCTCCCAAGTTTGATGCGTTGTATTAGAATGTGCAATATTGTATTAAAGTGTAGGAATACTAAATTTAGTAAGGTTAGTCCCTCTTGGTTAAATAAAATGTGTTTGAATATCAAATCTACAAAATAGGAGACTTTTGTATTCAGTTACTCTTCAAGTCGTCTCTTCTTTGTCCCTTTCTATCTTTTAATACATTTCATCTTCAAATTACACAATTTAGATCCATACCCGTTGAGAAAAAAATTGTTCCAAATGCATTTCATGTTTTTTTACCGTAAGCTCAGCTCCCCTATGGAAGTTCCATTAGAAGTAATAACCTCTTAATCTAGTCTTCACCGCAGCCACAAACAACTATTTAGATTGATTCATTCAAACGAAAAGCACTTACAATATGTTGGTTACTAGTGCATCCCAAAGAAATGCAGGCATGCGATGATTCTAAAATTTCTAAATGGAAGTTCTGTTTTTTTACTTGGGAACAGGCTTTACTTATGCTTCTTCAAGCAGAATTCCTCTAGCTTCAGCAATATGCCCTTATTAGCATGCTTTAAGTAACAAAAAATTTTACTATATGCAACAGTGTTGATATACGATCCAAAGAGGATGGGCTAGAACTTAATGGGCTATTAAGGGAAGACAATGGTGATGATCATTGGTTGTACAGGTAATAACTAGACTAATAGAATAAAACGACTGTAGTACACTTAATGTTTTGATAAAAAGTACTTCTGTACACATAGGGATGCTGTTAATTATACATGATGATACTTTTAAGATTGTGGTTCTCTATGCACAACCTATCATATTTTCAGTGACCTAAGTTCTACTCTTAAGGACTGAGAGTAGAAAGTGTAAGACAATGTAAGTTGTTTCTCAAATACCTCCTTTCCAGATATCATTTTATTCCCCAAGTCTGCAGGTCATGATAACCGACATCCTTAAAGGTTTCAACAACAGCAAAAGCACACTTCATTTATGTAGTAGGAATCTAAAGAAATAAATGTGTGTGCACCCATGTGTGTGTTCAGATTCTGTATTTACCACATTTCTTAACTTCCCCAAAATTCTTATGTCTTAGTATCATACTAATATCAGAAACTATCGTAAACATATTCTGCATGCAGTTGTCCCTTCCATGGGACAGGATGGCAGTAGGTGGATGCAATTGATCAGGATGAAGATTATTTGAATTTGATCATATTAACCAACCTCAAAACTTATCAATGTTGAGATTATTAATTTTATGAAGAAAGAAGCTCAGAGAGCTCAAGATGTAAGATCCATGCTAGAATATGAAAAAACTGATTAACTAATGCATATGAATGATCATATCAATTTGTTTTCAGAAGCAATACAGTTAAGCCAACTTCAGTAGAATGCTAAATATCATTACCTGAGAATTAATAGCACGATCCTCTTCATCTTGCGTTTGTCCAACATACACTAAAAATCATAGATTTGTCAATAGTTTGCACGATAAAAGAAGAGAATAAAGAGGCAAAAAACAACAGTAAAAAATAAGTTTCAACAAAGGACTTGCTTTCATTTATCCCAGCAAGGGCCAATAATCTAGCTGCCATTTCTCTCTCTTCAGCATCCTGTAGTGCTCTGGCATAGGCCTCATCACTAGAAAAAGCTGATGGATCTAACTCAACACCTTGGTTCTCATCCTCACTAGCTTCTTCATGAGCATGCACATCAAATGCATCTTCATCATCCTCATCCACATTACTACCATCATCTTCTTCTTCGCTTGGATCATCAAAATCTTCATCTTCATCCTCATCATGGCCATAGCTCCCAGCATCCCAACTCCCATAATCAATCCCATCATCGTTCATACTAAGCATCATATAAGCCCTTTCCTATTCCCAAAAAAACAAACCAGAAAGGCTTTATCTCATAATTACAAGCACAAATTGTAGGGGGGAAACAAGAAACAGAAGATTTCATTGCCTCGAGAAAAAATCTTAGTTTCATGTAATGCCTCTGAAGTCCCAAATAAGATCAAATGAACCTTTACATTTTATATTTCAAGATCACCAGTAAAGAATAAGGGATAGTTCCATGGACAAGGGTGAAGCTATAGAAATACCACAAAGACCATTCTTGAGGTCTCAAACTAAGGAGATGCAAGTGAAGGTTGATGGGTTTCAACGGAAGATCAAGAAGATGCTTATCGTGGAAGAAGAGCCCAAGAATTATAGCAAAAAGATAGCTAGGAGCTACACATATTTCATGGTCCAAGTTCAAGAGGAGGATTGGGCCCACTTGGAACCCCATTACACGCCCAAAAGGGGTTGAAGAACATGCCTAGTTAGGCATGTATTTTGGAGTCAAAAAGTGTCACTTCTTTCCTTATTTTGTTAGGTAATTTTTAGAAGAAGTGTGACATTAATTTTACTTCTCTTCCTAGGCAAAGTCTGTTTCTTTTTAGGAAGTGTTTTACGTGATTTGCTAGTTTCATAGTTTAAAGCTTCCTAGTTAGGTTTTCTACTTATTCTTTCGATAAAAAGATTTATTGTCCAATGCAGAGTAGGATTCGATTCCAAAGGGGGCTACGAAAGGGGGTACACGTTTTCTTACTTTTCTAGTGTTTTTTTCCTTTTCCTCTCCTCCCTCTTACTCCTCATTTATCCGTTTCCTTTTTTCACATTTCTTTATTTATTTTGATTCTCTTTCTTTTGGCTTTCCATACTCCTTCTGTTAAAGTTTCTTTTTTTATGGCCTTCGTTTCTCTGGCTTTGACTTCATTTTATTTTCCCAGCTGAATAGCATTCATCGGCTTGACTCTGCCCCACTAGCCTATAAGCTGTCTCTCATCTTGTGCATCTAGACAACCATGATTTCCCTAGCAGCAGCATCCTATCTCAGCCACCAAAATGGCAAACTGCTACACCAGTTTCCGAGAAAACAAATATCCTCAGCCACTGGACAAAACTCATTCCCCCCTTCCCTCCATCTTGCCAAAACCTCTTGATCAATCTCTACTCTGTCTAGGGTTGGCATCATTGATGCTTCAGAAGGATTAGAAATTAAAAATGCTAGTTGACACATTCAACATTAATTTGTTCATTCAAGATTAGCTGCAATTCCACTACAGCTTCAAAATTTTAGAAGCGATGTTTTATAGCAAACAGACTATTTGCACAGGCTGACTTTAGGGATTATGATAGCTTTTCAGTGAACTACTAATTTCTGGTACAGCTTTATAAATTCGACTCTTAAATTTGTTATACTTGTGAGTTAATCCAATCAAGTGAATGGTGCCACCATTATTCTAGAATAATGTACAAGTTGTACAATCAAAGTTACTTGAAAAATCACCCTATCACAAGATGTTATTCAGAGTCTCTAAGAAATATACAGACAAAAATTGAATCCTGATATGTGAAAAAAGCCCTAATCCTGAAGAAGCAAACATATTAGAGTTTATACTAAACCCTTTGTTCAGAAAGAAAAACAAAGTAAGTTGTTGAGTTAAAAAGTGAAAATGAAACCTGGTCTTGCAAGGTGCGGGCGAGAGCAAGATCAGCATCGACCTGACTAAGGTCGGTGAAAGGAGTTCTCCGTGAAGCTCCGGGTTGATGAAGAGCAGCATCGGATTCCCCATTTGCATTCACTTGCAGACTAGCATTCCCATCAGACCCATTAGGGTTTCCTGATTGGTGAGCGTTGTCATCAACCGCTGTGGTTTTGGCTGCTTCATTATTATTATTATTATTGTTACTTTCTGAATTCTCCATTTCTGGGCCAACAATCGAATCGAATCGAATGGTGGAATTGGGGAAATGGGTAGCGAGGGATATTCAAGTTATATATGGTGAAGAAGAAATCTGCAGCGTAGAAGAGAGCGATGGTGGCTTTGTGTTTGGGTTTGTGCGACAAAGAGAGGGGAATAATTAGAGAATATTAAATTAAATTATTTTATTAAATATCATATATATCATATATCATATCATATATATATATATATATATATTTAAAAAAAAAAATAGAACATTAGGCTCGCCTACGTGGCGCCACCACAAACCTGAATTCACTTTAAATTTATTTATTTACAAAATTAGTCTTCCCCTTTCATGAAAAGTTATGACATTTATGAAAAGTTGTGACATTTATGAAAAGTTGTGACTTTTATGAAAAATTGTGATTTTTATGAAAAATTGCGACTTTAATGAATAGTTGCGACTTTTACGAAGAACTGCGACTTTTATGAAAAGTTGTGACTTTTATAAAAAGTTGCGACTTTAATGAATAGTTGCGACTTTTATTAAAGGTTGTGACCTTTATGAAGGATTGCAACTTTCCAATATAGTTGCAACATTTCTGATAAGCCACAATAAATATTTGTTCACACTACCATTTGTTGTATATAAATAGAGAGATTTCCTCTCATTTTAAAATAACGAAAATTCTGAACCTCTTCTTCTTCTTCACAATTAAATATTTGTGTACTTTACTCACGTTGAGTGACTCAGTGACACCATTGCTTAAGTTACAGATCCTGGTATGTATTTTTACGGTCATTAATTTATGTTTATGTTATTAAAAATAAATGATAAGATGTAATAATTTTCATTTTTCTTTACATTATTTATCTTTTATGTAAGATAATATAGTGTTTTACTTTTAGTGACTGATAGGCTTTAAGAAAGAGAGGAGAAAAAGGAAAAGCATCATGGAATTTGATAGCTTCACATTTTTCAACTAAAAGTGCCACCATCGAAGCTAACTGTACAACAAATGGAATTGCCTCTACTCATTTGCTAGTCATTTTTAAGGGTTCATTTTTTGGTAGTATAAGAATTCGTTATGAGTAATTTATGTATTATTTTATGTTATAAAATTATATAAACAATAAGGGTTTGTTTGGTAGTGTGTATAAGAATAATGTTAAATATAGTGTATTAGTAATGTTTGTATTAGCAATGCATGTATTAGTTATGTTATATAAACAATAAGGGTTCGTTTGGTAGTGTGTATAAGAATAGTGATAAATAGAGTGTATTAGTAATGTTTGTATTAGAAATGCATGTATTAGTTATGTTTGCACTAATTATACATAGATTATTTTTATGCATTGTTTGGCTTGATGTATTAAAAATAGTATGCATTGCATAAAAAATTTATTTACAAAGATACTCTCCACAATTGTGATGGAAAAGATGCAAAAAAAAAGGGATTTGAGAGGCAATTGGGTCTTTAATTAAGCTAATGCATGCATTAAAATCATTGCATTGCTAATACCTAGAAATCCATGGTATTAGTAATACACACCTTAATACACAATAGAGTGTATAACCAATCCAAGCATTAGTTATATATAGGTTAGAAAAGAATACCAAACAAGGTACTAGTAATACACAAGGCTAATGCACGTATTATTTTTCCTAATACACTCTACCAAACAACCCCTAAGAAGAAAAAAGTAATAGGCCGAAGAGAGAAAATTCTTATTCCTCTTGAAGAATATTCTGGGATTATGGTATTCGTAGATCAATTACAACAAAGGAAAACTCATTTATTTATAAGGGAAAAATGAATTGGTCCCTAAGTAGGATTCCTAACTTTTCTCCAAAGGAATTTACATAATAGACATTCACTATGATACAAATATGTTTATAACACTCCCCTTAGAATGTCTATTTGTTAAATATGTGTCTCATTAAAACCTTACTAGAAAAACTCAATAGAGACTTGGTGAATAAATTAGTCATATTATTACTTGAACAAATCTGTTGCACATTGACATCACCATTATTGGGAGCTCGTGTGTGTAGAAAAGTTTTGACGAAATGTGCTTCGTTCTATCTCTTTTTATGAATCATCCCTTCAGGATAAAAAAAAATCTGCAAAGTCCTCACTTCAACTTCTTTAAGCAAATAATTTGTTGCCTTTTGAAAACTCTTCAAGATTTCTAATTCAAGTCATCAACTTGCATAACAACACGAAAGATTCTTGATTGATTTAATCCACATGAGGATTATAAACAAGTTTTTCAAAAGCTTACATATGCTTTCAATATTAAATATATGACATCTTCTAGTGTCTAAACTGCACGTCAAATAAGCTTTACACTTACCAATATGCATTATTAGACTTTTCACTTGATAAACATTTGTATGACAACATACTTTAATAGACTATAGAATTTAGATCCTCATAATTATTTACAATGTTGCGCGCTATTGTATCAAAGATATCGTAAACGATAAATCATTTTGTATCAATTCGTAATGCGACATAACTTATTGAGATCTCATCACTTCATTATTTTTCAGATACCTACGCCTCTCATGAGGTTTCATGAAGTATTATGTCGTAGGCTCTTCAAGAGCATATTACCTCCTTATTATATATATGATCTTTTTAATCATTTGTTCCTCCCCACTTTCAGGAATTATTTTATTTAGATTCGATTGGTCTATCATGCTTCATGCATATTGCAGACTATGCCCTTCAAGGACATTCAATATGAGCATCTACAACAACTATGAAATCAATTTTAGGTCAGCAAATGCTCCTAACATATGACTTGAATTATCTTTGAAAGAGAATCGTACTAATAATAATTCATAATATATTTCTTAGTTGCTTATTATCTCACTCATATATATTATTAAAACAAACAAACACACACACACACACACACATATATATATATATATATATCTCAATCTGCTTTAGAAAATTTATGTTTTTGCATATATCATGATATATTCATTAATCATTTAGTACACATAAAAATTATTAAATAATTCATAATATATTTCTTAGTTGCTTATTATCTCACTCATATATTAGTAAAACAAACACACACACACACACACATATATATATATTATCTCAATCTACTTTAGAAAATTTATGTTTTTGCATATATCATGATATATTCATTAATCATATAGTACACATAAAAATTATTAGATGGAAAATATATGTTGCCTAACCTTGAACCAATTGTTAGAAATTGATCATAATTTATTAGTTTGATGTTGATACGCTCAAATTTACACCTCGATTAAAAAGCATAAAGCAATTGTCGATTAATATAGAAACCAACTAGATTGGGGTCGAATCCCACATGGAATAAGGTGAAAATTAAGTTGTATGTGATTATGTACTTTCAGTTACTTATTTTTTTTAAAATGGGAAATATGGAAAGTTTTGAGTTTTTGTTTAAAGTTCACTTTTCGACAAGTAACAATTAACAATATCACCTAAATGTAGAATCAATCACAGAGAACTAATCAGGATTGTGTTCACCAAGACTGTTTGACCATATTTGAGTTAATTGCATAACTTCATCTTGGATTGTTAATCTATAAGTTTATCAAACTTATGCTACACTTAACCGTTTTTCAACCAAATTAAATGTATATCACTTTTATTATTTCGAACTAAAAGTGTTCACTATCATTTCGATAGATAGAATCTCAAGTTGGTTAATTTTAATACAACATTGACCATTAGACGAGTCCAGATCCTCAAATTCTTGTTATTAACTCTTTTTCAAAGTTTTAGCCATTTTACTCAAACAAGATAACTTGAGACAGGTTCTAATGTTTTCAACCATTAGAAGTCAATTAAAGTGAAAGATATAATAAGGTCTACTGACACAACACACAATTCATTCCGTAAATCCAAGTGTTAGGTCAAGTCGTCATGGATTCCACAACCTTTGGTAGTATGATTTAACCCACATGATTAATGAAACAAGAAATAAAATTGCATTTAATGTAATTACTTACAAGAGTTAAAGACAATCAACATTGTGATTTCAATAAGCTGATGAAGTTATTGTACTTCATTAAAGTGATGTGGTCTTCTTTGATATAACAAATATGATATAATAAAACCCTAGAAATAATATTTATAGTTCCAGAAAATTTAAAAACAGAAAGCAGAAATTTTGAGGCTCGTCTAACGCTGTGTTTGAAGGCCCGTCACATGTGTGATGACCCGTCACATAACTTCAGAGTGTTATAGTATTCTTGTAGGTCTGACGCTGCATCTGACGACTTGTCAGAGGTCCGACGGTTTGTCACTCTATCGTCATAAAACTGCAGAGAATTTGTGGAGTTTTTACAAGTATGACGGTATACCTAATCACAGGTCTGGTGGTCGGTCATAGGTTTGACGCTCCATCAAGCCTATTGTCAAAGCTCTCCTTTTGCACACTTAGCTCCCTTTCACTTTCTTTCTTGCCTTAACTGATTTTCTATCTAATAAAGTAGAAAACTATCAAAAGACATTGTTGTTGCTTAAAAACTCATTATTATTCCTAGTTTAAAGTATCAAATGTGTCGTCAAATGCTAGCACATCAACACCCTCAACTTAGAACATTTGTTTGTCCTCAAGCAACACCAAACACTACATTTACAGACTACTATCATCACATCCATTACAAACATTCTTTACTCAAACATGCATATATATATATATTAGTTAATACATCAAATTAAAAGAATCTACGAATGTCATCCGGATATAAACAAGCAACTTAGTATATATCCTTAGAAATTAACCATCAACAATGCAATCCTAGTGCCATTACCACAAAGAAGTCCCTATCACTATCATGACAAAATTTATTTCCGAAAGACACTATGAGACACTCATACTCAAAATAAAATTCAATCAATGTGCACATAAACCCATAGGCTTGCCGTTATTATTTACACATTGACTTCTCAAATAGATGGACTAGGATCACCATAGGACTTGTTAGGCGTGTAATGTAGGCTCAGGGTAAAGGCAGGGTACATTTGGGAGTAGTGACTATGCCTTCCTTGCTACCATCTTCGCCTTTCTTTCCTCTTTAGCCAACCTTGTTTCTCCCTTTTTATTTAACAAATTCTGATCCTTTGGATGTGGCTTATCATTTTTTATAACGTATTACTCATGATGACATGCTATATCCCCAAGTTTTGATTATTATCATCCTATCTTTATTCATACCCCATTGTATATTTACTTTACTCAACTTAGACATTTTACTTAAGATAAGGTACATGGTGTATAAGGAGGGACAAGGGCCAAAAAATCAGTTTAAAAATAAACAGAAAAGTAAACAGGTTTAACAACAAATCGATTGTCATTTAGGCTCAAACTTTAGGATCAACAAATTTCTTTATTCATTTGGTTGGTCTTATAGACTGAGTGAACTAAATTCAAAAACGACCAATGATCCTTTTCTAATCTGTTGTCTTTCAACCAATGCAATATAAATCAAGCAAGTTCTAGATGTCTCTACAAAGAAAAAATAATATACAAATGCTCGCAATCACACATAGCCTAGTATGCACTGTCAACTTCTTATTGTCAAGTTTTATTTGTATTGTTTAAATCACAATTGTTTCATTCATAATCAATAGATATCACAAAAATATCCTTAATAGTCAACAACATTACCAACAACACATTTAAATGCAAACCTCTTTATATATATATATATATAAACATACTAGATAATAATGTCCCGTGCTTTGCACGGCCCCAATATGATTTTGAAGAAAACTTTTTCATAGTAAAATACTCAAATACTTGATCAAAATCATATATTAATATGGGAAAAACTTGACATTGTTCATGTGAATATGTGAAATAGATAAATAGTTACAAAAGGATTTATATATATATATATATATAATATGAGATATATTATACAGGAAGAGCTCCACAAGGTCGAGACCAAAATGAGAATTATTCCATAGAATATAGAAGAAGATTAATTATAAATATAGAAGAAGATTAATTATGATATATATATATATATATATATCAATTCATTTGGTTTGATTTGGTTTGTGTTTAACTAATCTAAAGTAGTTTTATATTTCTCTCCAACCGTCACATATATGACTATCATTCTCCAGGGTGCACACACTATTATTCTACTACTAAATGATGCACTAATGAATAGTTTTCACTTTATCGTTGAGGTAAAGTCAAATGGTTAGGCTCCAATCACATTTTTTAATTAGAACATCAAATTTAACACATAATGCTAAAATTATTTAGTAGCAGATACACATTGCAATTGGAAAAGGATCAATAAAGATTTCTTTCTCATGCATTGTGAAGTAGTAAAATCATCACAACAAAATCTGCTTGATCATTTTATTTTGGGTCTCATGTAAAAAAGAGAAATATGAGAAGTTTTGGGTTTTGTTTAAAGTTCACTTTTCGAAAAGTAACAATTAACAATATCACCTAAATGCAGAATCAATCACGGAGAATTAATCAGGATTGTGTTCACCAAGCCTATTTGACTATTTTTGCGTTAATTACAGAACTTCATCTTGCATTGATATATCAGTTTATCAAACTTATGCTACACTTAACCGTTTTAAAACAAAATTAAGTGTATATCACTTTTATTATTTCGAACTAAAAGTGTTCACTATCATTTCAATAGATAGAATCTCAAGTTGGTTAATCTTGCTACAACATTATCCATTAGACGAGTTCAGATCCTCAAATTCTTGTTATAAACTCTTTTTCAAAGTTTTAGCCTTTTTACTCAAACAAGATAAACTTAAGGCAGGTTTTAACGTTTGCAACCATTAGAAGTCAATTAAAATGAAAGAGATAACAAGGTATACTGACACAATACACAATTCATTTAGTAAAAATCCTAATTTTAGGTCAAGTCGTCATGGATTCCACAACCTTTGGTTGTGTGGTTTATCCCACATGATTAATGAAACAAGAAATAAAATTGCATTCATCGTAATTACTTATGAGAGTTAAAGACAATCAACATTTTGATTTCAATAAGCCGATGAAATTCTTGTACAAACTTCATTCAAGTGATATGGTCTTCTTCAATATAACAAATATGATAAAATAAAACCTTAAAAATAATATTTATAGTTACAAAAAATTTAATTAGAAATTTTGAGGTTCGTCTAACGCTATGTTTGAAGTCCCGTCACATAACTTCAGAGTGTTATAGTATTCTTGCAGGTCTGACGCTGCATGTGACGACTTGTCAGAGGTCCGATGGTCTGTCACCTCTATCGTCACAAAACATTAGAGAGTTTGTGGAATTTTTACAGGTATAGTGGTATACCTGATCGACCTATGTATGACCCTTCATAGGTCTGAATGTCAGTCATAGGTTTGACGATCCGTCAACCCTGTCGTCAGAGCTCTCCTTTCGCGCACTTAGCTCCATTTTACTTTATTTCTTGCCTTAACATATTGCCTCACCCAACACACTAGATCATGCTCCATCTTGATGTGAGTGAGCTGAAAAATGAGACTCATACAATGTTCTTTACAATTATACATCTTGCTCCAAATAATCTTCTCCATTGTGCACAACTTCTACACACCACCCATACTTGAAATCAATTCATCAATAGGATTGGGGTTGGTTTGTGGGGAAACTCTAATGTCCTTTATCACGAGCTCATCTTCAGAGGTCATAGGTGTTTTTCCCTTCCATTCGTACATATATGCTTGAAAAGTTTTAACCGCAACTTCCAAAACATCAACTCATTTGCACAAGTTGTTTACCTTACATGTCTACCAACCCCTTCATGGCATTTTTCACTGCAATATTTATCATCTTGAGTAATGCCTTGGAGATCCAAGTAAGTTTGCACCTATTTTTGTAGGTTGTCTCTACCAATTTTTAGTAAGCACTTTTCTTAGGGTTGGAAGGAGGCTAGTGAGGTAGCTCTGTATCTTCCTCACTTGGGGAATTTCCCAACACAATAATGGTTTAATTATAACTAAATATGAATGAATTAATAATTTACAATGCTTTTATGATGTTTCTCCTATGAACCTATGCAAACCTTCATGCTTTCCAAATTGTGAGCTCATAGAGTAGGGTTGTTGATTATGAAAGATGAGTTTTATGATCTAAAGCATCAAGTAATAGAAATTCATGAAATTATGATAAAATCCCTATCTAATGCTAGAATTCTGGATTTGGTGATTGAAAGTATCTTTGAACCTTGAAAGGGAAAAGTATGAAGTTATGCATGATCTCATGAAACCTATGTGGATGTTTAAGGGTGCTTTGAGAGTAAAGTGTCAATGTAGACATCCTTGTTGAACCGATTGATCTTGAGTTTTACTTGAGGACAAGCAAACGTTTAAGTTGGGGGTGTTGATGAGTCCAAGATTTTGACTCATTTAGGGCTTTGTTTTGATAGTTTTAGTGTCCTCAAATGCCTAATTTATGCTCTAAACTAATGTTAAAGTGTTGATTTGTAGCTATGAAGGCTAAGGAGCAAGGCAAGGACACTACCGGACAAAAGAAGAGCAAACAAGCTGAAAAAATGAAGAAAAGCGATCTTGGTGATCGCCAAGACCACTCGGCGAACCGCCGAGTAGCTCTTTAGCTCGCCCAAAGTTGCAGTGTGCCAGCCCTGGGAAATAACCAATTTGGCGACAGAAATGGGCAGTCGGTAGATAGCCGAACGACTCTGCGATGGCAACCTTGATCGCCTAAAGTCACAGAACCCTAAAGATAAAAGGCCAATGCAAATTGGCGATGGATTGAAGCAAAGGGCGGATCGTCGAGTGGTTCGGCGAGGCCGACTTACTTCTCCTAATGGTGTTTCAGGACAAAATTTGGGCAACTATAAATTGAAATTTTAAATGAAATTTCAAAGGAGATCTTCCAGTTTTGATTCCCTGATTCTAGATTTCAAGTTTTCTCTTAGTTTTTGAGTTTCCATTGTAGACTTTGAAGTTTTTAAAGCTTGATTTTGAGGATTTGCAAGTGGGTCTTGGAATTTATTCAATTTGGACCATTGTAAAGACTTGGGAACCTTTACCCAAATCATGGCTAATGTATTTGGTAACCGTTTTTTTTTTTTTTATGATGTGTAGCTAAAACCCCAATTCTTGGGGTGTGATCATGTGATTATTAGCTTAACTTCTTCATCTTCATCGTCTTCATCTTCGTCTTTGTCTTCGTCATCGTTTTCTTCCTCTTGTTCTTCCTCTCCTTCTTTCGCTTCTTCTTCGTCTCCTGCTCCTGCTCCTGCTCCTCCTCCTCATCCTTCGTCTTCTTCGTCATCCTCTTCTTCGTCCTTTTCCTCTTCCTCTTCGTCTTCCTCCTCCATCTTCTTCTTCTTCTTCGCCTTCTTTTTCGTCCTCTTCTTCTTCTTCTTCGTCCTCTTCCTCTTCCTCTTCCTCTTCCTCTTCTTCCTCCTCCTCTTCCTCCTCCTCTTCTTGATCAATTCCCAAACAGTTTTCGAGTCCCCCACCTTTTAGCCTTCAGGACCCCTGGAAAAAAAAAAAGCTGGAATCAAAAAGAAAGAAGAGGAAAAACAAAAATAAGGATCAAGGTCTTTCTAATTATTATTTTTGTTTATTAAAACACAGGACTCTGCTAAGTGGCTCATCATGGCCTTTTTAGAGTGACTTTCACGGTTATGATGAGCTTTAGAGTTGAGTTCAAAGTTACAGCCTTTAGTAGAACATGCAAATTTTTCAAGTTACAGCCTTTAGTAGAACAGGCGAATTCGTTTTCTTCGTCGTCCTCTTCCTTTTCCTCGTCCTCTTCCTCTTCCTTCTTCCTCTTCCTTCTTCCTCTTCCTCTTCCTCTTCGTCCTCTTCTTCTTCATTTTCTTCTTCTTTGTCTTCCTCTTCGTCTTCCTATTTTGTGAATGTTCAATGTGGATCATTATATATATCTCTTATTCACACGAACCTATGAAGATGGTCAATGAAAAATGTTATTAGTTAAATGCAATAATGTCTATATTTATTTCAATTTGATGCAGTTCAATCATGTAATTAGTCATATCTCACTAATATTACTTTGTAGACGATATTTGTTGTGTATTTTTCCTTTCATCTAACCAAATGTGTTTTGCACGTGTATTCCAGTTAATCTATTTAGATGTCATATGAACATGTGAAGAAAAACTACATTTTATTTTTTAGAACTATTTTTTGTATATTAATTTTTATTTTATAAGTTATAACATAATAGATGACGTTCTTTTTGTTGACTCTCATATTTGACTTCTCGATTGGCTATGTATATAAATCAAAGATAGTAATCTGACTGTCCATAGTTAACTGAGAAAGGTTTCTTTTTATTACCGAAAAACTAAAAATTAAAATTAAAGAATATATTCTATCTGTGAAATCATATATATATATATATATATAATCACCTGTTTATCTTACACCCAATACAATTCATATACTTGTAAAAAAAATCAATTTATTCAACAAAGCATGATTTGTCCAAGGAATAATAACAACATCGTGTTATCACATATATAGGGATGGTATAATAATATGAAAAATTATTGGTCAAAAGTTAATATAAGGAAAGATGAAACATAAAAATAATTAATGTAATAACTATGAGCATTCATAATATTATAACTAAAGAGTGTAAAAGAGTGTGAATAACATTTGAAATAATTTCTAATAACTAAGAGAATTTATAATGTTATAACTAAAGAATTAATGTGCAATAGGTGAATTTCTAATAAATTTTATACTTACATAAATAAATAGGACTTTTAATTGATGTTACTATTTTTTATAGGTATTAGATTTTAATTAGAGTAGTGACAAAATGAAAATGTTTATTCAATATTAATAAATATAAAATTTATTTTGGTAATGATAAATTTTAAATGATTCATATATATTCAGATATTTTCACATTTGCTGTGATTATTATTTTTTAAAAAAAGAACTCGAAATTTTTTAAAATAATATATTTTGAAGTTAGAAGATCTTTTTAACTTGATAATACAATCGCGACATATATAAATACCTACCCAAATATATATATACATTTATGAAAATATATATCTCATAAAAATTAACTATTAAATAAATAATAAAAATTAAACTAATACAAGAGATACTGTTAACAAAAATAAATGAATTTATACCTCAATAAAAATTAAACTTATACAAACTTCAACTGGCGTTATTACAAGTCATATAAACTTTTTCTTTGTTGAAAATACTAAAATAATAAGAAATAGTAAATCAGTAAAACAAAAGAGCAATGTTTATATAGTAATAAATATTTTGAAGCAAACTTCTTGAAAATATAAATCATATAAGTAGCATTGATAAATAAAGTCATTATTTTGTCTTGGGCATCAAGAAAACAAATCGTGACAATTCTCTAACTCTTGAGAAGATTAATAATTTTGAAAAAGAATATTCAGAAACATATATCTATATCACAAGAGAAATTGTGAAAAAAAAACAAATGAATATAGACTACAATAAAAATTAAACTAATACAAATTTAAACTGGTGTTATTACAAGTCTTATAAAAAAAAATTCGCCGAAAATACTTAAATATTAAGAAATAGTAAATAAATAAAACAAAAGGGAAATGTTTTTACAGCAATAACTATTTTGAAGCAAACTTCCTGACAATCTAAATCACATAAGTAACATTGATAAATAAAGTTATTTTTTGTATTGAGTATCAAAAAACAAATCATGACAATTCTCTAACTCTTTAGAAGTTTAATAATTTTTGACAAATATATTCAGAAACATATATCTACATCACAAGAGAAATTGTTAACAAAAACAAATCAATTTATACTACATCATGCTAACTTCATATATTGGAACATTACAAATTAATATATACTAAGAAAAGAAATAATTACTATATCATCAGAATTATTTTCCTCAAGTTCTCGAGGTTAAAGAATATACTCTCTTAGGATAGAACAATTCATTAGAATAGTGGCACCTCATATTCCGCTAAACTTCGAACTCACTCAACGTCAATAAATCACATGAAAATTTTAAAATGCAAGAAGAAGAAGAGTAGAAGATTAAAAAAAAATTGTGGTTGAAAAATGAGAGGAAACCCCTCTATTTATAGTCAACAAAGAGTAGTATGAACAAGTATTTTTTGTGTCTTATCTGAAAAGTCATGACCTTTGGAAAGAAGTCACAACCTTTTGGAAAAGTCACAACTTATTGAAAAAGTCACAATTCTTTGGAAAAGTCACAACTCATCAAAAAATCACAATCCTTTGAAAAAAGTCACAATTGATCAGAAAAATCACAACCTAAGTTAGGGATGTGATAGTAATTTAACATTCAAATTATGAGTTCATGCTTTTAAGGTAATATATATATATTTTTATTGTTATTATTATTAAACAATTTACCTTACATTTTTAAATCTTATCTCAAAATAGAAAATTTTAAAATTAAAATAAAGAAACAGGTTTCGTGGAAACTGATTAGCAATTTAAATTCATTCTTATCCACGTTATTATTAAAGTAGTTTACTGGTTCGCCAATTTTTTTAAAAAAGAAGTATTTTTTTCGCAAAATAAGTATTTTTTGCCTCCTAACAACGATGTCAAATAGACTCTAATTTTAAGTCATTTAAATGTAGGGAAATATATTGTACTTAATAATAAAGGTAAAATAGATATAAAATAATTAATTTATCTCTTAATTTTTTAAAACTAAACAATTAAAAATAAATATCTATTTTCAATATGGTGAACAAGTAAAAGTGGACGGAGGGAATAAAAAATAATGCCAAATATAGTGTATTAATAATGCTTGCATTAATTATACTTAGATTATTTTTATACATTATTTGATTTGGTGTATTAAAAATTGTGTGCATTGCATAAAAAATAAGTTACAAAATTGTCTTCCACAATTATGATGGAAAAGATGTAAAAATGATTTTGAGGAGTAATTGAGTCTTTAAGCATGCTAATGCATGCACTAAATCATCTTGCATTACTAATGCTGGTTTTATTTGAGTTTCTTTCCGAAGTCACTTTCAATTACAATTAATAATAGTAACTTTTCTTATACAAATCAATGGTACTTCCTTTTTGTTTTCTTTCCCTACTTTCAAATTAATATTAATTGAGTTCATTGTCATGATTTTTTACAAAATTTGTTCATTATAAGCTGATAATAAAAATTTATGAGTAATTTTAATAGTTTTTAGAAACTATAGGTATAAATCATATTTCTTTAGAAAGTCAAATTATTTTTTCAAAATTTATGTGTTAAACACATAGTGAAACTTCATGGTATATTTTAATAGCTTAACTGAAGCAATTGATATGTATTGTTGGATCAATAAGGCTAGTGTCTCTTCTTCTTGAAATTCATGCATCACGAATATCTAGAACTTACCTTGTTGGTCTTATTGATTGTTATTGGTAACCTGGGAAGTGATCTTAGACATTAGTCTTGAGAGTGAACCAATTGATTAAACATTTATTGTGACCACCTTGTGAGTGTGTGGGTTCAATTTCCGCAACATTTAAGCCTAACCCTTTCTTTGGAAATGAAGTGAACCTCCAATCCTAAACCATTGTGAACCATTACGTCACGGACTTAAAGTTTCACTAATGATCCGTGAGGCACTTGACAAGTTACTCACGAATCTTTCACGATCTTGTAAGCTCAAGTAAGCCCTTTGAAGCTAGATCGCTAAGAGAATGCAAAGAGAGACTTAGAAAGAATAAGAGAGCTTTTGGAAGAAGGCTTTTGTATTGCTTGTGGAATGCTTTACAACTTGAGTGATGCTTGCTTCAAACTTGGATAACTTACAAATGAGAGGCCCTTCTATTTATACTACCTCTTAAGGGCCTAAGTATAAATAATTTTACTTTACAAGTCCCTACTTATTTACACTTTAGTTCATGTTCTAGAATTCTCTACTAATTCTAGGAAATTCTAAAGCTTTCTTAGAAAATATCTAGTCCCCCTTCTAGAACTCTCTACTAGTCTAGAGAATTCCAAGGCATTCTCTAGGCTTCTAAGGAAAGATCTAAGGAATTCTAGAGTCTTCCACTAACCTCTCCATAACTCTAGATTTTTTCCACTAATTTTTATGCCGAATTTGAATTACAAAGTGGCGGGTCATGACACTCTCCCCCACCTATTGATGCGACGACCGCGTCGCATTGCTGCTGCGTGGACAACCGAGTCTTGTCTTCTCGCGTGCATGACCAGTAGTCCATTGACTCGATCAATGCCCTTGTGCAACTTCCTTAGCTATTTTCTTATCTCTTCTAGCTCGATCTTATGATCTACTTGCTTCCTATGAGGCAAGCACCTTGGTGGCTTATTTGGCATCACAACATTGTTCTTTTCTAGAACCTTCTCCATGCGTGGTGGCAAGGACTCTTTAGCACCATTGTATTCTTTCGAACTTGCAATGGTGGCTATAAACGTCGACTCATTCTTCTTGGGGTTCCTTTTGAGCTACATAGTCATTAGCCGGACTCGTCCTTCCATTGTTGGTACCTTAACCAGGGGTACCATACATGATCCTTCTTGCTCCATGACCAAGAGTTGTTGGAGGTAAGGACCGATCACCACGTGACACTGCTGGAAGAACTTTTGCCCAAGAATGATGTCAAAGAGATCTAAAGGAGCGACAGTAAAGTTGGTTTTACCTTGCCACTCACCTAACGTGATGTTTACTCCCTGCGTGGCTCCACACACGGGAGTCGGTGGTGCATTGACCGTCCTGAGTTGGGCATTACTTGGACTATAATTCAGGCCCAACCTTATCGCTGCCGTCTTGGTCATGATATTGGCCTTTGCACTCGTGTCGACCATAGCAAGAGCGGGTCTTCCATTGATCGTGATGTCGACATACTGCGCGCCATATTCTCTTAGCTTACATGGCTGCTTCGTGATGGCTCCGCATTGTCCTATCAAGTCCAATTGCGTCATCTTTGTGCCTTGTCCTTGATCATGTGCATCCTTCTTCTTCCGCTCTCGCAGGATAGCACCAAGGCTCTTCAGTTCAGGGCACCTTGCATAGCCATGCGGCCCACTGCATATGTAGCAACCATTTCTTTTGGCAGTTTCTGCCTTTCTCTCCGTGTCTCCATGACGTTCAAACTTCTTTCCATCAGACATATAGATATCATGATTCTTGATATGTGGCCGCTGCTCTTCGACTTTGCCACAATCTACCCCACTATGCTCATGACTACCTCTCATATCCTCTCATCTAGCTTTGTCGGGCTTTTCGTGCCTGAAGTATATCAAAGCTTCAGCCTGCGTGATGGCTTCATCGATAGTCTTGACATGTTGGTATTCCAACTCCGTCCTGGCCCAATTTTGCAGCCTATCCATGAAGTGGAACAACAAATCTTCATCCGTGAGGTTCGGAATTTGAAGTGTGATGGTAGTGAGCTCCTTCACATATGCGCGTATGCTGCCCGTCTGCTTCAGTTCCCTAAACTTGCACTTCGCCTCATAGATGACGTTGTTAGGGAAGAAAGTCTGCTTGAACTCCACTTGGAATTGCTCCCAAGTGTTGATAGTGAAACGTCCCTTCCCTATTTTCGACTATTTACGCCTCCACCATAGCATGACCATCTCCGAGAGGTACAACGCTGCAGTGTTGATCTTACTCCCATCACTCTTCAGCCTGTTGCACTTGAAGTAATTCTCCAAATGCCACAGGAAATTCTCCACCTCTTGTGCGTCACAGACGCCTTTGAACATAGGTGGCTTGGGAGCCTCGACCTTGGCCCCCCTATCTCGGTCAAGCGACGATGATCCTCCAACTTCCACGCCCTCCTTGAGTGCTTTCATCTCGGCCTTCATAGTCTTAATCGTGCTCAACGCCTCCATGAGCCGACACTCCAAGGAAGTGATAGCCTCCTTCATCTCAAACTCAGCATGCTGGCGCCCCTCTATCTCCTTGCAGATGTTGTCGATCTCCTCAAAGATGAAGTCCTCGAGAGTTTTGAACTTGCCATCGGCCACGTTCAAATGCCGGCCCAATATCTCCATGGCCTGCCTTACTGTTTCAATCCTTTCGATCCACTCCTCTCCTAGTGTGACGTCAATGGGCTCCTCGCCATGGTCATCGTTACTAACTCGGTGGGTGAGATATTAGCACCTCGCTTGGTGTGAGTTCAAGTAGCATTTCCTCATTACCCTTTTGGTGTTTCTTTCCCTTGCGGTTCTTCTTTCCACCATCCAACCTGACGTTAGTGGTGCTAGCGGCGTTTACGTCTCTTTCGTCAGCCATTCTCTTAGTATCAAACCTTTGCTCTGATACCACGTTGTCCCGGACTTAGAGTCTCACTAATGATCCGTGCAGCATTTGACAACTTACTCACGAATTTTTCACGATCTTGTAAGCTTAAGTAAGCCCTTTGAAGCTAGACTACTAAGAGAATGCAAAGAAAGACTTAGAAAGAATAAGAGAGCTTTTGGAAGAAGGATTTTGTATTGCTTGTGGAATGCTTTACAACTTGAGTGATGCTTGCTTCAAGCTTGGATACCTTACAAATGAGAGGTCCTTCTATTTATACTACCTCCTAAGGGCCTAAGTGTAAAAAATATTTACTTTACAAGTCTCTACTTATTTACACTTTAGTCCATAATCTAGCATTCTCTACTAATTCTAGGAAATTCTAAAACTTTCTTGGAAAATATCTAGTCCCACTTCTAGAACTCTCTACTAGTCTAGAGAATTCCAAGGTATTCTCTAGATTTCTAAGGAAAGATCTAGGGAATTCTAGAGTCTTCCACTAACCTCTCTATAACTCTAGATTCTTCCCACTAATTTTTATGCCGAATTTGAATTACAAAGTGGCGGGTCATGACAATTACCTCTCTTTCTCACCTAAGACCTTCTTGAAGCATTAGTTCGTGATTAAATAGACAACTCAGGCCAAAAGCCTAAGTTTGGGGATGTATTAAGGAAAGAGGAGAGCCAAAAACTTGTGTTGCACACGCAAGTGTACGTGGTTACACAAGTAATATAGTGGCTCTACAAGAGCTGGATTATCAAACCCAAACGGACTTGTCAATTAATTGTTTACTAAATTATACTAATCATGATTATTTATCCAAGCGTACCAAAAGAATTTACCTTATTAGAATGCAAGAATAAAAGACATATACTGATGATTGGGAAAATTTTATACATAATATCTTCTTCTATGGACTTCAATTAGTTATCAAATCGTTGATTTACAAGGTTGAATGTATGATCATGGTCTCCCGGCCTCTAATCGCCTATCACAATTGACAGTCTAACTACATCGCGGGGATAAACCGAACCAATTGCGAAGCATTAAGTATTCATTTTGTTTAGTAACTAAGCAAGGTCTCCAGATATATCTCTATCCTAGATACAAATCAACACTAATTTCTAGAGAAGAACATGCTCCTTTTGTCCCACATTCTATCCTCCTATTCCTCTTCCGAATTCAATTCAGACAATACATTTAATTCAATGGAGGTCAATCATGAACCATTGAAATACTAAATCAAGAACAAAAGAACAATTTATATGATAATCAACTTCAATCCATAAAATTCAATATTAAACAATCATTCGTAGTCCCAACCCCATAATAAGGGTCTTTAAATATTAACACCAAGAAAAGAAAAAGAAGAAAAGAACCCTAAAAGTATAATGACTTTTTCCTACAAAGTATATCTGTAGACAATAAAATTCGCGTCGAGAAAACAATAATCAAGAACGGAAAATTATGCAACAATCGTTTTATTGATTTAAAGTGCTAGTGTTACAATCTCTATGATTCCTCTAAATTTGCCTTTTCAAATATAATTCAAGGGATCTTTAGCTTGATCTTGAACTTGTGATTTATCTTGATCTTGATCTTGATCTTGAACTTGAACTTGGTCTTGAACTTGAACTTGAACTTCAACTTGGACTTGATCTTGAACTTGAACTTCTTGAACTTGAACTTGATCTTAACTTGAACTTTATCTTGATCTTGACTTCTAGTTGAATTCAAGAGCTTTGAGCTTGATCTTGAATCCGACGGTCTTGATCTTGATCGTTCTTGAACTTGAACTTTATCTTGATCTTGACTTCTTCAAATCTTCAATTCTTAAACTTGAATTCTTGAATTCTTGAACTCTTGAGTTCTTGAATTCTTAAACTTGTAGCTTGTAGAGAAATTTGTGGCTTTTGATCCACGAGCTTTCTCTAGCTTTTTGTTTAAAATTCTTGGTTCTCTTTTCTGAATTATGAGGACCCCTATTTATAGTTTTAGAATAGGGGAGTTGTGATTGGAATAGGATTTCCTTCGGCCAATCAGATTTAAGTGACATGTCATATAGGCTTTATGGAGCGGGCTTTAATTAAATTCATATTTATTGAATTTAAATAATTAATTCAATTATATTAATCCATAATATTTATTTGGACTAATATATTAATGAATTTAATATAATTCGAATCAATTTAATAAATTTATATTTAAATAAATTTTAAATGATTACAAATGTCCCCTGCTTCAAGTCTTGTCAAAATATTTTATTTGAAGACTAGACTTGAAGTATATTATAATAATTATCATAATATTATGAGAAAATATTGACTCAATAATATTATTATTATAATATCATAATTATCTCTACGTGTGGACAGAACCATCATTAACTGTCACATGAGACATGTTAAGAGTGGGCTTTAATTTCCGTAAAAATTTGGAGTTTATCCTTTAGTCTTAATGACCAAAGTCAACTAGGAATCAAATGGCTCACTAGTTTTTTTTTTTTAGTAACAAACAATTTCCAGTAGTCATACACGTCGAATCTTATTAGGAGTCCCTTAGTTACACGACTTCTAATTTGACTCCAATTAGAACTTGAATGCTTTGTATAATTTATGTTGAAATCAAATTGAAATGAGAAACGGTTCATAGCACTATTTGTAGTAGGATAAAACCACCTCCTCAAAGTCTAATGCTATTAAGTTCAAATTGTAGTTCAACTAGGAGTTGTAGTCCTACTCATTTTCAAATTCATGTCCTTTTCCATTGTCCTAGCCAAAAAGGAATTGTAATTGGACTAGGAGAGAGATTTTATTCCCACCACATGACATCTATAAATAGACACATTGTATCCATAATTTTGTCTTCAATTGCAGATTGTGAACTACGAGCCTGTGACGAAAGGGGCATAATTCAAGGTAGTTTTCCTCCCTTTTTCTGATTTTCGTCACCCTTTTTACAGCTTGACACGTTTGTCGTAGAAAATTCACATCTCATTGTAGAAAAATCGAAATCAAGAACCCTTTGATTTTTCAGAAACTAGACTTCTCGATCTCTAACATATCCAAAATTAGAAATTTAATACCTTCAGAATATTTCTAGATGATTTTATTTTAAGTTAGCTTTAAATTCTGTCATGTTGAAAATTCCAGATTTGTGTGGCTTTACTAAAACTCTTGTGTCTTGATGTAGGAACGACGAAATCACAAGACGCTTGATTATTTAGAATCTAGACACAAAGGTCTACAATATATCCGAAATTCAAGGTTTAATACCTTCAGAATCTTTCTAGGTGATTTTTTGAAGTTAACTTTAATTCTGTCATGCAGCTGATATTCTTAAGGCGAAAGAGGATAGATACACATTCCCGCCCTAAGAAAGCTAATTTATGGTATTCTTAAGGCGAAAGCGGATAGATATAAATTTCTGCCTTAAGAAAGGTAATTTATGGTATTCTTAAGGCGAAAGAGGATAGACATAAATCCCCGCCTTAAGAAAGGCAATTTATGGTATTCTTAAGGCGAAAGCGGATAGACATTAATACCCGCCTTAAGAAAGGTAATTTATGGTATTCTTAAGGCGAAAGTGAATAGATATAAATCCCCGCCCTAAGAAAGGTAATTTATGGTATTCTTACGGCGAAAGCGGATAGATATAAATCCCCGCCCTAAGAAAGGTAATTTATGGTATTCTTAAGGCGAAAGCGGATAGATATAAATCCCCGCCCTAAGAAATGTAATTTATGGTATTCTTAAGGCGAAAGCAGATAGATATAAATCCCCGCCTTAAGAAGGTAACTTTACGATATTTTTAAGGCGAAAGTGGATAGATATAAATCCCCGCCTTAAGAAAGATAATTTATCGTATTCTTAAGGCGAAATCGGATAGATATAAATCCCCACCTTAAGAAAGGTAATTTATCATATTCTTAAGGCGAAAGTGGATAGATATAAACCCCCACCTTAAGAAAGGAAACTTTATGGTGTCAAGACTTGAAAATTTCAACTGTCATACTTGAATAATTTGAAGACTCCAACTTGCAAACTTAAAAGAATTTGAGGACCTCTACTTGCAAACTTAAAGAATTTGAGGACCTCTACTTGAAAACTTAAAGAATTTGAGGACCTCAACTTGCAGACTTGAAGGGTTAGAAGACCTCAACTTGCATATTTGAAGAATTTGAAGACCTCAACTTGCAGACGTGAAGAGTTTGAAGACTGCAACTTGCAGACTTTAAAGAATTTGAAGACTTCAACTTGCAAACTTAAAGAATTTGAAGACTTCAACTTGTAGACTTAAAGAATTTGAAGACTTCAACTTGTAGACTTAAAGATTTCAACTTGCAAACTTAAAGAATTTGAAGATTTCAACTTGTAGACTTAAAGATTTCAACTTGCAAACTTTAAAGATTTCAACTTGCAGACTTTGAAGAATTTGAAGACTTCAACTTGCAGACTTGAAGAATTTTGAAGACTTTAATTTGCATACTTGGAAAATTTGAAGACTTTAGCTTTCATACTTGGAAGATTTGAAGACTTCAGCTTGCATACTTGGAGGATTTGAAGAATTCACCTTGCATACTTGGAGGATTTGAAATCTTCAACTTGTATACTTGGAGGATTTGAAGACTTCAATTTTAAAGAAACTTCAAGCATGTTGTTAACGAAACTCATATTTTTTTAAGGTTTCCCCCATCTATTGATCAATCAATACTTCGTACAAGTCTAAAGTTTGATGAGACAAAAGATAAAACAAAATACTTATCTCTTTGACTGTCATGTGACTGATCAAGTGGGAACATATGGCTTTTTGACACTCATGCAACAGAACTTAGGATATATTCTAAGCGCCTACGTACCTCGGTGAAGAGGATCAAGTCACAACGTAGTTCTGGGGATTGAGTGATTTTTTTTGATTTTTTGTTGTTGTGCCGTACACAGTTTATACTCTTGCGCGCCAGGAGTGATATGCAGTTTAGGCTCGTACCTTAAGGAGCATTTCAACTTGAATATGTAACTCTAATTTGAAGAGCTTTGTGACATATACTTTAAGCTCGTGTTTCAACAAGCATTTCAACTTAAAGATTTAATTCACATTTGAGGAGCTTTATGACATATAGTTTAAGCTTGTGTCTCAAGGAGCATTTTAAGTTGAAGATTTAGCTCAAATTTAAAGAGCTTTATGATATACAGTTTAGACTCGTGTCTCAAGGAGCATTTCAACTTGAAGATTTAACTCAAACTTGAAGATTTAAGTGACATACAGTTTAAGCTCGTGTTTCAAGGAGCATTTCAGCTTGAAGATTTAAATCAAATTTGAATACAGTTTAGTCTCATGCGTCTAGGAGCGCTTCAACTTGAAGATTTAGCTCAAATTTGAAGAGTTTTGTGATATGCAGTTTAGCCTCATGCGTCTAGGAAGGTTTAGATATACATTGACTTTTCAAAGTCATCTTCGGATGTAGGCTTGCCCCCACTTTGGAGTTCTTCTATATCTTCATCTTCATGAGGTCCACAGACAAGAGATTGTTGATCTTCTCTTAAATTCATGCTTAATTTCATGTCATGTGCACGATGAAATGACCCAAAAGGTTCTTAAAAATGTGCTTCGGAAGTTACTGGAAACTTGTTTAGCTATATCAAAAAAAATCCGTTTCATTTTTCGAAAATCCGACTTCATATTATTGTTTAGGGGGTCAAATTGAGTGGGAAATGGGTCTAACCCAAATTTTAGAGCAACCGTATCAAAATTCGAAATTTCCAAGTGAAGCCTTTTTCGAGGGTCTACTTTGGAGGGTCATATCTCCTAGCACACAAATAATTGGGTGGCCCATAACATATCCATGGAAATCCCTTTGAGTTAGCTACCTAACACACTTCGTTTCACCTCATTCGGAGTTCGGACAAAGAAGTTATGCCCATTTTCGTAAAATATGTCCGGCAGGAAATGCAATTT
>NC_064293.1:20485521-20524498 GCF_019186545.1 Solanum stenotomum | reverse complement strand
GAGGGCTATGTTATGTTTCCTACTCCTATGTTTTGAGACTTTAGCTTGCAATTGTATTTTGACTATGAGGGGAGCCGGTAGTATGTCATGGCCCCCGTCCTATCTATGTATGTAGAGGTGTGCGTTGGACAAGTATTTTGTAAATGAGCTTGACTCTTGTTCTATGATGTCATTTTGAAATGGTTTGCCCTTAGTCCCTATTTCCCGTTAATTAATGTTGATTGTACTTCCGCGACCGATGAAGTGTGATGACAAGTTTGAGAGGCTTGTTTGGGGTTCCTTCGGGTTCCTCATTCGCCATGTCACGTCTAGGCCCTAGGCTTGGGTCGTGACACACGAGTTGCCAACTCTTCGAATGTATTAGGCTTTAATCCCTACAAAATGTAGCGAAGACCCCAATTCATACCTTGGATGCACATTTCAATGCTAGAAGTTTCACTAAGGCGATCTTTGCAGTTGAGGCTCAGACTTCTCCAGCGATTGATAAAGTCAACAACTAGCTCATCTTCACCTTGACAAGCCTTTGTCAGTTCAATCATACTAACGACACGTCTCGTGCTATAGAAACGATTAAGAAACTCTTGCTCTAACCGCTCCCAACTATCTATAGTATTAGGTTCGAGATCTGTGTACCAATCAAAGGCATTTTCTCTAAGAGATCGAACGAATTCTTTAACAAGATGATCACCATACGTCCCAACATCATTGCAAGTCTCGATAAAGTGCGATATATGTTGTTTGGGATTTCCTTTGCCATCAAATTGTTGAAGTTTAGGAGGTTGATAACCCTTAGGCATTTTGAAGTTATCAATCCTTTGTGTATGTGGCTTTACATATGTGGGAGAAAATTTGGATGAAGACTCAGATTTGTCTTCGATAGCCTCTATGATAAAGTCCTTCAATTGGTCAATTGGAATCAAACCTTCAACAGAGATATGAATTTCTTTGATCTTTGTTTGCTTAACGCAAGACTCCCCTTCATCTTGAACTTTAGGAAGCTTCAAAGGTGCTTGACTCGATTTTCTCTCAATCATGCTATCCATCTTATTTGTTAGCTTGGAAAGTTTAGCATCTTGTTCGTGTGCGCACTTTGCTAGGCCTTCAATTGTTTTAGTTAAGCTTGCTAGTTGTTCTTCTATAGTGGAAGACATTTTGATATTTTGTGATGCTTGAAAAGTTGAGATGAGAGGTAGAGATTGTCCCACTGGGCGTGTCAGAATTTGTAGACAATAAAATTCGCGTCGAGAAAACAATAATCAAGAACGAAAAATTATGCAACAATCGTTTTATTGATTTTAAAGTGTGAGTGTTACAATCTCTATGATTCCTCTGAATTCACATTTTCAAATATAATTCAAGGGCTCTTGAGCTTGATCTTGAACTTGTGATTTATCTTGATCTTGAACTTGAACTTGGTCTTGAACTTGAACTTGAACTTGGACTTGGACTTGCGCTTGGACTTGCACTTGATCTTGAACTTGAAGTTGATCTTGACTTGAACTTTATCTTGATCTTGACTTCTAGTTGAATTCAAGGGCTTCGAGCTTGACCTTGAATCCGACAGTCTTAATCTTGATCGTTCTTGAACTTGAACTTTATCTTGATCTTGACTTCTAGTTGAATCCAAGGGCTTCGAGCTTGATCTTGAATCCTACAGTCTTGATCTTGATCGTTCTTGAACTTGAATTTTATCTTGATCTTGACTTCTAGTTGAATCCAAGGGCTTCAAGCTTGATCTTGAATCCGGCGGTCTTGATCTTGATCGTTCTTAAACTTGAACTTTATCTTGATCTTGACTTCTAGTTGAATCCAAGGGCTTCGAGCTTGGTTTTGAATCCGGCGGTCTTGATCTTGATCGTTCTTGAACTTGAACTTTATCTTGATCTTGACTTCTTCAAATCTTCAATTCTTAAACTTGAACACTTGAATTCTTGAATTCTTAAACTTGTAGCTTGTAGAGAAATTTGTGGCTTTTGATCCATGAGCTTTCTCTAGCTCTTTATTTAGAATTCTTGGTTCTCTTTTCTGAATTATGAGGACCCCTATTTATAGTTTTAGAATAGGGGAGTTGTGATTGGAATAGGATTTCCTTCGGCCAATCAGATTTAAGTGGCATGACATATGGGATTTATGGAGCGGACTTTAATTAAATTCATATTTATTGAATTTAAATAATTAATTCAATTATATTAATCCATAATATTTATTTGGACTAATATATTAATGAATTTAATATAATCTGAATCATTTTAATAAATTTATATTTAAATAAATTTTAAATGATTATAATATCCCCTTTATATTTATTCTTATGTATTATTATTTATAGATGCAGGAAATCCTACATAAAACAATTTAGTCAAAACAAATTGGAACCCAAAACCAAAAGGAATTGGGTTCATGCGTGAAACAGTACCGCCTCAACAATTTGCACATTCCTGCCAAGTGGCAGCTTCTTTTAAGTCCCCTAATTTTTCCAAACTACTTGAATATGTATATATAAAAATATAATATAATATTCAATTTAATTCATTAGGTTGCTTGCTTGATTTCTTTCTATGATTTTTCATCTTTAATTCATTTTAGCTTCAAATTTCATCATCTTCACAACAAATATATCCTACAAATAAAATAATTATTAAGCACAATTCATAAAATTTATGCTAAAATAAAACAAATACAAATAATAAATGTGAGGCGACAAATAATAATTAAAATATGTATTTTTGGCCTCACATCAAGAGCAAAAGAGGAAGGAACTCGAGTCAAAAGGTTTTAAATCTCATCTGTATAGTTGTTGTGGCAAAAAGAAGGATCCCCTTCAAATACAAAAGTAAAATAGAGAGATACCAGTTGTGTCGTGTAAATACGGTTGTTGATTATAATCAAAATTCCTCCCCCCCCACCCCAATTTACATCAAAAGGAAAGTTCTTACTCACCATTCCCTAGGGGATCGACCACAACTCCTCGTTGAGTTATATATTGCTAATGACCGCACACATTGATTCATATGATGTCTAATTGAGCGTTATTAGGCATCGAACGGTGTCATCACTAGAACAATCCTTATATGCCATCAACCCTCCTTGTCTTTATTTGATCTGGATTCTACCTTTTCTTATGTCTCTATTTATTATGCTTCCCAGTTGAGTATGTGTTCTAATATTCTATCAACGATGTTACGTTTTTTCAACCCCGTGGGTGAGTTTTTAGTAGTCATCAGGTATATAGATCATGTTTGGTGATTATCTAGGGTGTGACACTCGGGTTGATCTTATTTTGTTGGATATGCTTGATTTTGATGTTATTCTAGGCATGGACTAGTTATCCCCTACCGTATGATCCTCGATTTCTTTTCTAAGATTGTTTCCTTAACCATTCCTGATATCCCTCCGATGGTGTGGCAGGATTCTTGTAGTGACACACCAACTGGGTTATTTCTTATGTTCGGGCCCAAAGGTTGGTATCCAACGGGTGCTTAGCCGACTTGGCTTTTATGTGGGATGTTAGTATGGAGGGCCCTAGAGTGGTTTCGATCCCTATTGTGTGTGAGTTTGCGGATGAGGTTGAGTAGAGATAAAAGGGTTGTGTGTGCAGTTTTGGGAATTTTTATGGTATTGTTGAGAAAAAAAGCCGGATTCCTTTCACGAATGAGGAAAACAAAATGGACTCTTCATTTAATTTACCTTGATGAACTTGTCAGAAATTATATATATGTGGTTATATCAGAAATTCACCTATGTAAATACACCTGAGTGTATATATGTTAACAAGAAACCGTCTAGAAGATGTGCCCAAAATAGCTCAGGTGGAACCTAATTAATCTATCAAGAATCTTGTGACTTTCTTAGTACAGATATAAATCATCTTGTGTCTGCAGTTTTAATGGCAAACATGGACAATTATAATTATTATATCAGCTCTAAGTAGAGAGTTTTTGAAAGAAAATAAACTTGCAAATTCCATCTTGACATTATATAAAAAAACTGCTTCTATTTTCCAGTTAAAATGACTTATTTGGACAGCATTGTAACATATGTGACAAACTCTACTATCATTTTAGCCCGGAACCAGTTTCGATGAGAAACTATAACCTGATTTATGTGTGAAAAATCATATTAAATAATAAACTGCATGAATGTAAGGTAAACAATACATAAAGAACCTTTAGAAATACTTGTAATTATGTGCTACAATTTAGTCCATTCTCAGATCAATCTGTAGCAAGCTCAGCATGAACTAATTAAGCAGTCGTATTAGTTAGTTTGCTAAGGAGATGAGATCACAGATATGAATTACAATGGCCTAGCCTGAATAAACGGACAATGAACTGCTGTACTAACCTTTCTGTGATTTGAGTAATTACAAATATGGAGATAAAAATTTCATATATACCTTTAAACAAAAGAAAGTTGTACCCATGACTGCAGCAGATTAATACCAAATTATCAAACATACTCAGGTAAACTCACATGAAGATGGGCCAATTTAAATCCAATGAGACAAAAGGTCCAAGTAGATGCTGAAGGTTAAGAGTCACATTGATTTTTGCATTCTAGTGTTTGGGTAGTGTATATATGTTCCTTGCATTCTAGTGTTTTGGTAGACGTTCTGCAAACATTCGAGTGCCCCTGGGGTAAAGTTTGTGAATTGTACAAAACCATTTCTAAGGCATGTGAATAACAAGCTGGACCCAACCTCTAACCATCTTATTCTTCATCTTCAGTGTCCTTCACTACCTCATCTTCCCTGCCACATTTTCTACGTCTGCCTCATGATGAAAACAAATGAGAGGATCGGACCACAATTCATCCTTGATCATCTCACCGATTTCATCTCTTTTATCAACTTCACTGAACCGCTTAAAGAAGCTTTGTTCATCAACTCCCTTGCCTTGTGTCCATTGTATAGGCGATGCACTAGTTTTAGTACGCTCAAACTTCTTCCAAAGTTTTGTATTCTCAAAATATTCATTTGAATCAAAATTGAAGATAATGGTATAACCTGATTTGACATCTCGAGAGAGTTCCACTTTGATTGAGCTTAGAAACTCAAAAATTTTGCGGTCCTCTTCATTACATACAAGCTCACCAAGTACGTGATGCTTCAGGAAAGCTGTCGACCAGAAGCCAGAAATATCTTTAATAACATTTGTTCTCTTCTCATAGACCAGTTGACGGATCCGATTGTACTTTTGTCCAACTTTCAGCAACTCACCCCTCGCCTCTTTGTTAATCTTCTCCAACTTCTCTTGTTACTCTTGCAATCTTTTAACTCCATCATGATCAATAATGTTGTTTTCATCATACTCGACTAATTTCTCTATCTTTCTCCTCTTATTCTTCCGTTTGTCATTCCCCCGTCTTTATTGACAATTCATTACTCTCACGATTTGTTCTCTGTGTAGTTAATTATGCAGTTTCAATTAAACTAATAAGTAAGGAGTAATTTTGTGTTTGGAAGCAAAAAAATGTTGTGTAACTTATTAAGTATATATGAACTCTTACGTTGTTCAAATTTGTAATAAGATTATCTTACATTGTTCAAATCAGCACGTGCATCTGTAATCAGATTCATATGTTCCATCTTCAAATTCCAAATCTTATTCAATAACTCTTGTTCACAAGCATATTTCTAAAAATAATAATACTAGTAATTCAATTTAGTGCATACAATAAAAAGAGACAATTATTTATTTAAATTTAAATAAATTAAAGAAAAGAGATATTGATAATGATATATACCTTGTTGA
Organism: Solanum stenotomum; assembly: GCF_019186545.1. Taxonomy (NCBI): domain Eukaryota; kingdom Viridiplantae; phylum Streptophyta; class Magnoliopsida; order Solanales; family Solanaceae; genus Solanum; species Solanum stenotomum. The sequence continues at coordinate 20,518,745 of NC_064293.1, read as the reverse complement.
GAATCTTAAGAACAAGGGTCGTGAATAGTTTTCGAATTCGTAAGCTCTTTAACAACAACAACGTACCCATTGGAATTTAAATTGGAGAATAATTGTGTTTTTATGATTTCCTAATATTTTTTGCCTTGCTTTTTATATCAAATTCCCATTCAAATGATCTATTTTTGCTTTTTTCTTCTATCCGACAACCTTCTGCCACCTCCATTTTTTTCTTCCACAAAACCAACACTCTGGAGTAAAGAATACCATTTTTTTTTTTAATTAAGCATATAATATAAAGAAAAAAGAGTAACTCAAAAATCCCAACCAAAGGAAAAGTCAATAGTAATGATTGTACTACATTTCTCGCCAAACAAGATCATGATATACTTGTATCAATTTGTCAAATCCCAATCTCAATACTTATTACCCCCTCCGTCACTTTTATTCGTTTGCTTTACTGTACACCTCTCTTGAAACATAGTAGTAGTGATTAATACAAAAAAAAAAAAAAAACTATCATAATATTCATATTAATTGATAATTTAGTTTTAGATCTTGAAAAATAATTTAAAGAATAATATTAAAAGCAATAAATAAAATAAAATTTTATTTTTAGAATAATGGACAAATAAGAATGAACGAAATGAATATATTGTTTCTCATAGGAGTTATAGAGGGCAAAGGCAATATTTACCAACTTCCTAACCGTATATACTGGAAAATCTCACTAAATTAATATAAGTGGTACCATAAAATAGTATTATTTTGTAGAAATACTATTTAATCAAGAGAAAATACATAGAAACCCCATTAAACTATGACTCATTTTTGAAAAAGACACTTAAACTTTGCGGGGGTCCTAATACACCCCTAAACTAGTTTAAAGTGAAATTATTGAACCCTTTTTTGGAATTTAATACAGAGAGTGTTTAACACTCACCTGTAGAGCGTGAAAACTAAAAAAATATATGATTAATCTTTTTTTTGCAATATTTTTTATTAAATATATAAATAATCTTTTATTTTAGTGTTAATTTTTTTTTTCTTTCTTCTCCTTCCTAAGCTTCACCATTGTCCATTGAAGGAGACAATGGCTTCGAGATTTTTTTTTCTTTTTCTTTCTCTTTCTCCTTTCGTTTTCCATTCAAATTGAATTTTAATAGAGATTCAGTTGTAACTGAATAACACAATCTCAATCCATCAATAAAATCCCTTTTTAATTTGGTCATCGGCAAAAAAATCCATTGACAACTAGCTGATTTCCTTTGTGATAGCGACGATGAAAGATTTATTGTTTCATCCTTAAATTTCTACTCCTTTTGGTCGGCGGGGTGAGACCGGCGGGGGTGAGAAGCGCCGGAAAAATGATGCAACGTCAAAGAAAAAATCATATTTCAAGTGACTTCTGATCAATTTCGGGGCTAAAATAATGTTCAAACCAACCTAAAATTATCTCATCTGAGCCTGAAGAGAGAATTTATGTTTTTTTCAAATACAACCCATATTGATTTAGAGCAAAAATCAATGCTAAAATCACAAAAAGAAATTTTAATTTGAAAAAAATTAATTTGATAGCGGATTTGATTTCTCAATTTCAATTTTGATTTAGTGATAGACAAAATGAAAATGATGTTGTGACAACAAGATTGTCAGCTAAGAAGACCCAGCGAAGAAGACCAAAGGCTGAGGTTAAGCAGAATTGAAGAAGGAAATGAAAATATCTAATTAAAACTAAGAAAGAAAGAAAAAAACATAAATAAAAATAAAGAATAGAAAATTATATAAAATTGACATGTGGCAAGCAGTAATTGGTGCGTGCATTCACTTTCTTTCTTATAAGTGGAATTGACCAAAAAATGGGATATTTATATCACTTTTAAATTGTTCAATGGGATAGTAGGACCCTTGTAAAGTTTGAGTGTCTTTTTAAAAAATGTGTTATAGTTGAATGGGGTAATTATGTATTTCCTCTTTAATCAACAAACTAATATTTATTAATTTAAAGAGTGTTTTGAAATTCAATGAAGGTTAATTTTGATTACATCAAAATCATTGTATCTTAGTGATTTATGTATCATATTTATTGAATTTCCATATAAAACTAAATTTATTATACACAAAATACAATGAATACATCAATCTTCAAGATGATACAATAACATTTGGAACTAGTTATATGTAAGGAAACACTTATCGCATCAACAACTCTTCACAATTTTAAGGTACAATTCATAAAGACAAAATTGAAATTTTTTTATGCAATAAGAAAAGTTAAAGATGAGCTTCAACTAGATTTAAATTTTAACAAAAAAAAAAACAGAATAGAATCATATTTCACTAAATTGTCTTAAGAAATTTTAATTGAATCATATATTTCTATAGGGGTCTTCTAAAAATATATTTATTTCATTATCTTATTTAAATGAGTGATTTTTTTCATTGGTCAAAATCGGGATCAGAAGAAATATTATCTTAAAGAGATTATTAATTACCGAATATTAATTTAATAAAATTTTACTCTTCAATAAAAAAGAGTGATATTTGTCTTTCTACTATAAAAGGAAATTGGATTTGTCCTTCGTTATACTTTTTCAATAAATATATCCCTATAAAAATATTTAGAATTATATTTACCTTTCACCCATTAAAAATAATATATGCAAAGAAAAATTTTATTTGTACTCAAAATTAAAACAAATCATACACATCTCATTTACCATCACAATCGAAAACACATATCGTTTTAATTAAAAGAAAAAACTTGGAAAAGTTGTCGATTATAAGTTTTAATAGACACAAGTGCCCGTGCTAGCACGGGCCCAATATATATTATTTTTTGTCTCACTTTATGTGATATTGATAGAATTTAGATAGTCTATTAACTTTTAATATGATTTTTAAATATTTTAAGTTGTTAATTATTGTAATTTATAGTATTTTTATGTAATTTTTAAATAATATATATTACTTATCTTGTCCCAATGTATGTAGCACAAATAGAGAGTCAATCAAATGTTGTTAATTATTGAGATTTACAATACTTTCTACGTAATTTTCAAATAAAATATTACATGTTACTTCTTTTGATTATTGTAATTTATAGTATTTTTATGTAAATTTTTAATAATATGTGTTACTTTTCTTATCCCAATGTAGGTAGCACAACTAAAATTTCAAGAGTCAATTAAATATTGTTAATTATTGAGATTTGCAATATTTCTACGTAGTTTTCAAAATTAAATAATACATGTTACCCTTTTTTATTCCCCAGGCAGGCAAGTCGACCATGACCTGCCTGGTTATTGTCACTTATATATTACTACTAGATAGGCATGGCCGTGCTTAGCATGGCCCAACATGTTCGATTTTGCAACATCTTTTTTTTTTTGGCTACAAGTTTGTGTATAATTGTAACCGCATTAACCTATTTTTTTGGTCAATAAGAAACAATCCTCTCAATTCAAGATCAAAACAAGCAGCAGAGAAAAAGACTATATATGATGGGTTTCAAGTATAAATTGATGAATTGTATCAGGCTATTTGGTACCATAAAACATAATTCCAGAAAACATTTTTATAAACTCGAGTAATGATCTACTTTGGGAGAGAAGGGGTCAGCTATTTTGCTAGAATACAAAAAAAATACAAAATTTTGTCATAATCAAGTATTGCAAGGCATAAACTACTTATTACTATTAGGCATTTGATTTGAAAATAAGATTAAGTTGTTTCCAGAATGCTTCTTTACCTGCAAATCATCAAAACTTGGACGATATTTTACATTAAAATAAGTAAATTACTGAGTAAAGATACTCCATAAGTGCTCAACTATTTTACTATCATTATACCACCACCAGCTACCCAAATGAAGGTCGTGGTAGTATGATGTACTACAACCTTTGCAAGGTCTTCCCAGTGCCTGGTGGACCATATATAGAGCAACACACCATGGGAAGAATTTAAAACAGAAATTAGAAAAAAATGACAGAGAATAAGAGATCGAGTAAGAGGAATTCATATATCATGTATGTGCATACCCAATGCAAGTATAATCTTAAGGTTTAAAGGTTGACTTGTCTTAACCTAACTATCTTGGAAATTGGAACTTAAATTAAATAAGACTATTAATAGGATAATCATGTATGATGCTAGAATTACAATGATTATGCTTTATTCTGATCAATGCGATTAGATAAAGTAAGTCTTAGCGACACAACATGCATTAGGCCATGCTTACCATTAAATCATAGAGTTCACAGGCAAGATGCATCACCATCACTGGTAGAGTTGCATAAGAATAGGGGCATATGTTTGGAAATAATTCCAACTCCTTTTATGAGGGAACACTTAAAAGTAATATAGTCCCAAAGCAAGAATATTCTTAAGTGAATGAAACTTTTTTGCTATAAAAGTAAATCCCAGTTTCATACACAAGATGTTCACACTCCAACAAATTTTACCTAGCACAAGCAAGTACCATTCTTCTTTTGATAGTGTCATGTTTCTGCATATTGCCACAACTATACTTCATAAACTTCATGATGTTTACACTTNTGTCCAATTGCAGTGTCCAAGCCACCTTACACTAACCTAGACAATGAACCAATAGAAGTATCTGGTAACTCTACTCACCAACTTCAAGCAAATAGGGAAAAAAATGCCTATAGTGTTTTGATCAAGCTCCACTGGAATTTGAACCTTCCAAAAGCACTATGTTATTTAATTTTGCGACATATGAAAATAGCTTCTTATATTTTTAAGAAAGAACAAACGAAAACTTTTATTAACGAACACATACACATACCAAAAAGGAAAACAATAACTAAAACAGAGTATTGAAATATAAGAAGATAGACAACACTTATTTTTAGAGATTGAAGTTCAATTCATCCCACAATGAACTAAATTCACATGAACTACAAAAGATCAGAGCGAGAGATAAGAAGAAATAGCTCTACATGTGCATATTAGTCGATACAATACAAACACAAAAGAGGAAAAAAAATTCAAACGAAACTCACCATAAATAATAGAACAGTCTGGTGCAACGATGGAGAAAAATTAAGGTACACTCCGAAGTGAGGCACAAAATGATTGCAGAAGATGAATATTCAAGATTGAGATGTTTGTCCAACTTAGCTTTTAAGTTGAACCTGCAATTACACATAGCACAAAGGAAAAGGATTATAATAGAAAGTGTAAAAGAATAACTCAAAATTAGCTAATTCCAAAGCAAAAAGAAAATCTGGCCAAGCAATTTAAAAGACAGCTGAATTCCTTCTAAAGAAATCTTCTGTCAAAAGCAGGTACTTGGCTTCTTTAAACCTACCACTATGTTAAGTTGTTAATTCCATGGACTTAATAGGGGTGCTTTTCGATCGGTTCGATCCGTTTTGTGAATTACTAATTCGGTTTATCAGTTTGTTAACACCTCAAACCGATAACTAAACCAATAAGATATTCGTTATCCTGGTAATAACACAATCTAGCTAAGGAATATGTTTCCTCGCCACTCCAAATAGTATGAAATTCTTCAAACATTCAAGTGAGATCGTGAAGAAAACTATGATCTTTAAAGCACCCAAATTGTATTCCATGGCTAAGCCATAGAACAAAACAACTATTTGAGCGAAAAAACAGCTACACGTATACATGTCAGGGTAATCATTATTTGTGTCATAGCAAAACAAGAAATGACACGAACCTGGACTATTTCCTTCTTCTTGTGAACCTCTCATGTGCTTATGTTTTTTTCCCTTGGACACAATTTGAAATACTCCATAATGACTATCTGGTTGTGGTATTACTTTTCAATAGCTAGACAATAAACTATCCCTCTAACGTGCACATCATATATCTTCTTCTTGATAAAAATATTAGGTCTCCCAAAATTTAGAGCTTAAGGCGTTTGTCTTCGAAAAAGAGAGATTAATTATAGCTTATATTTTTATGCATCCAACATTTTTTATTTTCTTGGTTCACGTAAAAGGATAAAAGATTAGAATTAAAAGGATACAGTTTTAATTTAGAAGCAACATGAAAAAATAAAACTTTATGATGGAAAAAAGAACAGAGGAATCCCATATACTATTAGTCAAGTGTTAATGTAGAATCTTAATTGTTATTAAAGAAGTTAAAGAAAAAAATAACCAGTCCAGCTATATTTCATGGGGTCTATTCGATTACGATAACAAAGTAATTTTACTGTGATGTCCTTGCTATTAGGTGTGTGTGCTAATTGTTGTGGACGGAGAGGCATGGTAGTTTGGTAAGTGCACACAAGCTCTATGAAATATAATGTTGGCGGGATGTAGGCAACCTACCTTGACACAAGAATAAATGGTTGATCCCATGACTTGAACCAGTGACCATAGGTCAGATAGAGACAATTTTACTGTTCCTCTAACACTTGCCTTCTTTGCTGGAATAGTTTGAAGGAAAAAAGTTACCGACACCCAATGTGTACACCAAACTACATTTTTTTTTTAATCATGATTAGTAGTAGTAGAAGATAAGCAGAGAATCAGTATTAGTCAACAATAGTTACATGGTTCTCTCTCAGTAGCCAGCATGAAAGACACAAGAGACTGTGATTTAAAAACAGTGGAGAAAACAAATTCAATAGACAAATAAAGTCTCTGTATGTTAGAAAATGGTGATAAGTTAGAGTGCGATATTAGCCTATATAGAAATATCATTGTCATTCTTCATTCATCATCAAAAGAGTATCTTTATTAGAATGTTGCACTAAGTTTAGATTCAAGAATCAAAGTTAATCAATAGAGCCGCAATCTTAATTAACCCGTATATGTATCGACACTTCCCTCTAGAAAATAGGTCTATTATTCATTTCTTTAAGCAAACATCCTTCACTGTACTGTTCAGTCAGTCTTTAGTCTTTACATCAAACTCGAAGACAATCAGTAAGTTAGGTATATAGACATTTAGAACCGTTCAGTAAAAACTATCCATTGTTATTCAGGATACTCGAATTTCCAACATTAAAGCTAATTTTGAAATGAAAGCATGATAGTACCTATTGCGATTGTTAGAAAAGAGGCAAGAAAATCTGCCACTGCACTTGAATTTGTCTTGTAGAGTGTCCAAGTTCTTTCTGACACCGGAGAAGGGAGTAGTCTATTTTTATGCGATAAAGATAAAAAAAGAAAGAATAGTCCATCACTACTACCAATCAAACACTTTTTCCTAGAAGAAAGTTCAAGATTCAAAGGGCATATACACAATGAGAAGAAGATAAAAAAAAAAGTAATTCAATGAAGGAAAATACCGACATGAATTTTGAGGTCTTCATTGGATCCAAAAATGAAAATGAATGTGGCAGAACATAGAGAGAGTTAAGGCAGAACAATTACTATAGCAGACTTGAACTTAACTCATAAAATTGAAAAATATGACAGAACCAAGAGAAAAAACTAAGCTGAATTTTCCGTGTGTAGAACTAACCACATCCCACAAACATGATCGGGGATCTGTATATGTAAACCATGGACAACGCCTCTTCCACTTGCGCCAAAATTTGAATATATATAAGAAAACAACAATAATTTCTATGCCTTAATCTCAAACTCAGTTATGAAATTGTAAAATTTAATCTTTTTCAAGAGTAGATTAGGACAAATAATGAAACAAAAGCTGACCTAAAAATGCATACCCAGCTGAGAAGATGAAGTTAATGAGCAGGCCTTGAATTCAAGTTTGGAGAAAAGAGACTTCTGAATACTTGTGAAGGAGCGGATGTTTCTCCATTGTTGGTACAAAGATATGAAAGAATGGATTCTTCTGGAAATGTTGAGAAAAAGTTAATTATCTATTTTGTGTTTTAAGTAAGATGACGGATTTGCCATCTATTTTGTCTTTTCTTTGAGGTAAAATGACAGATTTACCCGTGGTCGTCCTGGTCGTCTTCACCTTTCTATATAATAATAAAATAAAATAATATACTATACTATACTATATATTTTATTTTAATTTTAATTATATATATATATATATATATATATAACTATATAGAAGAGCCAAGTCCAGGGACGACCACTGGCATTTTTTAGGAAAAAATCATTAATATATAAGGGCAAAATAGTAATTTCATCTTATATAAGATCCAAATCTTCCCCTTTCTCTCTAGCACTAGCAAAGGAGACATGAGCTTTCATTAATCTCTTGCATTTCAGAACACTCTTTAATCTCCTCTTTTTCATCACAATCTTATTATTAAAAATTCTCTTTTTCCGTTCAGCAAATCGGAGGTATGTTTTTCTTTCAAATTTCTATATGTTACTTTTCCTACAAAGCTTACAACACATCTATATTTGGGGATTTGATCTTCTGCTCCATTTTTTTTTATGAGGAGAAAAAGATTTGAAAAATTCATTCTCAATTCACACTGTATTGTTAATGAAAATAGATAAGAATTATCCAATTTTCTTTGTATCTAGATTTTTATTTTTAATTTTCCTGGATTTATGTTTTTTTTTTGCTATTTATTTTATTTTATTTTTTAAATAAAAATTTCAAGTACTTTGTAGTTTGATGAATGAAAAATTCTTACCCAATTTTCTTTTTATCTAGATTTTTAATTCAATTTTTCCCGGATTTATGTTTTTTATTTAAAATAATTTTTAAAATTTTTATTTTTTAATAAAAATATCAATTGCTTTGTAGTTTGGTTGATGAACGATAAATAGCCTCATTTTTTTTTAGGTAAATCATAATTATAGTTAAAATATAGGATGCGATGAGAAGTACAAGAGGTAAAAAAAGAAAAGAAAAGGATACACTCTTTTATAGCAGATCTTGAATGATCTTTAAAGTATGGTTGTCACTGTACATAGATCTGGAACTATCTTAAAGAATATAATTTGTTATTTGATTTTATCGTATTTGTTCCCTAATTTCTCTCCACGTAGAGAAATATCAAATACAAGTGCAAAAATATCTCTCTCTAGAAATTTCTATTCATGCTTTAAATAAACATGATAGGTTTCACCTGCTATCAAAGAGCTCATCTCCTGGCTTGCCAAATTGTAGGTTCTACTTCCTCTGTTATTCAGATTCTTTCAATTTCAGGTAAGTTATTTGTAAACTTTCTTTTATTTTTCTCTTGATTTTGATAAGTTCTCTGTAAATTCTACGGACTTCAACTTCTTTTATCATTTTCTAAATGCTTTCTAATCTATAGAATAAATGACAATTTCTTATTTATTTTCTTTGTTTGTGTATAAAATCTCGATCTTTGAATGATGTTGTATTAATTTATGCATTCCTTCATATGATTGGTTGTTTACAAATCATTGTTAGTCTCTGACTGTACAAAAGTTATTCATTCAGTTTCTCGAGAGTTTTGTTATGGAGTTTGAACTCGTGTATATAGAGATGAATATGGTAGAAGGCATAGGGGAGAGTTCCTCACTGCCGAGGAATTTTGGGAGTTGTGCAGTGTATGATATATAAAATGACGTGTATAACTGTCTTGTAGAGACTGAAAATGCTAAGGCTGTAACTAATCCGGAGTTGTTTCATTATAGGCTTGTAGCCTTCACCTTGCAGGTGCTAGATATAAAGACCTTCAATGACTTATTTTTTTTCAAGAGATAGTTTCAAAAAACTTGACTTCTAATATAAAAATTATGTACTCACCTTTTGGATACGGTATTGAGAAATAAAATCAACAAAATACCCGAATATATAGCAAATTTACTCTTTTTCCCCTTGAGTACTCCTTTTGATGGCTGATTTAGCACACGGGAACAAAAATTCCAGTCATAAAAGCAAAGCTCTTCATTCTAGAATGTAATAGTAGATATATTTAAATTTGGACAGATATCACCTATGGAAACTCAATGTGCTATTACTCATGAAAATTTTCTAAATTTATAAAAAAAGATTAGTTTTAATCTGCCTATTTACTGTAGCTTCTCCCCAAAATTAACAAGTAGTTTTTTCTTTGTTTTGGAATGTACTTGTAGTTATGAATTAACCAGTAGCTATCGAAGATGAAATTTTCCTACTTTGTCCCTCAAAGTGATATTGGTGTGTTGAAAATATGATAACTGCAAAATTGGCGTACGTATAAAATTGTATGCTTGTGTTAATATAGGATAGCCTTATGTTGTTTTCTTTCTTTGAAACTGATTTGTTTAACTAAGATGTATATGTTGCGTACCCTAGGGGGTTTTCTTGGTTATTCAAAGAAGCTGTTGAAAAAAGCAGATGGCGCCAATCCTCTGTTATGTCTTTCCATATGATTATCATGTATTTGCTCAATATTTTTTTGGATGTAGCTCCCCATTTTCATTTAATCGGTAACATATCTCCATGGGTACAAAACCTAAATTGAAACTTTTTACCATATTGTCTACTCAATAAGACAACATTATTGCTTTTTTTTTTAACCTACATAACCCTTACAAATCATATGAGTTACCTTGGTTTGCACCATCCTGTGTGATAGGAAGTGGCTTATAGGTAACTTTTGTTTTCATTGCAGTTGCCTTTTTGAGCTTCACATTATAGACAAAAGTTTTACAATATCCATGACAACCGAACAAACATATGAAACTCTCGCTATCAAGGTTCACACAAAGATATCACTGAAATATAAATAACACATTTCCATGCTTTCTCATTATATTAGTATTGATATCATGTTATGTAGATATTAATTGGTGTGTTCTCTTTTTGACAATTGGCTGGTGAACTGTTTACTCTTCAGCTACAAAGTTTCTACTCAAAATTTCAGCTAAAATGACTACTATACTAGTTGTTTTATTTTTCACGGAAAGGAATTTGCTTTTCCCGAATTGATCAATATCTCTCCTTCCTAGAGAAGAAATGAAGAAACAAAATTTGTGCCGCCCACTCCTCAAAGAGATATAGAAGGTTAGAAACACGAAATATGCATTCCAAATACTTGAAATAACATATTCTATAGTCTACTTATTATCTTGCAATACTTTCCTTAATATGATGCAGCGAAAACAAAGCTTACTTTCAACAAACAACAGAGAGACTAATAAAATAATTTAGACCAACAAACATTGGAATGACAATAGGGGAAATTACATGACCATTGATATGAAAAAAGAAATCTTACAGTTTTCTCGGGAATTGAGGAGTTAGCTTTCAATATGAGCTACGCAAAGATCTCGTACATCAATATCTTTGTCGTACTTGCCCATTTATTCCACTTGAAATCCTAAAAAGGTCCTATGTGCATTTGGAGACTCTTCAATTGTTTGGTTCTCCTGTAAGGTAAGGGATAAACTCTTTAGTAACCACCAATATCATACCTTAACTAAAAGTCTCAAATTTCTAAATTATAGTGTTAACTAAAGAAAATTTATATTTGAACACTTTAAGGAACGCAAGAAGTGAACATTAAACATACTCGATAGAAAGAAAAACAGAAAAAATAGAAGAGAAGAACTTAATAACCTTATCTTTTCTTTAACTTGTAATATGTATATAGCTGCAAAAGAACATCAATAAGTAAATTAGAAAGCGTCGACAGAAAAACTACAAAATTTAACATTGAGAGAGTGAATAAGAAAGAGGAAAGGATAATTGAGAAACTCACCTAAAGCTGGATGATACCTAGAAGTAGAAAAGGAGAATGAGAGTTGTAGATAAAGATAGTATAGTGAAGGAAATTGAGAATTGTAGAGTTAAATCTAATCCATAAAAGTAATAGTTATAGCTAAAGTGATACATGTGTTTTACTGAAGTAGAAACGTAGGGCATGTATCTAATTAGTAATTACCAATGAGATAGGTCCAACTCTATAATACAATTAACTATCAACTGAATTGTTAACACCTTGTGTTTACTTATTAATAATAGAAATTTACATACTAAAACAATATAGGGAGGTACATTGTATATGTGCTTGGTCGTGTGTATGTATTTGGGAATTTCCGTTGGTCTTCACTCTTTCGAATTTGACTTGGGGATGTATTGAAGTTATGTAAATGTCTTAGAAAACAAATGAACTATTTGTAGAGCAATGATAAATCTAAAGAGACTTCAGAGAAATAACAAATATATATTTTGATTTTTAAAGGTTATTATTTTCAAAAAATAAAAATAAAATTACATCGTGTGAGCATCTGAGTATCTATGCTCGAATCTGCCTCTTGGAGGCATGACAAATGAAGTTATTGTCTCCTCAACTGAAAGAAGTGGAATGTGAAAAAGAGAAATAATGTGGTTGTTTCAGCCAATAAAGAAAGCAAACCTCTGTTTGATATGGGTCTCTCTAACTAATAGTCAAATAACTTTTCTTTTATGAACTTTGTTTTACTCAATTTAGTGTCCAATGCTACAAGCAATAGCAGGGGAATGAAGGAAAATTACCTGGTAATACAACTACTGTAATATAATGCATCTCAATTAGCAACAGGTGGTTAACTTTGGATATCATAGCTACCAACTGGGATTTGGATAAATAATTTAATATGGGGAATGACTTTTTTAGAAGTAGAAGATGAAGGAAAATTACCTGGTAATACAATTACTGTTTTGAAGAATTGATATGACACTCAAAATGGTCTTATCTAACTGTGTGTTTGTCACCTTATTAATTGATCAGATCTAGATACGTATATTAATATGAATTAACTAACTTTGTTATTTTACATGTATACCTGACTAAAGTGAATGTTATCATCATCATTTATATAGTCAAGATTTCTGTTATGAGAATAAGCTATTGTTGCAGGAAGAGGATAAGGAAAAACTTGTCAAGGAAACAGGGTTCCCGCTGAAGCAAAAAAAAAAACTGGCTCATCAATCAAAGCAAGCGCAATTGGCATAGCAACTCACAATCTGTAATATTTTTTAAGTCCAATCCCAGGAGATAGAGATAAATCAACGAAGTCCCTCGAAAGAATCAAGAACATATGTAAATTCCTTCATCTTCTTGATGCCATTAATGATATCATCACTTCGTAAAAAATAGAAAAGAGAAAGAAATCAAGAACATATATAAGTTGATGGTGATATGAATATAACAACTTTGAAGCATCGTGTTGAACTATCTATTGTGGGTACATGTTTGGAAGTTGCATCTATTATGGGTACATGTTTAGCAGTTGCAACTCCGTCATTTACGTCGGCCAAACAAGTATCATGCTTGCTAGAACTTGATATAATTGAGGTGTGTTTGATTAACTTGCATTTCTATTATTGGAATTTGTCGTGCGGTGTTTTGGTATGTTGTGTACTTGTGTTTAGGCATGAAGAATTATCCTAAAACAGGAGTTGTTCAACGTATGGATTGTTGTTTAGTAACAGAAATTGTGCTCGGCAAGCAATCAAAAAATATAATGATCCAAGTATATTATGCTTGATATGTTGATTATACAAATAATTTTTTTCGATGAATGGACTAGAACTTTTATTTGATTCTGGCTTTTAACTTATAGTTTGCCACTATTATTTGTTGTTCACATTTCCTTTGTGGTTACAACTACGAATGAACTGTATTATTTATACATTCAATCTATGTTTGTTGGGCCCGTGCTTAGCACGGACATATCGCATCTAGTACTATATATAAGAGTCTACAAGCAGGCATGTCTTTGTCAACATGTCAGCTTGTATTACAAGGGTAATTTTGGCATTTTTATGTTTTATTCTTCAAATAGTTTGTATTTTGCTTCTTGATATTTGTACCTTTCCCTTGTTAGACAAAAAATCCAGCCAACATTAACATAGTGACTCAGAAGATTTGTACTCTCCGTTTGAACTTTGAAGCCTGTGGGCCCAACTTCCTTTTCAATATCGGAGGAGAGATGCCATTCATACATAATAACTTGTACTATATTTCCTGAATAGCACGCATTTTTGAAATATTTATCTCATTCAGCTATTATTAATATTTGATAATTTCAATTTAATTGTCTTACTTTTTTTTTAATAATATATTAAGATTATAAAAGAGATATTACTTAAAATATCATAAATTACAATAATTAATAATTTAAATTATTTTACTTTATTATTTTATTTTATTATATATTAAGATTATAAAAGAAATATTATTTAATAAATTACCCATAAAGGATACAGGATCACTGATACATATATGATACATCTGATCAAACTATTTTGGTAGAAACTAATTTCGCCAGATCTAAGGTCACTACTAGAAGGCCTATAAAATGGGAAGAAATTAATTTTCCTACTACTTGGATTCTAGATTCTGTTATACCCCTTGAACAACTGACAGATGTTGTCACCAATTCTGAATATTCTCATATTAGTCAAAATTCCGATGGAAAAATTTGTATGCAGTTTGATGAAAAAAGTATTCCTTATAGTAGACATTCTTTTGCTTCTGATAGAAGAGTGGCTATTCAGCATATTTCTCCGATAGAACCTTGTTATGGTCCAGCTAGAAATCGAGCTGCTTCATTGCATACTTTATCAACAGTTATATCTGCAGAAAAACAAAATATTAAAATTGATCCTCAGTTAAACATTGTTCAAACAAATGATAAATCATCTGATGTTTCTGATAAGGATATTCCTTCTGTATCCGAGATGAATTTTAATCTTAATGATGCTTAATGATGAGAGAACATCAAATTGATTTTAGTCCAGGTTCACTGGCAAGAAAATATATTCAAAACGAATTTTTAAATGAAAAATGGAACCGGTTTAAAACTTGTTTTTTTGACACTTACAGTAGAGAAGATTTAAATAATATTTCTCAAGAATTTTATGAAACTTGTGCATTACATAATCATATTATGTTCTTTGTGCCTTGATTTATAACCACTTATTTACTTTTATTCATCAATGTTCTTGAACGATCTTACAAAGATGAATCAGGTAAAATTATTCAATCCATTTATCCTCTTCAAACTCCGTTTATTTTACCAAATAATGTTGGTATTACTTTTACTGCTTTTCATAAATTTATTGATAATGAGGTGGCCGCAGTAAGTATTAATGAGATTAATCGACTTATTTCTCAAAATAATTATTTGGGTTTGTATGTTAAAATCATTGGTGAAAGTATTTGTTCTCTAGATAAGAAGTTAGATAATCTAACTAATCTGATTATTCAAATTGATGACAAGTTAAAATCAGCGAAACAAGTCTCTGAATAGGCTTCTACGTCCAAACAACCTGATGTCCCTATTCAAAGACCTCCTGAGATTCAGGATTTTATTCTTAGACCTCTTCATGATCTTGAAAGCCTTTTAGATAAAATGTTTTCAGAATTTGGTGCAAGTGCGAAACCGATAAGCCTCGCTGAAGATTTTGCAGATGAAATGGAAGCCACTTTCGATTTCAAGACACAAGTGGAAATGGAAGTTAATAAACTTCATGGTTATCCAAAGAAGAATAGTGGTAATACGTATGCTAGAAAGCCTAGTATGCAAACTTACTACTATCCCAGACCAACTCCTCAAGATGTTTTAATAGAGGAAAGAGATTGGAATCAAACTAACACCTCTTATAGTGGAAGCGAGATTTATGAATGGAATCTCGATGGTTTGACTGATAGACAGTTAACTATTTTAGTTCATAGGATGCTTATGTATGCTACCATCTGCAAGAGCGTTAATAACACTGACAGGACTATTTGCAAAATAATTATTGCACGTTTTACGGGTTAATTAAGAGATTGGTGGGATAATTATATGACCTTTGATGCAAAGGCAACAGTCATAAATGCTAAGGCTACAGTCGAAGGAGTTGATAACCTAGGATTTACTTTAGTTAAAAATAGAGAAGACGCTGTTTATACTTTAGTCTTGACCATCCTAGAACATTTTAGTGGTAGATTTACCAATCAATATGAAACCATTAGATCTTTACTAAATGGTCTTAGATGTAGACATTTAGGTGAGTTTAGATGGTATAAAGACACTTATTTAAGTCGGGTAATGGAACTTACCGAAAATGGCTTAGAATTTTGGAAAGCCAAATTTATTGATGGATTACCTTCTTTATTTGCAGAAGGAGTGAAAAAGACTCTTAGAGTTCCGCAAGAAATTATCCCCTATAGTAATTTTACCTATGGAAAGCTTATTGGGGCTTGTACGCAAGAAGACATAAATTTGTGCAATGAGTTAAAACTCTCAAGACTGCTAAAGATGGATAAGCTTAAAGAAAAGTCTCAATTGTGAGATTTTTGTACTCAGTTCGGTTTACCAGATGCTTCTAAAGGTACCAATCGAGAAACTTCTAAATCAAAATCTCATAGATCTCATCATAAGAAAATAAGATCTAGGAGAAGGACTAGAGAAGAAAGAGATGAGTGTAGGGCTCATCATAAATCTCATAGATTTACCAAGAATAGATCAAGGCGAGATCTTGATAAGATTAAGTGTTATAAATGTGGAAAATTTGGGCANGAGATGAGCGTAGGGCTTATCATAAATCTCATAGATTTACCAAGAATAGATCAAGGCGAGATCTTGATAAGATTAAGTGTTATAAATGTGGAAAATTTGGGCATATAGCTCCAAATTGTAAGCTAGAAAAGCTTAAGACTCTAGAACTTGATGATGATATTCAAGAGAAGATTTATAGTTTTCTATATACTTCTGGTTCAGAATCTGATTATGATGATTCTGAAGCAAGTTATGCAACAGAGGATGAGCAACCTGAGTCTTCTAAGGTTCATCAAGATTCGAATGATGCTTGCAAATGTCATGGTGATGTTTGTCACTGCGAACATGATGATTTCTACAAGCTGCAATCTCAGTTTGAAGATATAAATATGTTCACTATCACTGCAGACAATGTGATAGAACTTCTAAAGGAAGTTACCGATAATACTCTTCGTGAAAAGATCATTCAATTGGCTGCTAGTAAAACTAGCTCTTCAACTAGTATTCCTAGTGATAAAAAGGTTAAAGATGAATTTAATTATTCTGCTCCTTACTCCTTGTCTGAAGTTCATAATAGACTCTCTTCTAAACAAACCATGGTCATCCGTGATACCTCTTTTGATGATTTAAAAGGAGAAATTGAACATTTGAAAGAAGAAATTAAATTTCTTAAACAAAATCATATTATTTATGATCATCGTCTTACTCAGATTGAGTCTGCTAATAGCAAAGGAAAAAATAAGGCTAATGAATCTACTGCTGAAGAAAATACTCTTGCCAACACTTTGAATACTGATCCGAAACAAAATATGTTTTTAGGAATTATGCAAATTGTTACAGCTCATAAATAGTATGTTAAATGTACTATATTAATTGATAATACTTTTTCTATAACTAACATTGCTATGATTGAAAGTGGTGTTGATGTGAGTTGCATTCAAGAAGGTCTTGTACCTATTAAATATTTTGAAAAAATAACTCATATGGTTAAATCTGCATCTGGTTAGATATAAAGTATAAATTATCTAATATTCGTATTTGCCAGAATAAAGTTTGTATTCCTCACTTCTTTTTCTTAGTAAAAAATCAGTTATACCCTCCTATTATTCTAGGAACTCCTTTTATAAATGCAATTTATCCTTTTACTAATATAAATGCTAAATGATTTTCTGCTACTTATAAAAATCAAGATATTAGTTATACTTTTATCACCGAGCCTATTTCTAGAGATATTAATGCTCTAATTGACATGAAACAAAAGCATGTTGATTATTTACAGCTTTAGATATTTAGTATGAATATATTC
Organism: Solanum stenotomum; assembly: GCF_019186545.1. Taxonomy (NCBI): domain Eukaryota; kingdom Viridiplantae; phylum Streptophyta; class Magnoliopsida; order Solanales; family Solanaceae; genus Solanum; species Solanum stenotomum. The sequence goes on along the minus strand of NC_064293.1, from coordinate 20,501,090 downwards.
GATACTTTAAAATCTGCTAAAGTACAGGAAAAGATTAAAGTCATTTCTGAAAAAATGGCCATTGATATTTGTGTTAATCATCCTAGTGCCTTATGGAATCGGAAAAAGCATATTGTAACTCTTCCATATGAAGATGATTTCTTTGAGGAAAACATCCCTACCAAATCACGTCCTTGTCAGATGAATACCAAATTAATTGAATTCTGCAAAAAGGAAATTGATAATTTATTACAAAAGGGTTTGATAAAGCCTCCAAATCACCATGGTCATGTACTGCTTTTTATGTTAATAACGCAGCAGAAAAAGAACGAGGTGTTCCCAGGTTAGTTATAAATTATAAACCTTTAAATAAATTTTTAAAATGGATTAGATATCCTATTCCAAATAAAAGAGATTTATTAACCAGATTATATGATGCTAATATCTTTTCAAAATTTGATTTAAAATCTGGATATTGACAAATCCAAATATTTAGAGACCATTCATATAGAACGGCATTTAATGTTCCATTTGGACAGTACGAATGGAATGTAATGCCTTTTGGGTTAAAAAATGCTCCCTCAGAATTTCAAAAGATAATGAATGATATTTTTAATTCCTATTTGGATTTTATCATAGTTTATATTGATGATATTTTGGTATACTCTAAGACTCTTGAAATGCATAGTAAGCATTTAGACATTCTTAAGAAAATAGTTATTCAAAATGGTTTGGTCATATCTAAACCTAAAATGAGTCTTTTCAAACAGAAGTTAGATTTTTGGGTCATTTGATTTGTCAAGAAAAAATGACTCCTATTCAGCGATCTATTGAATTCGCATCGAAATTCCCTGATATTATTACAAATAAGACGCAATTGCAGTGGTTTCTGGGAAGTTTAAACTACATTTCCCCATTCTACAAGAATTTGTCTCGAGATTTAGCTCTGTTATATGACAGGCTAAAAAAGGATCATAAGAAGCCTTGGATTAATAGTCTCACAGATCTTGTAAAGACTATTAAAGAAAGAGTTAAATCTTTACATTGTTTAACCCTTGCTAATCCTTCTTGGCCAAAGATTGTAGAAACAGATGCGTCTAATATTAGGTATAGAGGTATATTGAAACAAATTAATCCGCATGATAAAAATGAATATCTTATTCGATTTCATTCAGGAAAATGGAGCGATGCTCAGAAAAAATATGCGACGGTAGCTCATGAAATGTTAACTATCGTTAAGTGCGTTTTAAAATTTCAATATGATTTATATAATAAAAAATTCTTGATAAAAACTGATGCTTAGTCAATCAAGTATATGTTTGATAAAGATTTTAAACATGATGCGTCTAAGTTAATTTTTGCTAGATGGCAGGCACAATTAGCCCCTTTTGATTTTGAAATTTATTATAAAAAGGGAAGTGATAATTCCCTCCCAGACTTCTTATCAAGAGAATATCTTTCTTCTGATGGGTTTTCTTGACTTCTTTCCTAATAAAGATTTGGTTACGATTTTGAAGGTAGTTCCTCTTAATATAGATTTAAAGGAACTTATATTATGGAAAATTATAGACGGAATGATGATAGATATCATCAATAATTATATGATTGAACAAGAGCTTTATGAAAGATTTTATTGTAATGAAGTTTATAACCTCTTGAATGATTAAAAATATAACCTCTTAAATGATTAAAACTAAATGCTATGTTTGCAGGATCCTCCTGGATAACCAAGGCTAGAGGAAATGACAGTTATACTCGCGAAAGGGGAAGATCATTCCCTAGTTCATCAAGATCATCATACAGATCTTCATCATCTAGTACTCCAATTATACAAAAGAGAGGAATGAGTTTATATAACTTAAACTCTAGAGCACAAGAAAGAGCTTCATCATCAATACATCTGGAAAATATTTCAGAAAGTGATCCATTATATGCTAAACTACGGGAGTTTCTAACTCAAAAGTAAGGTGATTCTTTTGCTTCAATCGCCAAAGAAGAAGTTGATGATATCAAAACATATGAAAAGGTAGAAAAAAGAGAAGTAATATTTCTCTTAGAAAACTCTGACATACAGAGAAAAGAAGAACCTTGGAAGATATTCCAGAGGTATTTAGTTAATGAGATTTATTTTCCGGGTGAGTCATACAAAACTCGAAAATATTATGAGACTCTGCTGATAAGCACAGGTGTTGATTTTCAACACTTTTCAGGATATAATACAAGTGAGAATGTTTATAACTTCTCTAAAATGATTATAAAACATGTCATTCAATTTGAAGATTGGGGTATTTCCTCAATGACTAAAAGACAGTTCAGTCTGAACAAAGTCATGGTAAGCTTTACCTATTGGGATTATATTTAGGCATTTAATAAAGTCCTCTGTTATAACAATGGAAGGCATAAACATACCTGGTTTATAAAAGCATGTGCCAAGATATTTGGTAACCCTATACCAAATTGGTTTTTAAACTGGTGGTCATACCACGGGCCAACCATAAAAATATTGCCCGAACCATTTCTCAAGTTATACAAAGAATGGGTCAAGATTTCCCCAGATCTCAACAAGTTATATCATCAAGAACATATTTGTTATTTTCAACAAATTGAACAGATATACTTTCTTTATAGAATTCTCTGTTCCATGGATTCATAAATGGGTTCCAGAAGTAGATTTCACTGAGGAACAAATTCTTTGCCTATACAGAACTTATTATAATAATTTTTGGGACAAGTTGAAGAAAGATCCTCAAACAAAGTCTTTATACGGACAAGAACTGTTGGATCGAATAACGAAAACCATACACGATTATAAATCAATTCCTAATAAAGGAATTATGACTGATGACTCAACCTCCGTAAAACATATGGCTAGAAAAATTTCTAATCATGATGAAGGAGAACAAAATGAAATGATTATGAATTATCTAGAAGAAGTGAAGAAAAAGATTCTTCTAAATATAAGTCATTACGCAAAATCAGATTCATCAATGCGTAGTGAAACAAGTGAAGATATGCACGAAGCACAACCATATGAAGAAGAAGCACCAGTGGATGCACTGAAGAAAGCCGAAGATCTTTTGGCAAAATTAAAGGACAAGATGTAAAAAGAGGTGTAAAGCTTATCCGCATCGGTAGCAGGCCTGCACTACTGTAGCAACACTGTTCACCTACAGTAGATACATTGTTCACCTACAGTAGATACACTGTTCACCTACAGTAGATACACTATTACTAGGACCCAGATAGGGGCCCAGTATCCTGTACAAAGATGCTTTCTTTTTTCTATAAATAAGTTTGTTTTTCTTTGAGGGCAGGTTTTAGAAATCACCTCTTCTTGTTTACGTTTTTCTCTCTCTCTTGTAAAATCTTCTAAGTATTGTAAGCTTGCCGGACTTTGGCCGGAGCAATAAAGAGTGGTGTTTACTATAAGGTACTTCCTTTTATTTTCAGCTTTATCTTTTTATCTCTGAGTTAAGCCGTGACTATGTCCGGCTAAAAAATTATATCTATACCGGATAACTAACTTCTCTTTTATATACACTATGAACGGATCTAAGCTTTATTTAAATATAAAAGAATTTTAGTATGGCTTCTCGACTTGGTTCTGAGATTGAGGTACAATCGGATCTAGTACTGCTTTTATTGGCTTTGTCTTTTTGACTCTATCTGATGAGCCATGATTTTTAGCCCGAAAAAGAGTTTGATAAGTAGGGCGCATGATACCTGGTTAGAACTATAAGACACATGGGCTTAATAAAAGTATGTATTAGCTTCTTGACAGGCCCTTTGCTTGGGTAAAATAATTAAACCATGCAGTCTGAGAAACTATGTTAAAATTCTTGTGTATTTCGATTCTTATGTAGTTGGACTACCTCTAAGGATATTGACTTGCTTGGTCTATGACTGGGCGGACCACTTCCAGGTCAGTGATCCTGTATCGTTGGTACCATTCTTTTTCTTCCTTTTCCACTCTATTTGTTAATTACTAGGAGTAATAGTTATTAATACATATGGGTCCCACTTTAAAACATTATTTACTTCATTTGTTACTACAAAAAAAAAGAGAAATTTTCGCATATAGCAAACATAAAAATCACATTTGTATGTTATAGCTATAGTCTGCATTATTGCGCTTCATAGCAAATTTTCTATTAATATGTATATTTCACTATACATATACAAAATAAAGAAATTGTATAACTTGTTTCGATATACAAAAGAATCAATTGTATAATATGTATTTGTATAAAGCGAGAAAGAGAGAAAGACAAAAGAAAACTGGGCAGGGAAAGATCGTATTTGTATAATCATAAGTGTATAGGACAAAAATATATGCATTTGTATTTGTATATACAATTTTCTCTCGCTTTATACAAACACAAACGCAATGTATACATTTGTGTTTGTATAAAGTGAGAGAGGTGAGTGAGAGTGGTGAGCGAGATCTGGGAGAGGGGAGAGAGGAAAACGAAAATATATGTATATATACAAATTTCTGTCGCTTTATACAAACACAAACACATTTTTATACATTTGTGTTTGTATAAAAGCGAGAGAGGCGAGGGAGACTGCCCAGCGAGAACGAGAGTGGCGAGCGAGATTCACCAGGGAGAGAGGCGAAATAACAACAGTTTGCTATGGGGTACAATTAAATCAAATTATGGTTATAACATTTAATTTGAATTAATAGTTTGCTATTATATACAATATTTCCAAAAAAAATTGTGTTTAGAGTGAAAAAATAATGAATATTGGAAAATTATGTATTTTTTAAAAAAAATTATATAAATAATACTATAAATCATAATAATTAACAACTTAAATATTTAAAAGTTATATTAAAAAAATTGATTGACTCTCAAAATTCTATTGATACCACATAAAATGAGTTAGATGATAAATATATACTGTTTGAAAATGACGTAAAAAAATCTATCAATGCTGCATAAATTGGGACATGAAAAGTAACATATATATTATTTGAAAATTACATTAAAAAGGTACTATGAATTACAATAATTTACAACTTAATATATGTAAATGACATATAAAAAAATTGGTTAATTTTGAAATTCTATATATGCCGCGTAAATTGGAACAAAGAAAGTATGATATATTATTTTAAAATTATGTAAAAAAGTACTAACAACCGAAAATATTTTTAATAAACCATATAAAAATTTGGATACCTTCTCAAGTTTCATGATATCACGTAAATTGAAACAAAAAAATAATAATATAACAACTTAAATATTTAAAGTTATATAAAAAAAATTGATAGACTCTCGAAATTCTATTGGTATCACATAAAATGGGTATAAATATATATATTGTTTGAAAACGACGTAAAAAGTACTTATAAATCACAGTAGTTAACAATTTTTTTAAAATTGAAATATATATATATATATATATATATATATATGTATACCAACTGACTCTAAAAAAATCTATGAATGCCACATAAATTGGGACATGAAAAGTAACATATCTATTATTTTAAAATTATGTTTAAAATGTACTATAAATTACAATAATTTATAACTTAATATATGCAAAAAACATATAAAAATGGTTAATTTTAAAATTCTATATATGCCACATAAATTGAAACAAAGAAAGTAGAGTATATTATTTTTAAAATTATGTAAAGATGTACTAACAATTTAAAATATTTTTAAAATCATATAAAAATTTGGATAACTTCTCAAATTTCATATTATCACATAAATTGAAACTAAAAATTAATATATATCACGGGTCCTCTATCTAGTATACAGTAGATATCCCAAAGAAATGACATTTAAAACAAGGCTAGTTATGAGATTTTAGACAGGTATTACAATAAATAATATACGACCTACTCTAGCCACAAAAGTTTATTAATTCAACCAAGCAAAGCATAGTCTCTAGTCGCCAGAAAAAAAGAAATATTAATAATATTAAGAGAAAAGACACAAAGTCGTTATTAAAGTTGTCCTAAATTTTTAAAAAGACATTTTAACTTTGCGGGTGTTCTATATTACCCCACGAAATCACATAAATCCACAATAAATATACCCTTTTGACTAATTTTAACATCACTTGAGTTGTCACGAAATATGGGCGCGTGAAGGACTCTTGATACAGCTTCAGACCAACGTAAAATTGTCATGTCACACTTCCAATTTGACTTATATTGAAAAAAAAACCCATAAAAATCCATGTATTAATTTTCTTACCTTTATTATGAATAGTTTTTATTTTTTCAAATCTTTTTTCTCATCTTTCCTACCATCATTAGCTTACTCATATTTCTTGGACATTCATGTTTTCCTTCATTGTTTTTCCTTTTTTTTCTTTTTCGTTTCTGGTCATTGTTTTTTTAAAATGTGTTCATTCTCTTTCTTCTTCTTTTTTATTGAAAAGAAAATTAGTTTAGTGATTTTTTTCCTCCTACAAATTAAGATTTAGAGTTGGGAGTAGTGAAATCATGAAAAACTCGATTTGGGAGTAAGGAGTTGCAGAAGATGGTGATTTTAAATTTCAGATTTTGACTTGGTGATATTTTGAGTATCTAGATTTTGATTATTTGACGGGATTTATTTTCATAAATAAATTAATTGGTGGTAATTTGACAAATAATTGATAGTGTTACTGCGAAATCGGTCCCGCCACAACGGGATTGACGACTGACGACACAAGTTGAGGCGACGAAGAAAGAGAAAAAGAAAAGCAAATAAATCAAATAAAAATAATTAAAAATTACTTTTAACACGTGTCAAGTGACTATTAGTGCGTGACTTACAAATATTTTTGTACAAATGGTATTGGGTGAAAAATATGGTATACATACTATTGTAAAGCTGTTCAATGTGATAATAATAGGACACCCGCAAAGTTAAGGTGTCATTTTAAAAATTTGGAATAATTTCAATAGTAACTTTATGTCTTTTCTCTAATATTAACGATAAAAGAAGAAGAAATTGACCTGGTTGATTCCCATAAAATGTTTAGATTTTTTGAATAAAATACAGATAAAAAGAGACTGACCTTTTAGAACATGCATGTAATACAAAAAGAACTTGTCGGAAAAGATAAGGTAATTTTTATCTTTCTTTGATGATGGATTCTGAAAAAGCTCCTTTGCTTTGCAGTGTTGCAACTTAATTAAATCGAGGCAATAATAAACTACAAATAATTGAGAAACTTATTAGCAAAATACACGCCACCTTCATTTCGTTGGCGAATTAAAAATATGAGTTTACAATAAATAAACGAATCAATAGTACGGTATACAAATTCAAAGTAAAGAATAAGAAAGTGTGGGATTAGGATATGATGAGGCTGCAAAAGAGCCCAATTCGATGTCAATCCCTTTATTTCAAACTTTTTTGTGATTTACTTTTTTTAATTCTTTAAGACAAAACGAAAATAATTCTTAAAGAAATTATTCAAGAGTATTGGATAAAATATTTTAGTAGTATTTACAAGTCATATAAAACTTAAAAATATTTACATTGATGTAGAATTTAGTGAAAGTATATTGATAATTTGACATAATAATAAAATTTGTCATGTCTTTGAAACTTTTAAAAGAGTTACATATAAAATTGAAAAATAAGAAAATAACGAGATTTACTTTATTTTTATAAAGTTATATGTGCACTTCAGATAAAAAGACAGTTATTTCATCATTTACTAAAGGTACCTATGGCCCCCTTTGGGTAGACGATCCAACCTGAACTCTGCTTTGCGTGTTGACTACTCATCGTGGTTGAACACCAAATTCTTGATAGGTTCCGTGGATAGCAGCTCCTCACGAAAGAAACAAATTGTTACTGGTAGAAATCTGCACCACCCTACGAGTGTGGCATTGTGGCAATTGTTAATCATATTAAGTAGGTGATTTCTATTACCTATTAATCGTATGTAGTCAATAAAAAGGATAATAATTGAATATTAATTTCTTCTTTTTTTCCTTTATAGATTCTGGACAGTGGACACTAATGAAAAATTAATAGTCATGGCTTATATATAGGGGTGTGTATCGGTCGGTTCGGTTTGGTTTTATGAATTATCGGTTCGGTTTATCGGTTTTCGGTTTTTAAATACGCTAAATCAATAACGAATCAATAAGATAATTTTTTATCGATTTATCGGTTTTGGTCCTTAATGGTTCGGTTTTCGGTTTAACCAATAAGAACATGCTTATAAAATAAATATATGACTTCTCTAATAAATTAGACACGACAAGACAATAATGTAACTTTACAAAAACTCATAAAATAGAAATAATAATAACAAACATAAAAAGAACTATACATGTGTAACACAAAGAGAAATAAAGAGGAATATGATTCTTACTTTAGGTTTTAACGATTTGTATAATGTAAAGTTGTGAACTCAAAGTCACAGCAAAGTATGAATTGATGGCTAAATGACAAAGACATAACTAATAAGATATTGAGATTAATATTTATTAATATGTATGTATATGTAAAATATTAAATTACTATAGTCTTAACTCTTAATGTGTTATCGGTTTACCCAATAACCCAATATTGAAAATCAATACCGAACCGATAACCCGATAATTTTTTTTATAAAACCATTAAGGAACCATTAACCCAATAACCCAATAGCAATAAATCAATAATACTTTTTTCGATTCGGTTTATTGATCGGTTTGATTTTTGCACACCCCTACTTATATTATATCACAATGAGCGATGTATATCAATATACATAGGCACTACATCATTACATAAGAACACACACAAATTGATTATCAGGACATGATCTCTAATATAAATGAAGATTTGCATCTATATCTTAATGTAATACCTCCAAATTTACAACAAAATTATACCAATAAAATATGATTTCTACTGTGCACATGTAACTCAACTCATGTTTTTTTATTTATAACACAAAGAATATATGCAATATTTATAAGTCCTCCAAACTTAGTAAACAATAATTTTGCAGGCATAAATAAATTAAAGTATTAAATAAACAAGAGCCGAAAATCTCTGACTTGGGTAACAAAATCTCTGACTTGGGTAAATGAAGAAACACAAATGGAGATGAATATTGATAGGTGAGATTTTCATGGTGGTAGAGAATGGACAATGGTTGTTTCATGGTATTTCACGGTGACTATGAAGGTGTTAGGAAAGTGGTCGAGAATCCTCCCTCTATCATGCCTTCTTTCTATTTATTTATGACTCGAAATAAATAGAGTTAATGGTCAAAAGCACATGTGACACAATGTTTCTTTTTTCTTATTTGAACTATCAGATTAACTTTAAGTGTTTCCTTTTACTATATGGTGAGTGTACAAATTTACGAAAGGTATACAAGGAAGGGGAGAACAATTAAAGAAAATAACAAACTTGTATTGTCTTCTTAAAGTAAAAGGGGACAAAGGCCGAATAACGGATTTAAAAACTATTTCTTCTTAGATGAACAATATGATCCTTTTGTTACTCATGAGTAAATCTTATATTGAGATAAGGCGCAAAGGGCCAAATATACCCCTGTAGTATAGGAAATAGTTTAAATATAGGAAAAATCACCCCATATATATATATTTAAGAGTAAATATTACGAGTTTTAAACCTATTTTTAAAAATTTCTTGATTATAACAGAATATTTACTGGTTATGACATGTCAGTTAAAATTTATTTTTATTTTAAAGTTAAATTATATTTATTTAATAAATCATTAATATATTTATATTTATAGGTTTTTAATATTAATTAATAATAGGTAATTAATTTGTTTTTTACTTCCTTTTTTTTAAAAAAAAATGTCAGTTACCCAAATTTAGGGATTTACTCAATATCTTTTCCTTGTTTACCGTTACCCTCACCAATCGTACACCCCACCCCCACCCCCACACATGTCTTCACTCACACACGCCTCAACCCACCACCCACTATCATTCTCTCTCTCCATTGTTTCTCATCTTCTCCAAAATCAAACCGCCAAAACCCACCAACACTCCAAAATCAAACCGATTAATCATGTCTAAGAAATCGATGGGAACTCCAAGAAAGAGCCCCAGATTTGATGAAATCTTAATCGATGATGCTCATGCTCCATCCTTTTAATATACTGTCTGAAACTCCCCCTTCGAAATTTGTTGAAATTCCTGCCAATGTTGGTCCATCTCATTCGAAGAATCGAAAAGACAAAATTAATGAACCAAATCAAAGTTCGACTCTGACAAATCGAAGGGAAAACAAGAGGAAGGGGAAAAAAACATGTTGAAACCCCTCTTGAGTCTGATTTAGACTCAGATTTCGATTTTGTTGCTCAAAGAAAAAAGAAGAAAACAAAAAAATTAACAAATGTTGACGTTCTTGAAACATCAAAACCTTCTTCAAGAAGAAAAACAAAAAATGATGAACATGAATTACCAAAACCCCAACATTTGTCATATCACATTATGATTATTGTTGTTTTCAAAGTTTTTATTTTTCTGAAATTTATTATTAATGATACAACATTGGCATGCATATTAACTATTAACATTGTTATCAAATAGTATGATATAATTTAAATACTCTATAGTATATAGGTACTCATGGTATTTTTTGAATAATAAGAGTATGAAGTGTTTGTGAATAACATGTATATGGAGTGTGTGTCAAAAAAATTGGTATGCAATGTGTGTGCAATGTCAAAAATAATGTATGATTTTTTTTAACTACTATGCATTGTATAGGTGCCCCTGAAATTTTTTTGAATGATAAAAGTATGAACTGTGTGTGAATATCATGTGTACGGAGTGTGTGTGAAATGTGAATATTATGTATACAATGTTCTTTATAAACATTGTGTATGAAATGTGTGTGAAATATGAACTAAGGATTATTGTTGGAAAGACATTTTTATATGGAGTGTGTGTGAATAATTTGTGTATGCAGTGTGTGTGAAATGTGAATATAATTTATATCATTTTCTTCATAAACATTGTGTTTGAAATGTGTATGAAATGTAAACTTATGGTTATTGCGTAAAGAAATTTGTGTAGTGTATAGGTGCCCTTGGAATTTTTGTATGCAGTGTGTGTGCAATGTCAAAATTATGTATGATTTTTTTCTAAATACTATGTATTGTATAGGTGCCACTGGAAATTTTTGAATGATAAAAGTATGAACTGTGTGTGAATATCATGTGTATGGAGTGTGTGTGAAATGTGAATATTATGTATGTCATTTTCTTTATAAACATTGTGTATGAAATGTGCGTGAAATATGAACTAAGGGTTATTGTTGGAAATTTTTTTTTATATGCAGAGTGTGTGAAAATGTGAATATTATGTATGTCATTTTCTTTATAAACATTGTGTATGAAATGTGTGTGAAATATGAACTAAGGGTTATTGTTGGAAAGAAATTTTTATATGCCGAGTGTGTGAATAATATGTGTATGCAGTGTGTGTGAAATGTGAATATAATTTATATGCAAACTTATGGTTATTGCTGGAAATAAATTTGCGTACATGTGAACAATATATGTATGCAGTGTGTGTGAAATGTGAGTATAATTTATGTCATGTCTCTTAACATACTGTATATGAATTGTGTGTGGTATTTGAACTATGGCATTGCTGCAATGAAAATTGAATTTTATGGGTGTGAAGTGTGTATGAAATGTGGACTATTGAGTTCTGTATGCTTTTAGAATTATAACTGAATGAAAATTGAATCATATGGGGTGTGAAGTGTGTATGAAATGTAATCTAATGTTATTCTATAGGAAAGAAAGAAACACACAAACTGGTCTTCATGTACCAACATGAATGTGTTTGCTGATCTTTTGACTGTTCTTGGGCAAGAGAGATTTCAACAATTTCTCGAACAAACTCCTTTTGGTATATTCTATGAGATGCACCATATAAAGATCCAATGTCAATTACTTAGGAATATGATGATTCTTGAAAAATAAAATGTCCGAGACGACATGTTTGTTGTTAAAATAAACGGTACATAATTACGATTCGAAATCAAGGAATTTTCAACAACAATAAATTAGAAACGCCACCTCCATAAGTGTTTCTTTATCCTTGTAAACCTGATTCTCATCTATAAATAAATTAGAAATGTCACTGATTACTCCATTGTCTTCATCAGTACTTTCATCTACAACTTCATCTAAATTCACTCCTACTAATCGGATGGCGTTGTTGGAATATAAATCAAAGTTCGTTGATGTTATAGCAATATCAGAAACTCTCCTATTCACAACAACTAGAGAATGCGGATTATCCATTGCTATATTCTTCAATGTTATGCGCAATGGATATTTACAATTTTGTACATTACATAAATATTGCTTTTAAAGTTAATAAACGGTAACTTTAAACTATTTTATATAACTGCTTTTTTTTTTAATAAAAAAGAACTATTTTATATATATATATATATTTTATTTTATTTTTAAAATTGAATATATTATTTAAATTAACAAAAGATAATTAAGCTATTTAAATTGAATTTATTATTTAAATTAACTAAAGATAATAAAATTCAAGAAAAATTGTAGTGCTGAGTCGTGTCATTTTTTCTTCTCCTATTATATATAGATAGATTAATAAAATATATGTTGATCATTTTCTCAGCCTGTTTATCACTCCACTTAAATAACCTTAGTCATACATATTCTTTTTACACAAAATTAAAACTAATAAATACGCTCAATCGATTTAGTAATTTAAAGTAAAATTTGAAATAATAAGGAGGCACTTGACAACTCAAAATCCTCAACTGAACTAACATTATCTCTTTTATTTTTATTTTATATATATATATATTTTTTTAATTCAATGATAAATTATTTTTTGTGTGTAGTAATTGATAGTTAAATTGTAGTGTTAAAACTTATTTTAAGACTAGTAATTATAATTAATTGTTAGTAGATTGAGGAAATACTCAAATTGAAAGTCAAAGAGTCTATTGATTTAGTTGCCTATAATTATTTCCTCTTAATATAATATACGCTATAAAAAGGGAGGCATGAACGTGTTTGCTATAAAGGAGGAGCAAAATGAAGCAAATATTTAGGACCAGTCTGACAATATGATTTCAATTAAAATTTTGGTTATATTGTGCATGTTTGACGGTATTTTGAATTATTATAATTCAGTTTTTTATGTTATTTTTTTGTTTTAGATTTTTTTTATGAAAAACATTTGATGGATAATTACTTTATATAGGAAAAAATAGATTGAAATTTAGCTTTATCTAGTATAGAGTTAGTTTACGATTCAAATTTTAAAAAATCAATGGTAACTTCCCATTCAAATTCAAAATTCAAAAAAATAATTATATTTAGTAAAATTTATCTTTATCAGTAAGGTAATTTTAATAAACTTTATGTTTCAATTTTTTATATTTAGAGAATGAAATTAAAATATTTGATGGAAGGAAAAAATAAATTGAAATTTGGCTTTATCTAGTATAGAGTTAGTTTTCGATTCAAATTTTAAAAAATCAATGGTAACTTCCCATTCAAATTCAAAATTAAAAAAATTAATTATATATAATAAAATTTATCTTTATCTGTAAACTTATTTTAAAATACTTTATCTTTCAATTTTTTTCATATATTTTTATATGTAGAGAATAAAATAAAATTTTTGATGGAAAATTAGTTTATATAGGAAAATATAGATTAAAATTTGGCTTTGTCTAGTATAGAGTTAGATTTCGATTCAAATTTTGAAAGATCATTGGTAACTTCCCATTCAAATTCAAAATTTTAAAAATTAATTATATTTAGTAAAGTTTATCTTTATTTATACAATAATTTTAATAAACTTTATCTTTCATTCTTTTTTTATATTTTTATAGTTGCAATATAAAACTATACCAAAAAATAAGTATAAAAATTGGTTGACGTCCAAATTTGAATTTTTATCTTTGAATTTAAATAAATACTATATATAAAGAACATAAAATTTGCCAAAAAATAATAATAAAATTTTTTGGGAAGTTTTCACATTTTTATTAATAAATAATAATAATAATAATTTTATTTATTACTGAAAATAATAAATAAATTCTTATTAATTATTAATATAACTATGAAAACTTCCCCCAAAAAAGAAGAAATAACACACTCTATAACCTCTCCTATTATACATACATACATGCATATATATATATATATATATAAACTATTATTATTATTATTATTATTATTATTATTATTATTATTATTATTATTATTATTATTATTTAACAATGTATAAAGAATGATAATTAGCTGTGAAAAGTTAGTTTAAATATTTTATATAAAAAATGATAATTACCCACAAAATAGAGTCCGTACATATGTAAAATGTATATAACTTAAATATCTAGTTGAGGAAATCTGCAAGATGGACAAATAAAATTTAACACCTTTATAATAAAATCTCGTTGCACAACCCACATATCTTAAATTTCATTTGAAATCAATAAAAACAATTATTAATATTGATTTTTTATAAATAAAAAATTGTGAATATTAAATTATAACTAATTATAAATTAATCTAATTATGTATTACTATTTGGATGAATGGCAAATGTTTCCATTATTTACAGTTTTCCGTTCTTTCCCTTTTAATGATTAATAATTAATAATATTATGGTTTTCCTTTTTACTTTTTACTGTAAAAAATAAAAGTATACTTATTATAATAACTAATTAAGATTTTAAAAATAATAAATTTTACGCATTATTAAAAATATTTGTATGAAAATGAAACAGTATTATTTTTTTAAATTATATATAGAAGAGTGAGAAACAAAGAAAATGAGTAGCTATTCATTTACAAAATTTGAATTTTTTTTTCTATATTAATAAAATATTATATATCTGTTAAGAAAATGAGTACCTTTACACATACGGAAGTATATTCAAATGTCTGACTTTCATCTTAACTTCGCCAAAAGTATATAAAATTTGGCCTCTCCAACCTCAAATTTTCTTCCTCAATAATTTTCTACTTTATTGTAATTTGAATATGATTGATATTTCTTTATTCTAAGAAGTCCAACTATATGTTATTATATTTTATTGCAACTCATCAATTATAAACAATATCAAAGATTCAAAACAACACATAAATTAGAATCAAACTCTCTAAATTTAAACAAAGTACAATTCAAGTTATGAAATATGAATCAATTTGTTATTCTTCCTTACTTATGAATTTGTTATCTGCATTTATTTTCTCCCTTTTTTTTTCTGTTTATCTTCTTTTCTTTCCTTCTTTCTTTAATTCTCTTTTATTTGTTTGTTAAATTGAAAAGAACAATTTTTTTAAACAAATGTTAGTAATGATTTATATAAATAAATAAATTGCATGACGAAGTAGATCAACTTTCAATTTATAATTCAAACTTTCAATTCATATTAAAAATAAAATGAATAAAATTAGAATGAAGAAAATGAATTCAAGTTTGGTGACAATAAGAAAAAAATATTAATCTGTAATACGATCATCACTCATCTGCATATAAATTTCTCCTTCTTCAACTACATATATTCAACACCAAAATTGCTTGATCCCATCTTCATTAAACGATCCTCTTTCTTTGATTTTTTTT
>NC_064293.1:20479587-20483791 GCF_019186545.1 Solanum stenotomum | reverse complement strand
ATTTTTTGAAAATACTGTTTTTTTCTGGCGCTGACACGTAGGCGATAATATATATATATATATATATATATATATATATATATAATAATAATAATAATAATAATAATAATAATAATAATAATAATAATAATAATAATAATACAAGTCGTCAAGTTTTAAGACTTTTAAAAAGGTTCATGTAAAAAATTAAAATAAGAGGAAATAATGAGTTACTTTATTTTATAAAGCTATATGTGCTTTCATCATTTCCCAAATGTACCTGGCTCCTTTTGGCGTGATGATTCCATCTGAGCTTTGATTCACATGTTGGCTCCACTACTTGCCATGGTTGAACTCCAAACAACATTATTTCATGATAGTGTACATGTAAAATATTCAAAGAGGGGAAGAATGTCTATTTTGGATTTAACTAATTCACTACTAAAAAAAATGTAAACAAAGACCTAAAAAAGAGACCTTAACGGTAGGTTGCTAATATGTAGGTGACTTTTTTTAGAGACCTCATAAGGTCATCAAATAGAGACCTCACGAGGTTGCCAATTATTTTTCCAGATTTCTTAAAAAGGAGACCACATGAGGTCACTAATTTTTTTTATTCTTAATGAAGGAGACCACATGAGGTCACTAATTTTTTTTATTCTTAATGAAGGAGACCTCATGAAGTCACTATTTTATTATTTATTATTTGTTTTATTTTTATAAAAAGAGATCTCATGAGGTCCCTATAGTTTATTAAATTTATTTTAATTCGTAATAACGACTAAAACTTCTTTTTTAATTTAGAAAAGTGACCTCGTGAGGTTGCTTTTTCTCATTGTCTCAAAAATGACATTGTCTAAAAGAGACCTCAAGAGCTCTTTTCAATGCATTTCTAAAAAAATAAATTGCAGTAAAGAGACAACATGAGGTCTCTTTTTTACCCAACAAGGATATTTGGATATAAATAAAATTCTACAAAAGGATAACTCCAAAAGAGCAGGCGATGCACCAAATGAGAAACGTGACCTTGCTGATCATCAACGAAAATGACAGTGCAAGGAGAAAAATTGAAGGGTCAAAAGGTGAACCAAGATGATATTCGCTGATATGCCGAACATGAAAGGCAGACTAAAACGAGCTCCCTGACTGAGGTTCAAACACCTGAAACCTAGAACAAGAAAAGGTGAGTTTAAGCTCAATTGGCGATTCACCGAAAGAGCATAGCGAGCCCGACTAATATCACCGAATGAGACACGCATTGGGTCTTTGGGCCAAATTTTGGGAAACTATAAATAGCTCAATGGAGAGAGAAAAAGTGAGTTCAAAATAGAGGTTTTTGATAGTTCTGAATATTTTGAGTTTAGAGAAAAACACTTGAATTTTGTGAAGAACACTTTCTAGCTTTTGGGGTTTTCCAACTTTGTTCTTGAATTTGACAAATTGAAGTTGAATCCAAAGTGGATTTACTTGTAATTGTTTAATTTCATGTTATCCATGGCTGTTTACATGGAAGATATATTTTCTTTGCCTTTTGTGATGGGTGGCTAAAACCCCAAGATCTAGGGGTGCAATTATAGGGTTGGGTGATGATTTAATGTAGTGGGTATTGCGGTATTCTTGTGATGTTGTTTTTCATGCATGAATTTGGGCTAATTAGCAAGCGATTAATTTATGGGTTATGGTTGCAAACTTAATTCCTATTTTCGATCTTTGATGCTCGAAAGAGATTGATTGGAATGGATAATTAGTCAAATACTAGCAATTTAGGTTTGATGTCTGTAACTTACTTGAAAATAGAGGTTATGGGTCGGATCTATTTGCCTTATTTCTGCATCAATAAAGTAAGGCTTTGGGTTGTTTAGATTGGCATGATGAGACCCTAAAGAAATTCTACGCATAGACTCTTTGAGATCGAAAGATGATTAGCGTCATTGAAGATGAACTAGCCTATTTATGAATGTTCATCACTATAGAGCAACACAATTATCCCTATGTGACATCAATTTCAATCCCCGCACCCTTATATTGCTTGTTAACTCTTAAATTCTACCAAATCTTAGTTTAATTGTGACAATTGATAACCAAATCTTTTTATTAAATTGGTGGAATCATCCATCCATTTGTTCTTACTATTACAAATGAGCAATTTTACAATCCAAATTTCTTGATAAGAATTATCTACGATATACCATTCCCTGTGGGATTCGACCCTGACTCTTCGTTGGGTTTTTATTATCTATGACCGTTGTGCATTTTAATTGGTTTTAAGGAGGACATTTGAGAATTATCACTTATCCCTACATTGTGAACGTATGAAGATTTTTTTTCGATAGACTTCTGCTCAAGTAAAATCCAATTTCTAGGTTTAAGGAATAAAAACAAAGCATTATCATAAAGTGAAAATAAAAGCACAAAACAAAACAATAAAGGAAAAAAGTTTGTGGCAATTTGATGCTTATACTTCCTTTAAAGATCATAAAAAGATGTTTTTTTCCACTTTAAGTACTGATGTGAGGCAAAATAATACATATTATTAATCATTATTTGCCTCACATTTAGTATTATATTTGTCCTTTTTGAACATGAATTTTATGAATTATTCTTAATAGTGTATTTTATTTGTAGGCTTAAATTGGTGGGAAGATGAAGAAGTTTGAAGCCAAAACGAATTAAAGATGGAAAATTATAGAAGGAAATCAAGCTGGTACCTTAATGGATTAAATTAAATATAATAATATATAGGGAAATATATATTATATAAGTGGAGCAGAAGAAAATGGAATTGCAATATGAATGTTGTCATGTGTCACTGGTATACTGTGAGTTTACGGTATTTTTAATACATTTCACTTAAGAGTTGTGTGTGTCTAGGGCCATTTTGTATTGGTTTTTATGTATTTTTATCATGTTTGCAGGAAATATGTTCAGACGTGGAAACTGAGAGACACAACTGAAGATGCACAGAACAGGGCATCTACAGAGGTGATCCACGGACCATAGGTCCATTCACGCTCCGTAGATGGGTGTCGTAGATGGGCAGGCAAGGCATTAAAGGAGATCAGGGAATTCTTGACTAAGTGTGGAACCACAGTTGCAATCGACGGACCGTAGATTGATCTACGGACCGTACTGTTGCTCCGTCAAATGATTCAGAGAAGGGGTCCAGTACCTGATTTTGAAGATTCTAAGTGTGTAGCTATGGAGGAGGATCTACGAACCGTGGATCAAACCACGGTCCGTACTGTTGATCCGTCGTTTGCATCAGAGATGATGATGTTTTGGAAGCTGAAAATTTGCCTAAGTCCTGAGTCACGGAAGGGACCTACGGACCGTAGGTCAATCCACGGCCCGTAGGTCAGTGTCGTAGATCGAAGACGCGTCCTGAAACATTATTTCCTTATTTCATTTTCTTTTTAGTTAGGACTTATTTCTCTATATATAGGGCATGTAAACCTCATATTTGGGGCTAGATTCTTTATTACTTTTATTCTAGTTTTTGACTTGGGAGATTAACTTGCAACTTTAGCAATTCTTAATTCCCTAAGTTCGTTTTGAAGATTTTGGTTTTGGAAATTCAAGTTGAAATTCTGGGTTTATCATTCTCATTACGTAAGTTCATGATTTCTTCATCTAAAAATATGAATTGTGTTCTTGCTATTATGGGTAACTAAATCCACAACTAGGGTTGTGGGAACCATGAGCGATTAACAACGTATGAATAGTAACTAAGAAATTCTTGAATAGTGTTATTGCATGCATTGATAATTCTTTCACTTAGAAATCTTTTTAACGGTGGCCAATGTTAGAACTTGTCTCGTTACTACTTGCTGGACCAAAGAGGTAATTAACAAGAAAAGAATTATCAACATAGATTTAGTGTGATACTATCTAATAGTCTAATGTCGATTGGTGCGAGGGTGAAAACTAAGCCATACATCGATGTGATGTCTAATATGAGGTAAAGGTAAGGGTTAGTAAATTATACACACGTAGCCGGACCAAGGTGCGGGGTGAAATTCTCTAGATGCCGGACCAAGGATTTAGAGATACCTAACTTATCACTTTGAATGTAATACACTAGGAAATGATTGCCATTACTAGGATTACCACGTTATGAGCTTATAGGGAACACGTATACCCTAGTTACTTTCTCATCTTGATAACAACTAAAGTTTGAATCTTGCTCATTGATTACTTACATAATTTCCTGAATTTGTTTCACAAA
>NC_064293.1:20415638-20479580 GCF_019186545.1 Solanum stenotomum | reverse complement strand
ACCCCCCCCCCCCCCCCCTTTATTACTTGTTTTCGGAAATACATTGACTAAACGAATATAATCGTTGGTTAAAGTTAAGTCTAAATCATATTCCTCGTGGGATTGACCTTAACCTACAATTTGGGTTCTTTACTTGATAACGATCGCTTATGCTTCTTTAGGGAGGTGTAATTTGAGCGTATCAAATTTTGGTGCCGTTGCCGGAGAATTTGGCTCTTTGATTAAATTTACTACATTATTGAACTTTAGTCAAATATTTCCTAATTTTACTTTTTTTTTTGTTTCTCTCAAGTTCCTACTCTAGTGTATGCCAAATACACAGAGCCAAGGTGAACCACTTACTCCTTATGATCCAGAACTGAACAGAACTTTGCGGAAAATGAATAATCAAGGAATTCCAGTTAATCCTATCGGAGGAGAGTTAAGTAATGGTATTGCATTGTAGCCTCCGAGGGTTGGTGATGAGAATAATTAGGTTCAAGTTGAGAATTTACTGAGAGATGCAGTGAGGGTACATGATCCACCAGGACCAAGACTGCGTGATAACTATAGGGTCAACTTTAATGCTGCTGAATTTGAAGGACCTCTTGTCCTACCCCCTCTACCTCCAGGGCATACATTTGTGGTGACTAGCAGTTTGATGCAGATGCTTACAACGAGGGGCTTGTTTGCTGGTTTGGCATCGGAAGACCCACATGCTCACATAACCAAGCTAAGGAGTGTTTGCAAAAGTTGTGTGGGTCGATTGGACTTGGACATGGATGTCATTGGATTGCGAGTATTCCCTCTATCATTGATCGGCGATGCTGCTGTGTGGTTAATGAGCTTTCTTATAACTCAATCTACACATGCGACCAACTGACTGATGTGTTCCTAGCAAGGTTCTTTCTAGTGTCTAAGAAGCTGAACCACAAAGATAAACTCAACAATTTTGTAGCACTACCTAGAGAGTCTGTGAGTAGTTCTTGGGACATGTTCACTACTTTCATACGAGGTGTTCTGAATCACCGGATTGATGATGAGTCGCTGAAGCAATATTTCTACCGAGGTCAGGATGACAACAGTAAGGCAATGCTTGATACTATTGCTGGAGGTTCATATGGTGAGTGCACTTTTGAGCAGATTGCAGAGAAACTGGAGAAGATCTTTCAAAACAACAAAGCTTGGAGCACTAGAAAGTCGGATACTAGGAGGAACACATTTGCCGTTCAAGCTATAAACAACCAATCTACAGAAGAGATTCGTGAGGAGATGGCTCGGATGAGGACCGAACTAGGGTTGATGTTGAAGCATGTGAGCGGAGGTGCGGAGAATGTAAATGCTGTGAATTATTTGACTAGAAATCCACAACCGGTTGAGGAGTGTTACTATGAAGAGGATACTTATGCGGTGAATGATCAGATGGAGGGTTTTCGACCAAACGCCCAAGGTTCCAATACGGATAACTGGAGCCAAGGTCAAGGAAACCAAGGTCGGATATATGGCAACTACAACTGAGAGGGTCAATATGTCCGGGATGAGAACTTTAATTGCGACAACAACTACAATCGAAACAACTATGGAAACAAAAATGATTGGGTTGGACCTTATGTTCCTCCTCAAAATCGGGAATCTGGAAGTAATATGGCACGCATTGAGGATATGATGCAGAAGACGATGATGAGGTTTGATGCAACTGATAAGAATGTGAAGGAGATGAGAAATGACTTATCTGGCATTGGTCAAAAAGTTGATGCCCATGCAGTGTCAATCAAGCATCTTGAGCAACATATGACTCAGTTGTCAACTACAGTAAATCCACGTCAACCTGTCATTCTTCCTAGAAACACCATCCAAAATCCAAAGAATGATGCACATTGTATGGTAGTCACTACTCGAGCAGGGAAGCAAACCATTGATCCACCTATGCCGTCTGGGGTGGAAATTTAGACTAGTAAAGATGATGATGTGGTAGAAGTAAGTGGTGAGTCTGAGAATGTGATAGAGAAAAAAGTGGAGTTAACTCAGAAAGTTGTCCCCATACATAGACCTCCACATCCCTTCCCACAGAGGTTAGTGAAGAAGACTGAAGAAGGCAAATACCATAGGTTTATTAGCATGTTGAAACAACTCTCCATCAATGTTTCGTTGATAGAAGCTTTGGAGCAAATGCCTGGGTATGCAAAATTTATGAAACATATGGTGACAAAGAAGAGGACAGTGAGTTTCGAAGATGATGATAGATTGCAACATTGTAGTGCTATTTTTACAAGATCCCTTGTGCAGAAAAAAAAATGATCCTGGTGCTTTCACTATTCCATGTACCATCGGGTTGTTGCATTTTTCTAAGGCGTTGTGTGATCTTGGTGCTAGCATTAATATGATGCCACTGTCTATTTACAAGAAGTTGGGTCTAGGAGATCCAAAACCGACTGCGATGCGGTTGCTCATGACCGATAGAACTGTGAAGAGGCCCATTGTTGTGCTCCATGATGTACTAGTGAAAGTGGAGTCGTTCATCTTTCCGGCGGATTTTGTGATTCTTGATTGTGAGGTTCCCATCATTCTTGGAAGACCATTCCTTGCCACTGGGCGCGCCTTAGTTGATAGGGAAAAAGGGCATATGAAGTTCATACTGAACAATGAAGAGGCAATTTTCAATATTTGTAGGTCTATGAAGCAGAGTAGTGAGCTCCATTCGGTATCTGCGATAACATATAGAGTTGAGAGTGGGTCTGAGGTGCAGATTGAAGAGAGACTGGGTGTTGAGGCACTAGCAGTGGTCATGACGAACTTTGAGAGTGATGGTATTGAAAAGTATGATGAGTTGCTCGCCGCACTTGATAGGTGTGAATATTGTTCAAAACCAAAGAAGCTGAGTTAGACATGAAAAATTGTGAGTCCTCACCCGCAAGACCGTCTGTTGAGGAGGCGCCAAAATTGGAGCTTAAGACTCTACTATTACATTTGAGGTACGTATTCTTGGGAAAAGCTGATACTTTACCGGTCATCATTGCGGCAGATTTGAATGGGCGACAAGTAGAGTGTTTGGTTTCTGTGTTAAAAAGATTTAAGCGTGCTATTGGTGGACTATTACGTACATTATTGGGATCCCTCCTGGTATCTGTTCTCATAAAATCCAACTCATGCCAGACCACAAGCCTAGTATTAAGAACTATAGAAGATTAAATCCGCCTATGCAAGAGGTAGTTAAAAAGGAGATCATTAAGTGGTTGGATGCCGAAGTTATCTATCTCATTGCAGATAGTAGTTGGGTATGTCTTGTTCAATATGTTCCCAAGAAAGGTGGGATTACTGTGGTTCCTAATGAGAGAAACGAGCTTATTTCGATGCGGCCCGTGACTGGATGGAGAGTCTACATGGACTATCGGAAGCTAAATGCTTGGACAGAAAATGACCATTTCCCTATGCTATTCATGGATCAAATATTGGATAGACTTGCAGGTAAGTGTTGGTATTTTTTTCTTGATGGTTATTCGGGCTACAATCAGATTTCTATAGCCCCGAAAGACCAAGAGAAAACCACTTTCACTTGCCCTTATGGGACTTTCGCCTTCAAACGGATGCCATTTGGATTATGCAATGCTCCAGCAACCTTCCAGCGTTGTATGATGTCAATATTCTATGATATGGTGGAGGACATTATTGAGGTATTTATGGATGATTTCTCTATGGTAGGTGACTCTTTTGATCGATGTCTGGATCATTTGGCTGAGGTGCTTAAAAGGTGTGAAGACTGCAATCTGGTGCTAAATTGGGAGAAGTGCCACTTTATGGTGAATGAAGGGATAGTTCTGGGTCATCGGATTTCTGAGAAGGGCATTGAGGTTGATAGAGCAAAAGTAGAGGTAATAGAAAAGCTTCCACCACCTATCTCTGTAAAAGGTGTTAGAAGTTTTCTTGGGCATGCAGGTTTCTATAGGAGGTTCATCAAGGACTTCTCTAAAATTACACATCCATTGTGCAAACTGCTCGAGAAGGAGTATAAGTTTGATTTTAATGATGTTTGTATGAGAGAATTTGGAGAGTTGAAGGAGAAGTTGGTTATTGCACCTATCATTATTTCACTGAATTGGGGACAACCGTTTGAGGTAATGTGCGATGTGAGTGGAGTGGCGCTTGGTGTGGTATTAGGACAGAGGCGAGAGAAAATCCTCCATCCTATTTACTATGCTAGCAAAGCTCTAAATGTGGCCCAGAAGAATTGTACGGTGACCGAACAAGAGCTTCTTGCGGTGGTTTTCACATTCGAGAAATTTCGATCCTACTTGCTTGGTACTAAATTCATAGTGCATACTGACCATTCTGCATTGAGGTATTTGATGTCGAAGAAGGATGCGAAACCGAGGTTGATGAGATGGGTATCGTTGCTGCAAGAATTTGATTTTGTGGTGAAAGATAGAAAGGGGACTAAAAATCAAGTTGCCGAACACTTGTCCAGATTAGAGGAAGAGACTATGCTAAAGCTTGGTGATAGGGCTGAAATTAATGATGCTTTTCCAGATGAACATGTATTGGCTGCTTCTCATATCTGATTTCTTGGTTCGCAGACTTTGCTAATTATTTGGCAAGCGATTTGGTGCCCCCGTATTTTTCCTTTCACCAAAGGAAAAAGTTTATACATGATGTGAAGAAATTCTTTTGGGATGAGCCTTACTTGTATCAGAGTTGTGCTGATGGGATTATTCGTCACTGTATGCCCGAGGTTGAGATGTAGAGTGTACTTGAGGCATGTCATTCATCGCCTATTGGTGGGCATCATAGTGGTATTTGGACTGCGCATAAGATTTTGCAGTGTGGGTACTACTGGCCTACCATCCACCAAGATGCTCATGATTTCGCCAAGTCTTATGACTATTGCCAAAGAGAAGGAGGGATTTCTAAGAGGCAAGAGCTCCCTATGAATCCTATTTTGGTTATAGAGTTGTTTGATGTATGGGGCATTGATTTTATGGGTTCGTTTGTGAGTTCACATGGGATGAAGTATATTCTTGTTGCAGTAGATTATGTGTTAAAGTGGGTAGAAGCAGTTGCGCTCCCCAACAATGAAGGTAAAAGTGTCACCTCATTCTTGAAAAATAATATCTTCTCCAGATTTGGTACACCTAAGGCGATTATCAGTGATGGAGGTTCCTACTTTTGTAATAAGTTATTCAAAGCGCTACTTGAGAAATATGGTGTCCGCCACAATGTAGCCACTCCTTATCATCTGCAAACTAGTGGGCAAGTTGAAGTGTCCAACAGAGAGATCAAACAGATTTTGGCAAAGACTGTGAATGCTAATAGAATGGATTGGTCAAGGAAGCTGGATGATGCTCAATGGGCCTATCGCACTGCATAGAAGACTCCCATAGGTATGTCTCCTTACCAACTTGTATATGGGAAGTCTTGCCATTTACCGGTGGAGCTAGAGCATAAGGCAATGTGGGCGATGAAGAAGCTAAATTTGGATTGGGGCGCCGCATCTAATAAGATAATGAATGACTTGAATATGCTTGATGAGTTTCGCCTAAAAGCTTATGAAAGTTCAGCCTTGTACAAAGAGAAGATGAAGAGGCATCATGATCAAAGAATTGAAAAGCGAGAATTTGTTGTGGGAGATCTTGTGCTTCTATTCAACTCTAGGTTGCGCTTGTTTTCGGGCAAACTCAAGTCCAAATGGACTGGGCCATTTTTGCTCAAAAAAGTGCTCCCCCATGGAGCGGTTGAGCTTGAGAACAGTGAAGGAACAAGGTTCATGGTAAATGGGCAAATGATCAAGATCTATCTGGGAAATGCGGAAAGTGTGCAAGAAGTTGTTGAGGCCTACATTCTTGATAAAGTTTGAGTAATCAAGGGGCCTGCGTTGTGCCGCGACGTTAAATCAAGCGCAGGTTGGGACAACCCAAGATGTAAAATCTAGCCAACAATACAGTTTTGTTTTCCGTTTAGTATTTTTCTTTGTTTAGTTGCTTCTTTGTACTCATTTAGATAGGTGTTTTCTTTTTGTTTTAGTGTTGGCTAGGTATAGCATAGGGTCCGTTTCTAAAAAGTGTCCAGAAAATGTAAAAGGAAACGCCTAATGGTTGCTACATGTGCAGGAGCGCAAAGAAAAATCTACAGAAAAAGGTCTGGTGCGGAGGTCTACGGACCCTATCGATGGTCCGTGGTTCATTCCACAGACTATGAATGGAATCCGTAGATCCCAGGTAAGTTCTCTAAACTGTCTAAGTATGAATGTGATCTATGGTACCCATCTACGGACCGTAGATCGACTCACAGACCGTAGACAGGGTCTCGCGGGTCCAAAACCCTAGTCTGCCCGACCCTGCCCTGACTGCTTTTAAATAAACCCCCTCTTTTTCAAATCATTCCCACTTCCCTCATTTTACTCCAAAACCATTTCTAAACCCCTCTAACTACTCCAATCACTCCATATTACCATAAGCCCACCATAAATCACCCCATATTCATCATCCCATTTCACAAAACACTCTTTCCTCCCCCAAATCTATCTCATTCCCCATTTTCAAAGTTTCGATGTCTGGGTTTGGTGCAAAAGGTGAGCAAAAGGTTGTTAGAAGTCTAGAGTCGTCTCACAATCACCCCATTTCCTTTGCTTGTAAGGTAATTGACTTTCCCCTCACTTTGAATTTCATATTCATTGTTGTTATAAAAAGTCCGAATTTGGGTCTTGACCTTGGGTGTTTGATTGTATGAAATGCATGCTAAACTAAAACTATAAAACACCTTGGGATGATAGATTGTGATTGTGTGTCTTTTTAATGTATAAATCAGTGTAAGAGTCTAAATGCAAGTTTCGACTTAGGGTTCCTAGTCTTATACACAATTCATGTTGAAAATTGAGTAATTGGAACCCTTAGGATGACAAACTAGCATACATTTTGTTGAAATGCATGATTAGACTAGGAGAAATTGTTGAAATTGGGCTTCACATTTGAAGCATGTCTGAGACCTGCTACAGACCCAAACCACGAAACCCCGTCTACGGACCGTAGGTACCCATTGTAGCCACTGAATTTTTTTTAGTTTTAGTTTTTGTTCGTTATTTGTTCTAAAATTTTTCCGAGTGTGTTTTTAGGTTAAATTAATACTAATTCTCCCTCTACATGTACCATGGTCAAGAGGAAATCCATAGTCAGCAAGGGGAGATCCTAATTCGTGGTGCCGACTATGGGGCAAATCAATCAGGACACTGATACGGAGAAGGATCCCGAGTATGTTCCCCCACTGGAACGACATCACCCACAACACCTCGGGCTACATGAAATCAGTCCAAGAAAGTGGTTCCCGACGTAGTCACTGCCTCCCAGTCTGATGAGGAGGATACACTGATTGAGTCACCGGCTGGGTCTGCTTCCGGTTTAGAGTCCACCTCTGCTGCAGGGTCTGCTTCCGGCTCCGCCACCGGCTCGAGTGCACATGATGGGTGATGATCCCGCCCCTCCAGCCCACACTGATGATGCCCCGGCCTCCTCATCTCAGGCTGCTAGTCAGGCCCCGAGCTCATCCAGAGCCACCCCACCTTCTGGAGCCTCTGTTGTGCCCTTGGCTCGAGTTCAAAAATTATAGGCGCAAATGGCCACACTGCTTCATCATATGAAGCCATGGATGTATAAGTCTATTGTGAAGTCTGAGGCTAGGATGGAGCGGATAATGGACAAGAAGGTCCAGGGCATTCGTAAGCGCCTGGATGCCTTCGATTTGAGAGTACTCACACATCCACCCCCCGTCACAAATTTTTCCTCCGTATAGACTGAGTTGGACAGTTTCCGGGCCGATATTGATTCCATCCTTGCTATGCCCACAGATGAGCCAGAGTCTGCACCCACTGCATTGGCTGATGATGCCGTACTCGATGCTCTATTCAGAGAGGATACATATGCACAACCCGAGCCCACCCGTGCTCGTGGGAAGAGACACCGCTCCAGCCACATTTCTGACACTGTTGAGGAGGCTCGAGCAAAGAAGTGAGAGCGCTAATAGACTGAACAGGCTCAAAAAGTCTCTATTATATATGAAGAGTTGCGACAGCAAAAGGTTCGTGAGAGTGCACGTGGGGCTTCAAGTTCTATGCCCGTTGCCGAGGTTCCGACTGTTGAGAGGGATGATGTGAGCACCACTGATTGTGCGGTGAGAGTGATTGAGAGCATTACTGAGGGTGCTAGGCTAGATGATGTGGGCATTACTGAGGGTGACCCAGGTGTTGTTCCAGCGGGATCCGGGAAACCGGACTCACCCGCTTGTTGATAGTTCGTCGGTGCTATGCGCCATAGGTTTGCTTCACCCAATCCATTACTTTTTACTATTTTTTGTGTGCATTGGGGAAAATTGCACCTATTTTTGTTGGGGGTGGGGTAAATGGATTGTGAGTGATAGGATGAAGTCTGAGTAACCCAACTCATAATCCTCTCTTGGGGTTTTCTTGCCTGTGTACTTTTCCCCCAAGAGACTGCTTAATTTATGTTGAAGCGGTATGTGTTAGGATTGTATGTGTAGAATCATGAGAAAGAATGAAGCATGATGGCAAAAGCTTTGTAAAAAAAATGATACCCGTCCAAATTTTGTGATATGTACTAAAATCTGTAGGCTAGAATGAGTTGAATGTGTTGGCTCTGAGTATGACGTGATAATGAACCAACTTGATGGCATGACTTAAGCTAAAACTTGAACTGGGTAATTTGATAATCTGATAATGAAACTATGTGCCAAGAGTGTGTGAGAATATTTGATTGTTCAAACAGTTTTTGTGCTAATCTAGAACTTGCCTGGTTAGTCCTGCTAAGATAATCTACTCTAGAGGCTAGGAAGTGATCATAGGCCCTTGTTCTAATAAGTCCACAAATTGCCTAAAATGAATCCAACCAAATGAAATTAATGCTCCCTTTGATCCAAATGCTTTGAGCCTAAATTAGACCATTTCTTTCTAAACCCCTAACTTACCTTCCCATAATCTACTGTGTTTGCCCCGATCCCTCCTTGGACATGTGCACCTCGACTTAGGCGAAAGCCTAAGTTGAGGGTGACTAATGAAAAAAGTGACCTCAATCTTGGCCCTGATCCGACATCGGGTATTGTGCACCTCAGCCAATGAAAATCCATAAGTTAAGGGAGACTATGAAAGAGGAAACTAAAAGACAAATGGGTATGAAAAGAGTTTGGTGTTGATAACGATCTCTTATATCACAAACTGAACGCAACAACAATTGAAGGTGACAGACAGAGTAGCGTTTCACACGGAATCCAATTCCTTTAGGTTTTGGGTTCTCAATTATTTTATTTAGGTTAATTAGTTTTTTTAGTTTCACTTTTTTGTGTTGTTTTTGGTAAATTAGGGGAGGTCTAAGAACTGAAAAATTTGAAGCAAATGAGCATAGTTGAGCTTAAGTGTGAGTGTGTACCACCCTTAATGGAAATTGAGAGAATATGCTATTAGCTAGACCTAGATGCCTCAAGGACTTCTTTCTTTCACTTTTAGCTTATGTATTGAATTGTTGCCTTGGGGACATTGTCATGTTTTAAGTGTGGGGTGGAGGAATGAATTCCTAGTTTTTACTATTTTATTGAGTCTTTTTTTAAATTGTGTATTCCTCGGCTTTTCATAGGAGTATCGTATCCTTGGTTAACCTCTGTGGAAATGGAGGTGGAGGTCTAGCCATGGGAACAACTTTTTGGGTTATCTTCGCTTCCTTCTCTGTAGCATTCTTGGACTCTCCAGTAACCTCAATCTGATAATAATCTTTTTCAACCACAATTTCAACCTCAGACGACATGGGTGGATCAATGACCTGTTTACCCCCTCGAGTAGTGACTTCCATACAATGTCCATCATTCTTCGAATTCTGGATGGTGTTGCTAGAAAGTGTGCCAGGCTGGCCTGGGTTTACTGTAGTGGACAACTGATTCATCTGCTGCTCTAGTTGCTTGATTGACCAATTCCAGACAAGTCGTTTCGCATCTCTTTCACATTCTCATCAGTTGTGTCGAACCTCTTCATAATCTTCTGCATCATATCCTCAATCCGTGACATACTACCCCAGCTTCTGTATTGCCAGATTCCCGATTTGTAGGTGGAACATAAAGCCCACTCTCTTGTTTTTGTTGCCATAGTTGTTTCGATTGTAGTTGTTGTCGCGATTATAGTTCCCATCCCGGACATATTGACCCTCTCGATTGTAGATACCATAGTTCCAACCTTGGTTTCCTTGACCTTGGCGCCAATTATCCGAATTGGAACCTTGGGCGTTGGCTCGGAAACCCCCCGTCTGATCATTTACTAAGTAAGCATCCTCCTCATAGTAGCATTCCTCAACTGGTGGAGTTCTAGTCAAATAGTTTACCGCATTCACCTTTTCTGCACCTCCGCTCACATGCTTCAACACCAACCCAAGTTCTTTTCTCATCTGAGCCATCTCCTCACGAATGTCATCGGCTATTTGACTAGGTGCAGCTTGAACTGCAAAAGTGTTTCTTCCAATGTCTGACTTTCTAGTGCTCCATGCTTTATTATTTCGAGAAATCTTCTCCAGTTTCTCTGCGATCTCCTCAAAAGTGCACTCACCATATGATCCTCCAGAGATAGTATCAAGCACATCCTTACCATTGTCATCCAGATCTCTGTAGAAGTACTCCTTTAGTCACTCATCATCAATGCGGTGATTCGGAACACTTCGCGTGAACGCAATGAACCTATCCCACAAACTACTCACAGACTCTCCAGGTAGTGCCAAAAATTTATTCAGTTTGTCCTTGTGATTTAGCTTCTTGGACAACAGAAAATACTTTGCCATGAACACCTTGTGTAATTGATCCCATATGTGAATCAAGTTGTACGAAAGTTCAGAAAACCATACCGCAGCATCTTCGGTCAGTGATAGAGGGAGGACTCTCAACCCTATTGCATTCATGTCCAACTCTGATCGACCCGCACAACTCTTGCAAACACTCCTCAACTTGGCCATGTGCCCACACGGATCTTCTGAAGTCATACCAGAGAACAAACCCCTTGCTGTAAGCATCTGGATCAAACTGCTAGTCACCACGAATGTATGCCCTGGAGGTAGAGGAGGGAGAACAATAGGTCTTTCAGATTCAACGGTATTGAAGTCGACCCTGTAATTATCATGCAATCTTGGTTCAGGTTGGTTATGCACCCTTAATGCATCTCCGAGTAGATTATCACCCTGAACCTCAACATTCTCATTATTCACTTGTTCCTCAGGCTCCTCTATGACTTGATTATTACGGACCCCTTGGTTATTCATCTTTATCAAAGTTTTGCTCAACTCTAGATCGTATGGGGTCAGTGGTTTGCCTCGACTCCATGTACTTGGCATACACTAGAGCAGAAACCTGAAGAAAACAAAAACAAAAGAAAGCGTAAAATCAGGAAAAATTGACTAAAGTTCAATAATGTAGTTAAAATTAATCCAAAAGCCATATTCCCCGGCAGCGACGCCAAAATTTGATACACTCAAATTACACCTCCCTAAGGAAGTATAAGCGATCGTTATCATGTAAAGAACCCAACTTGTAGATTGGGGTCGATTCCACCAGAAATATGGTTTAGACTTAAACTTAACTCACAATTATATTCATTTAGTCAACTTATTTTTGAGACAATAAATAAAAGGGGGGGGGGGGATTTGTGAAACAAATAACTGATTGTTGTTTAAGTAACAAGAGACCAAGATTCAAACTTTGTTGTTATCAATGAGAGAGAGAAACTAGGGTGTATGTGTTCCCCATAAGCTCTTAACATGGTAATCCTAATAATAGTAATCCTTTCTTAGTGTTTTACATGCAAAGTTGGTAAGATAGGTATCCCTAAGTGATTGGTCCTCCAAATAGGGAATTTCATCCTGCACCTTGGTCCGGCTACGTGTGTATAATTTGCTAACCCTTACCTTTACCTCAGATTAGATATCACATCAATGTATGGCTTAGTTTTCACCCTCGCATAAATTGACATTAGACTATTAGATAGTATCACACTAAATCTTTGTTGATAATTCTTTTCTTAGTAACTACCTCCTTGGTCCGGCAAGTAGTAACAAAGCGAGTTCTAACGTTGCACATCGTTAAAAAGACTTCTGAACGAAAGAATTACCAATACATGCGTAAACACTATTTAAGAATTACTTATTTATTATTCATACATTGTTTATTGCTCATGGTTCCCACAGCCCTAGTTGTGGATTTAGTTACTCATGCTTGAAAGAACAAAATTCATATTTTTGTAAAGAGAATTCATGAACTTACGTTTAGAGTAGAAGACCCCTGTAATCTCCAATTGAATTTCCAAGCAAAAATCTCATAAACCGAAATTTGGAAATCAAATTGCTAAAGTTTGTAAGTTAATTCCCAAGAAAATATCAAGAACTAAAAGTAAACAATAGTGTCCAACCTCCAAAAATGAGGTTTACATACCCTATTTATAGAAAAACACGTCCTAAACAAAAAGGAAACAAAATAAGGAAATAAACTTTCTAGATGCGGCTTTGATCGATGACTTCGACTTACGGACCGTGGGTTGACCTACGGTCCGTAGGTCCCCTCCGTTGGTCAACACTTAGACTTTTTCCTGTAGAGGCAGGAACCTTCACTCTTAGATACAATTGGAGGACGTGCAGAACGAACCGTAGGTTGACTTATGGTCCGTGGGTCCTCTTCCGTAGCTCCATACTTAGGAATTTCATCAGGCACTGGAACTTCAACTTATCTGAATCATTCGTTGGATGTGTAGGACGGCCCATGGGTCGACCTACACTCCATCACTTGCATCCATAGTTTCACACTTGGTCAGACTTCCCTGATGCTCCATCCACACTACCTATCTACGGACCGTGACTAGACCTACGGTCGGTAGGTCACCTCCGTGGGTGGCTCCTTCTGCAGATTTTCAGCTGTCATCTCACACTTCCACGTTCAAGCCTATTTCCTACAAATATAACACAAAAACATTAATTCGTAATACAATATGTCCTTAGACACACACAACTCTTAAGTGAAATATATCAAAAATATTGTAAACTCATGATATATCAAGGCCCGAAACCACTACACATGTTTTAAATGGTTCAAGTAGATGGTGGTTACAAAAAAAATGAAAAATAAAAAAAGAGAAAAAGAAAAGAAGAAAAGAAAGTGATGTGGGTGCTGGGATATGATAAAGAAAAAGAGGTTGGAACCACTCAAATAAGAGTTGTGCGCTAATAAAAACATTGGGGAACCAAGATAATCTAGTCACTCATATACCAAAATATTTCACTCCCTAACCCGATCCAACGTTACAAGTCAATAAAAGTCCTATAGTGATCTTATTCCGGTTGTTTGATAGTTGAAGCATAGAAAACAAGGGCAAGCCTATGGTCTGTATACTTGCGGTGTTAGAAGTTCTTTTGGAGAGTGAGAGTATTCGTCAGTCCCAAATATCATGTGTGAGGGACTTTCTTTTGTGAGGGCCCTATTTTTACATTTGCTAGTTTGTTTATGTTAGCTAATAGTTGGTATTAATATAAGCATGATTAATTGTATAATGGGATGTCGTCCACTAGTTATTGCATGTTAAATAGAAGATTTTGGATGAAAGTGTTGTGGAAATAGTTTTTCCATATCAGTGATAGTGTTCCTATGTATTTGAGCATCAGATGTTGTTCTTTTTCATCGCTTGAGGACAAGCAATGGTTCTAAGTTGAGGGTGTTGATGTGCCGTGAACTTATAACACATTTGACGCAAAAAACAAAGGATTAGTGCAAGACGTCAAGCTTTTTTATGTGAATATGATGGTTCTTTTACTAATGTGCAGGTTAAAACACTTACAATAAATTGAGGGAAGGAAAGGAGTAAAAGTGAAGTAGCAAGTGAAAGAGACTACATGAGTGGATATATGATCCCTGAGGTATTGCACGAGCCATAAAGATGCTCATGGAAGTGCTCTAGAAGGAATGAAGTTGAAGTGTAACAAGATGAGGTCCTAGACGGGCCGTGGAGCACTATACGAGCTGTACAGTGGCTCGTCAAGCAGCTGCAGTGAAGATTGACAACTTTTTGTCTAAGTGTTGGTTCACGAGGGGTTTGACGGGCCTTGTGAAGCTTCACGGGCCATCTAGCCTACTTGTGAAGTATCGACTACCAGTCTGCTACTTCGTGTGAGAGTCTTTTCTAAGACTATTTCAATTCCTTAGGATTTATTTTTGAATTATTATTGAAACTCTGAGATGTCTTGAGTGTGGAGAAGCGATATTTTCCTTTTTGAACACAATTTTGGTCGAACATTTTGGATCAAACTTTGTGATCTTGATTTAGTGCTGATAATCAAGAAGTTTTTGGTTTTGCTATTATCGTAAGTCTACTTTGTTATTTTCTCAATAATCTCTACTGTTTGTTTCATTCAGAATGTCATATCCCGAGCCTACACCTCGGACGTAACTGGCACTCAAAAACCATTTCTAGTTCCCAAGAGACCCCTTGGTCTGGCTCATTACTCAGCAGAAGACATTACTCAAGCAAAATGGAAACTAATGATGAAAAAATAACTTTAAAAACTTAACTCAAACTCAACTCCAATAATCATTTGAAAATAATTTACCAAGTATTAGTCAAATGCCTCATGAACTTAAAACATTACAACAACAAAGGGAATAATTATAGACTCCTCGACTTTTAAACTATCTATGAAGCCTCTACTATTACAGAAGGATTATCAGGACAAGACCCTTGACATCTTAAGAATTGAAGATAAAAGTGTAACCCTCCGGAAGCAAGAAGGCTCATCAAAGCTAACTGGTACTGCAAGTGGCATAAATGGAGCGTCTGTTGATGACCCTGAATACCTGTATCTGCATCATAAAAGATGCAGGCCAAATGGTGTCAGTACATGGAATGTACAAGCATGTAAGGGGAATTCTAAAGCATAAACATAAGATTGAACTGATAGAAAAGAAATATATTTACCTCTTCTTAAACTCACTCAACTCAACTCAAACTCCACTCAAGGATAGGATACTCAACTCAAAGATAAGATACTCAACACAAACGTAAGATATTTAACTCGAAAATACTTGGCTCAAGACAATCAACTCAAAGATACGCAACTCAAGATACTCAACTCAAAGATACGCAACTCAAGATACTCAACTCAAGATACTCAACTCAAGATACTCAAAGATAAAGCAACAATAAGAGATGAAATATATGAAAAACTTTTTAAACGGTAGATAATAACTCAATTGTATGTAAGATTACAATAATAAATAAATTGTATGTAAAAATACAATAATAACTCTTATTTGGGAGATTCTCAAACCGACAACCATCACTATGAGCTATGTGATGATACAACGTCTCGCGCATGCTGCCAGAACTATCCTATACCTTATGGTAGTATAAGACATCCTCAACTAAGTAGATCCACTAAGCTATGCTAAAGAGCAATAAGGAATCATCTAAAAAGTATTGACCTTTACCCACATTGACATACATGGTTTATGAGGACTTTGAGTTGTCTGAACTTGTCCCCATATCGGTGCTCAATACTACTCCCAATAATATAACTCATGCTCATATGCTTAAAAATGTTTCCTCATCCTCAAAATTTGAGATTATTACTCAAAAGGTTCTCTGAAAAGAGAAAAGTGATGACTAGGAAAATCTAGAAACAAATTCTACTAACTTGTTTTAAAGATTAAAGCTCAAAAGAGGATAATCTTCTTAAGAAGCATGCAAGAGTAAGATTTAAAACACTCTAAGACCGAGAGGAGAATAGTGAACGTCATCTAATAGGGCTGAAAAACGTTTAGATGTACCTAACTTGCTATGAACATGGAAGGTTGACAATAAATCGTTATTTGTATAGAATTTGAGTTTGAGTTAAAGGTCACGGGAAGCACATTCCTAGTCTCGCTAAATAAACTATTACATCTTGAAACTTTAACAAAAACTGGTTACCTGAGAATTCAAAACAACCCACTATTTACTTTTCATAATTAACTTCTTTCAGAAATATTTACCACAACTGAATATAAACGTCAGTAAAGTTTATTGCTGCTGTAAATTCCAACTCTAGTTGAGTTCTATAATTGACTTCGACGATTTATATTTCTTAATTGTGGTATAAGTTTGAACGTATAAAATACTAAAAGGACTATACCATTGTTATGCTAATTCCAATTGAAACTGAGCAGTCGCTAATACCAAACGAACACTCAAGAACATATTGAAAATTCATTATTCACATACATGATATGCTTCCAATGTGAACCAGATACAACATTTACTTTTATGCGAGTAAAGAAAAACATAAATTGCTATCAGAAGGCAAGATTGTTTACCTTGTGAATATTGTAAATCATAGGATGCTCGTTTACTTAGCTTGTGTGCCTATCTAACTCTAAATAAATGAGAATAAATAGATACACTATACTTTTTTCTGCCCAATATTTTCTTCAAATAAGTCAAAATGATTATCTTAATAAATTAGATAAATTTCAGAATAAACTACCTATCAAAACCCAAAACAATTGGGTGAAAAGGAAAAAGAAAAATACATGCTAATGGTCTAATGCCACAAAACATTACTGAAAAGGTCTTCTAACACTCGTGAGATTCCATTGATGTTGCCTAAGATGTATGCTTTAACTGGTGCTCTTTATGGCAACCCCGTTTTCGTCGCTTTCTTATTAGTTTCTCCATGAAGACTTGTTTCCACTTCTGAAGAAACTATAACTCTTAGGTGATGCAATTTACTGAAGAGACAGAAACGTGAAAAAGAGGTAGGTAGAAGAAACAACTTGTGTTCTTTATTTTCACACCAAACAAATGAAAAAATAGGAGAAAAGCCCAAATTTTGAGAAAAATGAAACATACAAGTGCTGGCTATAGAAAGTGCGACATAACCGCTAATTGAAGAAAAAAAACTTCTAGAGGACAATGTAGCTACGATCAAGAACATCAGAGAGATGAGTGAGATGTCTTCAAATTTAACTTACCTTGCACCAGCTCGCATGATTTGCGGACAACACATGGCGAGCCTGATTTTCCTATAGTGATTGTTTTATCTGGTGCTTCTAACTTGACACCTCTACTTTGTAATTCTCATTTGTATGAAGAGTCATGTTGTATTCTGAAACACCGTAATGCGTACAAAATCTAATTACAATAAAAAATATATTATAATTTTTATAATAACAAAATATACCTCAGAGGTAAGGAAATTATATCTGATGGATCGTCAATTCAAGAATGGTGTAATATTTATTAGAAATTTTTTTATTGTTCACCCTTAAGACCAACACATTGATTTGTGGCTATGATGAGCTCTATTTTCCATATAAAATGTGTAAGGATTCAATCAAAAATAGGAGGAAGAGAAATAATATGACCCATAATTAAACATACATTCTAACTCTTGCTATAAAAGTCAAATGAAATGCTAATAGATTAATCAAAAGAACAATAGTTGAGTAGAGATCTACATTATGCTTAGGCAAACTTGTAAAAATACCATCACATGATCACATGTATGTCCCGATGATCACAATTTATCGAACAAATTATTGTTTTAGTTAAAAAGTAATATAGTCTAAACTCAAAATGACTAAATTATAATCAATATTTGATAGAAAATACTGTCTGACAAATGTAATTGAATGATCACAATTATTCAAGGTCGTTTGTTGCAGTTTTATCAATATCTATATATTTGAATTAGGGTGTCGAAGTGTTATGAAAGTATTTATTGAACAAAGATATTCAGTAATTAAACTTAAAGGGTCTAAAATAACTGTCCACCTAAATCTCGATCACATTATTGCAGGCCAAAATTTGATTTGAAAGAGAAAGCCAAAGAAAAGTAGCCTTGAGATAATACCTTTTGAGTGAATTTTGAAGCCATTTCCAAAAGTCTTGAATCTTTGAGTGCACAATTGATCCTTGCATGAGTAAGTTGAGTCTTGTTGTGTGCATTCATGATTGAGTCTTGTGTAGCACTGTTTGAGATATCCTTTTTGAACTGCTGAACTTGAGTTTTACTTGAGGACAAACAAAAGTTTAAGTTGGGGGTGTTGATGAGTCTGAGATTTGGACTCATTTAGGGATTTATTTATATACATTTAGTATCCTCATATGTTTATTTTGTGCCAATAACTGAGGTAAAACCCTTGATTTCTAGGAATATGGATTAAGGAACAAAGCAAGGACACTAATTTGCAAAAAGGACAAAGCGAGCTAAAGGAATGAAAAAAGGAAAGCCTGGTGATCGCCAAGTCCACTTGGCGAGTTGCCGAATGGCTACTTGACCGCCTAAAGTTCCAATGTGCCAAGCCATGAAGGAAAAGAACCAAGTTGGTGAGAGAAAGGAGCAGTTGGCGGATCACCGAGTGGTTCCGCGATGCAGTGTTAGATCGCCCAAAGTTACATACCTTGAGGATTCTGAATGCCAAAGCAGAAAGGCGATGGAAGTGACCAAAGGACGGCTCGCCGATTGGTTCGGCGAGACTGACTTACTTCTCCGAGTGACTCTTCGCAGCATAATTTTGGCGACTATAAATACATTTTTGAACATTTATTTTAGTATCTAATCTTATCTTAGCTCATATTTTTTTAATCTATTTTTGAGTTTTGAACTGGGAGACAAGTTTTCTCTAGTTTTTCCTAAACTTTGAAGGATTGAAGTTTTTCACTTTTGAGAAAATAGAATGTGGGTCTTTGAGAATCTTCGTATTGGAGTATTGTAAGGACGAATCTACTCTTACCCAGTTGATGGATAATCTATTTGGTAACGGTTTTTACATTTTTATGATGTCTAGGTATACCCCAATTCTTGGGGTGTGATTATGTGATTATGGGCTGATTTAGTTTATGTATTGCTAATTGTTAGTTTAAATGCTATTTAGAAGTGAGTTTAATCATTAATTGTGGTTTAATATAAGAATTGTAGTTGCAAATGCATTTCTACCTTTGTGTTTTTGGCTTGCTCGAGAGAGAAGTTTTACAACTAAGGTTTTTGATTGATGGTTTGTTGGTATTGGGTTGACCTGGGTTCAGCTTGAGAGAGTGAATCTTAAACCCAATTCCACACATTCAGCTCGAGAACGTGAATAGACTAAGATGTGGGTTGTTCTTATTTTGCATGCTTATTGATGTTAGAGAAAAATCAACTTGATTCGGAGTAAATTGTTCTAAAGAAAGTTTATCTCCTCTATAGCCTAGCTTACTCAATATCTAGTTATTTACTAATATTTTCAATTGTCCGTTTGTCTATATTAGCCTATAATCGCATCACATCCCAACAACCCATCTCATTATTGTTATTTCATATTGTTTACCATTGTTTGTAGTTGATAATCGAAACCAAAACCCCCTATTTGACATTCATGTCACCCCCAGATTTGAATGATGTTTTTATTCGATAATTTTTATTCCTATGACTGATTTGAACATGTTCATACTTCCAAATCGAATCTAAAATACGTACCGCTCCCTATGGGATTCGACCCCAACTCATTTAGTTGGGTTTTATACTGATCAACGACCGTTGACGCTTAGAGTTGGATAATGTGTCTTTGAA
This sequence comes from Solanum stenotomum, assembly GCF_019186545.1. Lineage (NCBI taxonomy): Eukaryota > Viridiplantae > Streptophyta > Magnoliopsida > Solanales > Solanaceae > Solanum > Solanum stenotomum. The sequence goes on along the minus strand of NC_064293.1, from coordinate 20,460,012 downwards.
ATGTTATTAATCAACTTTGCATAAAATTTCCTGCTAAATTCAGAGTATGAGTGATATCAGGTCTTGTGTGTGTCAAGTACTGAAGACTTCCTACTATCATTCTGTGTATAGGGGCATCTACAAGACTTCTCACAGCTTCATGTAAACTATGTTTTTAAGCCAAAGAAGTGGGTACAACCTTTGCCAAAGTCATCTTTGTCTTGTCTAGAAACTCAGTAGCATACTTACTCAGACTTAAGTGAATTTCCCTTCAAAATACTTAACCTCTACTCCTAGAAATAAGTGTAAAGGGCTAAGATCTTTCATATTTCCCAAGTTGTAGAACCAACTCTGAGACATGTGATGGATTACTTCCTGTGACAATAATATCATCCACATATAACAAGAGAAATATGGTTCATTTGTGAGTTTGCAAAGTAAATAAGTGTCACGCCCCGAGCCTACACCCTGGGTGGGACCGGCACCCGGAGACCATTTCTAGCCCCAAGCGAACCCTTGGCCTGGCTTTCTTAACTTAGCGGAAACCTAACCCAACAGAATAACTCAATGCAATGCAATATTACAAAACAACTTAATATATAAAATATGGCCATAAAGGCAACTCGAATCTCAAAATAGAATATTTACATATATACATAGATGAGAGACTCAAAACTAACTGACTGACTGTCTGTCTATGAAGCCTCTAAAATACTGAGATGGATGTTGGGACAGACCCCGCAACATCCTAATAAAACAAAAACTAAGAACACAAAATAATTGAGTCCTCCGGAATGCAAGGAGGCTCACCACTGACTCTGGAGTGCTCAATTGGATCAACGACGTGTAGGATGCTGATCTGGGGTACCTGTATCTGCATCATAAGACGATGCAGGCCAACTGGCATCAGTACATGGAATGTACGAGTATGCGAGCTGGAAAACTAAGCAACAAAGGCTAGAAGGAAAATCTGGAAGAAACTGAATAGCTTACCTGGCTCAACTCACTCAACCTGACTCACTTCTTTCAATATAAGGCAAATTTTAAAACAAGTGCGATATAAAGAAAGACTATTTAAAACATGCTATAAACTCTGTGTGTATACAAAGATACAATAAGTCTGAAATGTATATAGAAATACAATGAACTGATGTATATAAAAATACAATAATCTTTGTGTATGAAAATACAATAACTGCTGTGGGAGTTTCTCTAACCGACAACCATCACATAAGAGCTATAGTGATGATACAGCGATCGACCTCACGCTGCCAGAGCATCTTATACCCGGCCAAAGGTATAAGACCTGAACTGCCTAATGGATCCACTAGTCTAATCTGAAAAGGATTCATCTAAAAAGTATGATCCTTTTCTACCCATGGTGGCTAACATGGTTCTATGGGGGCTGTGGGTTCTTTGAACGCTCCCCCAATTCGGTGCTCGATACTACTCCCAAAAATGTACTGGCTCTTATGTTTTTAAAACATATTTCTTCCTGCTGATATGAGATAATTACTCAAAAACTAGCCCGAAGGCTTTTTGGAAATCTCAGTTTCCAACCTTGTTTAAATGTAAAAACATTTCTTTAAAACTTCTTTGGGAATACATAGTTCCCTAATAACTTTGAGAAAAGAACTCAACTTTAAACTCTTTACTTTACTTGAACTCTTGGCTTGATGTGAAACTCTTAACTTAACATGAAACTCTTAACTTTTGACTTGACTTGAAACTCAATACTTAACTTGGAACTTGAGCCTTAGAATGAAGTTAAAACGTTCAATGAAGACTCTTGGAAAATCTTAAAGACTTGCTTTGACTTACTTACTTCTAAGCTTAACTTCACTTGAATTGGAAATTAACTTCACTTGAATTGGAAACTAACTTCACTTGAATTGTAGTTTTACTTGACTTTTGGAAGTACCTTGGAGTGTTGGAAACAACTAGGAAACATAGGTATAATACCTAGGAACATGTATAAAAAAAAAAATGGTAAATGAAAGGGAAGGATTGGTGTCCTTGGCACTAGGAGAGGTGCAACAGCCCAGCCCCTTTTTCCCCAAAAATCCGACTTTTTCCCCTTGTTTCTTTCCAATTCTAAACCCTCTCAACCTCAAGGTTTCAGCAGCAACACTTAGAATCATAAAGACCCTTATTATACAATAGATTCAACTCAAAAATCACAGCCAGAAATCTGTACTAAATCAGCAAGAACTTCAACACAACACCACTACAACTTCAACAACCAATAAATCTTCTCTTGGAATTAAAAACGAGTTGGTGTGTGGGGGTATGAACCAACCAACACTAAGGATCATAAAATCCCTCAACATACAATAGATCACAACTCAAATACACAGCCCAATCCTGTCCCACAACCAACAATAACTTCAACAACACAACTAACAACATCAACAACAACTAACAACTTCAACAACTTCAACAACAAATCCAATCTCTTCTCAAATCATAAAAACGAGCTTGGTATGTGGGGGGAAAGGATAAACCCACACTAAAGACTCACATACCTTGATAGGGATCACCCCCGACGAAAATCCACAATGATCTTGACAAATCTTGTTGATCTCCTCTTTCTTCTCTTCTTCTTCTCCTTCTTCTCTTCTTCTTCTCTTGAACCCTAACTCTTTCTCTTTCAAAATGGGACAAAATGATCCAAATATCAGCCTAATACAACAATATAAGCTCAAAAGAAATGATTTGTGAAAAGACCAAAATGCCCTTAAATTTCCGGAACGGAATCCCTGCCAACTGCCCAACTTTCAAAGATCATAACTCGCTCATACGAACTCGGAATCGATCAAACTCAGTGGCGTTGGAAAGATCGTTCCACAAGCTTCGAAACCATAACTGGAACTACTCCTAACTCATCCTGAGATAGGAGTTATGACTGCTCAAAGTTGGCCAAAAACTCACTGATTTCCACACTTAGCCAAATTTCCAGATTTTTGAACTTAGCCAAATTTTCCAGATTCTGGACTGCCAATTTCCAGATTTTAAATTTTTCCAAAAAATGACTATTTCCAAATTTCAAGCTTCTTCATATTCATTTTTAAATTGTCGGATGTTACAATATCTCCCCCTTGGGAACATTCGTCCTCGAATGAGGTAACTCTTACAAAGCTAAGGGTGTAACATCAACTCAACACCCAACAAACAACCATGCAAACGCAACAACAATAACGACATGCTCATTATAATTTAAAGAGCACTAAGAAGGAAATTAATACCTTAATCTGCGGATTCAAAGAGATATGGATATCTCTTCTTCATGTCTTCTTCGGCTTCCCAAGTTGCTTCCTCAACAAATTGGTTCCTCCATAGGACCTTAACTGAGGCTACATCTTTCGTTCTCAACCTACGAACTTGACGATCCAAAATTTGAACAGGAATCTCCTCATAAGATAAGTTATCCTTGATCTTGATACTTTCAGTCGGTAGGATCAATGAAGGATCGCCTATGCACTTCTTCAACATGGAGATGTGAAATACCGGATGAACCGCTGCTAGTTCCTGTGGTAACTCCAACTCATAAGCAACATTGCCAATCCTCTTGGCTATGCGGTAAGGTCCAATATACCGGGGACTAAGTTTCCCCTTCTTACCAAACCTCATAACGCCTTTCATGGGTGAAACCTTCAAATATACCCAATCGTCTATTTCAAATTCTAACGCCCTTCTCCTAACATCGGTGTAGGATTTCTGACGACTCTGTGCCGTTTTCAATCTCGCTTGAATCACTTTCACCTTCTCCATAGCTTGGTGAACTAAATCTGGTCCTATCAACTGTGCTTCACCAACTTCGAACCATCCAATAGGAGATCTACATCTTCTCCCATAAAGAGCTTCATATGGAGCCATCTGGATGCTAGAGTGATAACTGTTGTTGTAGGCAAACTCAATGAGAGGTAGGTGATCATCCCAACTCCCTTTGAAATCGATTACACAAGCCCTCAACATATCCTCTAAGGTCTGAATAGTGCGCTCTGCTTGCCCATCCGTCTGAGGGTGAAAGGCAGTACTTAAGTTCACCTTTGAACCCAAGCCCTTCTGAAAAGATTTCCAGAACTGTGCAGTAAACTGTGCACCTCTATCTGAAATAATGGAGATTGGGACTCCATGAAGTCTCACTATCTCTTGAACATACAACTTGGCATAATCTTCTGCTGTATTGGTAGTCTTTACCGGTAGAAAATGAGCTGACTTTGTCATTCTGTCGACAATCACCCAAATAGAATCATGCTGTCTGCGAGACCTTGGCAACCCTGTGATGAAATCCATATTGATCATCTCCCACTTCCACTCTGGAAGTTCTATCCTCTGAGCCAAACCACCGGGCCTTTGGTGTTCAACTTTCACTTGTTGGCAATTTGGACACTTAGCAACAAACTCAGCAATGCCCTTCTTCATGCCATTCCACCAATAAACTTCACGCAAATCACGATACATCTTGGTGGAACCCGGATGAATAGAATATCTGGAGCTGTGAGCTTCATCCATAATCTTCTCTTGGAGTCCATCTACCATAGGTACGCACAATCTACCTTGAAATCTCAAAACACCATCTCCCCCTTGTTCAAAAGCTAATACTCTTTGCTTTTGAACATTTTCCTTCAACTCGAGCAAAATGGGATCTTGATCTTGCTTCTCTTTCACTTCTGACATTAATGATGACTCGGCCCTGCTCGTCACCGCTATTCCTCCTTCTGTGGAATCTGTAAATCTGACTCCCAGGCATGCCAGTCTGTGCACATCTTTTGCTAACTCTTTCCTTCCTTCTTCAATATGGGCGGTGCTACCCATAGACAACCTGCTCAAAGAATCAGCAACAACATTAGCCTTACCTGGGTGGTAAAGAATACTCAGGTCATAATCCTTGAGTAACTCTAACCACCTCCTCTGTCTGAGATTAAGCTCTTTCTGAGTAAGCACATATTGAAGGCTCTTGTGATCAGTGAATATGTCGACATGCACACCATACAAGTAATGACGCCATATCTTCAAAGCAAATACTACAGCAGCTAGCTCTAAGTCATGGGTTGGGTAGTTCTTCTCATGAACCTTTAACTGTCTGGAGGCATAAGCTATAACCTTGCCATTCTGCATTAAGACACAACCCAAACCAACTCTAGATGCATCACAATACACCACAAAACCTTGAGTACCTTCTGGTAGCGTCAAAACTGGAGCTGTAGTCAATCTCTTTTTCAATTCTTGAAAGCTTTTCTCACAAGCTTCAGACCATTGAAATTTCACTGTCTTCTGAGTCAACTTTGTCAAAGGAGATGCAATAGTCGAGAACCCTTCAACAAACCTTCTATAATAGCCAGCTAATCCCAAGAAACTCCTAATTTCAGTTGGAGATGTGGGTCTAGGCCAATTCTGCACTGCCTCAATTTTCCGAGTATCAACTTTAATTCCATCACCGGACACAATGTGGCCTAGGAATGCCACAGACTTAAGCCAAAACTCACACTTAGAGAACTTAGCATACAACTCCTTGTCTTTCAAAGTCTGAAGAACTGTTCTGAGATGACTAGCATGATCTTCTTCATTCCTTGAATAGACTAGTATATCATCAATAAAGACAATAACAAACATATCTAAATAAGGTTTGAAGACTCTATTCATCAAATCCATGAAAGCTGCAGGCGCATTAGTCAAACCAAAGGACATGACCAAAAACTCATAATGACCATACCTGGTTCTGAAAGCTGTCTTTGGGATATCACATTCCCTTACCCTTAACTGATGATAGCCTGATCGGAGGTCAATCTTTGAAAAACAAGTGGCACCCTGAAGCTGATCGAAAAGATCATCAATCCTCGGAAGAGGGTACTTGTTCTTGATGGTAACCTTGTTCAACTGGCGGTAATCTATACACATTCTAAGGGAACCATCTTTCTTCTTCACAAACAAAACCGGAGCACCCCAAGGTGAGACACTCGGTCGAATGAAACCCTTTTCTAGGAGATCTTTCAACTGCTCTTTCAACTCTTTCAACTCTGCTGGTGCCATTCTATATGGCGGAATAGAGATAGGACGAGTATCTGGAATGAGATCTATGCCGAAATCTATCTCTCTCTCAGGAGGAATTCCGGGTAGATCATCAGGAAACACTTCTGGAAACTCTCTTACTATAGGAACTGACTGGAAATGAGGTATCTCAACACTAGAATCATGAACTCGGACTAAGTGATAGATACAACCCTTCGAAACTAACTTTCTTGCCTTAAGGTACGAAATAAAACGACCCTTAGGCACTGCTGAACTGCTACTCCACTCTATGACTGGCTCATTCGGAAACTGAAACTTGACTGCTCGAGTTCTACAATCTATCGATGCATAACAAGCATGAAGCCAATCCATACCTAGAATGACATCAAAATCTACCATGTCTAACTCAACCAAATCAACCATGGTGCTCTTGTTATTGATAGAAATAGGACAATCACGATAAACTCTTTCCGCTAGAATAGACTCCCCAATAGGTGTAGAAACACAAAAGGGTTCACAAAGTCTTTCAGGAAGAACCTCAAACTGATTTGCAACATAAGGAGTTACAAAAGATAAACTCGCTCCTGGGTCTAGCAAAGCATACACATCAAAAGCAAAGACTTTGATCATACCAGTGACAACATTCGGAGAATTCTCTTGCTCATGGCGACTGGTGATAGCATAAAGGCGGTTTGCTCCTCCACCTGTACTAGAAGTAGCTCCTCTAGGTGCCGTCTTGTCTGGTGGAACAACTGAAGAAGACTGTGCTTTATTGCCTCCATTACCCTGCCTATTCTTTGGACACTCTCGCATGAAATGTCCATTCTGACCACACTTGAAACAACCAATGGAGCCCTCTCGACAAATACCTGAGTGGTTCCTACCACATTTGGCGCAGACAGGAGGCTTACTACTCCCTTGCGCCACACTACCCGAAGATTGTGCTGGTCTAGCCCTGAAGTCCTTCGAATTCTGAACATTAAATTCACCTCTGTATCTGGGTGCAGGTGCTCTAGCAAATGATGGAGCAGGTCCCTTTTGCCTTTGCTGAAAGGAGGAACGGTTTGAATTACCTCTCTGCTGCCCGGACTCGTTCCCGATCTTAGCTCTCTTATTTCTGAACTCTTCTCTGTCCCTCAGCTTCTCTTCCTCAACCTGCTGCACATAAACCATCAACCTTGATATGTCCATGTCCCCGATAAGCATTGCAGCCCTACCTTCCTTGCTCGACAACCGAGACAGCCCAGCAACAAACAAGCTCATTCTATTCCTCATGTCCGCAACCATCTCCGGAGCATAGCGGGATAATTGTGTGAACTTCAAACTGTACTCATGAACACTCAAGGACTCCTGCTTAAGTGTGAGGAACTCACGTACCTTGGCCTCTCTCAATTCTCGAGGAAAGAAATGCCCCAAGAAAGCTTCCTCAAAACCGGCCCAACTTGCAGGTGGTGCATTCTCAGCTCTGCCCCCTTTCCACTGGTCAAACCATGTTCTAGCAACATCCTTCAGCTGATACGCAGCTAGTTCAACCCGCTCAGTATCTGCCACATGCATCACATCAAAAATCTTCTTCAACTCCTCAATGAAATCCTCTGGATCCTCAGTAGTTCTCGAACCCATGAAACTCGGAGGATTCATTCCCAAGAACTCACGAATCCTAGAAGTGTCAGCTCCTTCCAGTCGAGCTCCCCTTTGCTGACCAATCTGATTAGCTACAACTTGACTCAATATTCTAATTACCTCTCTGAACTCGGCATTAGAAACTTCCCCTTGATCTTGCACTCCGGGTGCATAGGGTAACTCTTGCTCATCAACATAACGTCTAGGAAGACGCCCTCTACCAACTCTTCATGCAGGCATGATTATCTGAAAACATACGCAAGCACGGATTAGAAAGAAACTTTTTAGAGATCAACTCTAACGCATGAAATGAGTGTGAAAGAAATGAGAAATCTTCCTAAATGTTGCAACCTCCCAATTATAGATGTGGCGCGCTTCACACCGATAACTAGGACTCTATAGACACGGCTTCAAAAACTTCCTAGGACTCTTGAACTATGTGCTCTGATACCAACTTTGTCACGCCCCGAGCCTACACCCTGGGCGGGACCGGCACCCGGACACCATTTCTGGCCCCAAACGAACCCTTGGCCTGGCTTTCTTAACTCAGCGAAAACCTAACCCAACAGAATAACTCAATGCAATGCAATATTACAAAACAACTTAATTTATAAAATATGGCCATAAAGGCAACTCGAATCTCAAAATAGAATATTTACATATATACATAAATGAGAGACTCAAAACTAACTGACTGACTGTCTGTCTATGAAGCCTCTAAAATACTGAGATGGATGTTGGGACAGATCTCGCAACATCCTAATAAAACAAAAACTAAGAACACAAAATAATTGAGTCCTCCGGAATGCAAGGAGGCTCACCACTGACTCTGGAGTGCTCAACTGGATCAACGACGTGCAGGATGATGATATGGGGTACCAGTATCTGCATCATAAGACGATGCAGGCCAACTGGCATCAGTACATGGAATGTACGAGTATGCGAGTTGGAAAACTAAGCAACAAAGGCTAGAAGGAAAATCTGGAAGAAACTGAATAGCTTACCTGGCTCAACTCACTCAACCTGACTCACTTCTTTCAATATAAGGCAAATTTTAAAGCAAGTGCGATATAAAGAAAGACTGTTTAAAACATGCTATAAACTCTGTGTGTATACAAAGATACAATAAGCCTGAAATGTATATAGAAATACAATGAACTGATGTATATAAAAATACAATAATCTCTGTGTATGAAAATACAATAACGGCTGTGGGAGTTTCTCTAACCGACAACCATCACATAAGAGCTATAGTGATGATACAGCGATCGACCTCACGCTGCCAGAGCATCTTATACTCGGCCAAAGGTATAAGACCTGAACTGCCTAATGGATCCACTAGTCTAATCTGAAAAGGATTCATCTAAAAAGTATGATCCTTTTCTACCCATGGTGGCTAACATGGTTCTATGGGGGCTGTGGGTTCTTTGAACGCTCCCCCAATTCGGTGCTCGATACTACTCCCAAAAATGTACTGGCTCTTATGTTTTTAAAACATATTTCTTCCTGCTGATATGAGATAATTACTCAAAAACTAGCCCGAAGGCTCTTTTGGAAATCTCAGTTTCCAACCTTGTTTAAATGTAAAAACATTTCTTTAAAACTTCTTTGGGAATACATAGTTCCCTAATAACTTTGAGAAAAGAACTCAACTTTAAACTCTTTACTTTACTTGAACTCTTGGCTTGATGTGAAACTCTTAACTTAACATGAAACTCTTAACTTTTGACTTGACTTGAAACTCAATACTTAACTTGGAACTTGAGCCTTAGAATGAAGTTAAAACGCTCAATGAAGACTCTTGGAAAACCTTAAAGACTTGCTTTGACTTACTTACTTCTAAGCTTGACTTCACTTGACTTGGAAACTAACTTCACTTGAATTGGAAACTAACTTCACTTGACTTGGAAACTAACTTCACTTGACTTGTAGTTTTACTTGACTTTTGGAAGTACCTTGGAGTGTTGGAAACAACTAGGAAACATAGGTATAATACCTAGGAACATGTATGAAAAAAGAAATGGTGAATGAAAGGGAAGGATTGGTGTCCTTGGCACTAGGAGAGGTGCAACAGCCCAGCCCCTTTTTCCCCAAAAATCCGACTTTTTCCCCTTGTTTCTTTCCAATTCTAAACCCTCTCAACCTCAAGGTTTCAGCAGCAACACTTAGAACCATAAAGACCCTTATTATACAATAGATTCAACTCAAAAATCACAGCCAGAAATCTGTACTAAATCAGCAAGAACTTCAACACAACACCACTACAACTTCAACAACCAATAAATCTTCTCTTGGAATTAAAAACAAGTTGGTGTGTGGGGGTATGAACCAACCAACACTAAGGATCATCAATCTCTCAACATACAATAGATCACAACTCAAATACACAGCCCAATCCTGTCCCACAACCAACAATAACTTCAACAACACAACTAACAACATCAACAACAACTAACAACTTCAACAACTTCAACAACAAATCCAATCTCTTCTCAAATCATAAAAACGAGCTTGGTATGTGGGGGGGAAAGGATAAACCCACACTAAAGACTCACATACCTTGATAGGGATCACCCCCGACGAAAATCCACAATGATCTTGACCAATCTTGTTGATCTCCTCTTTCTTCTCTTCTTCTTCTCCTTCTTCTCTTCTTCTTCTCTTGAACCCTAACTCTTTCTCTTTCAAAATGGGACAGAATGATCCAAATATCAGCCTAATACAACAATATAAGCTCAAAAGAAATGATTTGTGAAAAGACCAAAATGCCCTTAAATTTCCGGACGGACTCCCTGCCAACTGCCCCAATTTGCAAAGGGCATAACTCGCTCATACGAACTCGGAATCGAGCAAACTCGGTGGCGTTGGAAAGATCGTTCCACAAGATTCACAACCATAACTGGAACTACTCCTAAATCATCCTGAGCTAGGAGTTAAGACTACTCAAAGTTGGCCAAAAACTCACTGATTTCCACACTTAGCCAAAAAAAATTTCCAGATTCTAAATTTTTCCAAAAAAATGACTACTTCCAATTTCAAGCTTCTTCTAAGCCACTTCAAATTGTCGGATGTTACAATAAGGAGGGATTTCCCTTACTACAGAAGAAACCACGTTGTAGGACATGCATGATAAACCTATCAAATCAGGCTTTTGGTGCTTGTTTAAGACCATGTCGTGACTTTTTAAGTACACACATGATGAGGATACATGTGATCAATGAATCCAACAGGTTGACTCATGTACATGTCCTCTTGTATGACAACATAAAGGAAGTCATTTTTGACATCTATCTACTTAACTTCCCACTTTAAGCTAATTGCAATGGATGATACCACCCTAATAGTTATGGCTTTCACAAGAGGGCTAAAAATTTCTTCAAAATCAATCCATGCAATCTATGAGAATCTTCTGGACACAAGTCTGGCAATGTATCTATAAACAATTCCACCAGCTTTCAATTTTGTCTTGAACACTGATTTTGAACCAATAGAGTTTATACCAGGAGATTTGGGCACCAATATCGATGTCTTGTTAGTATGTAAAACATTGATGTCCTCATGCATTGTCGTAATCCAATAGGGTGACCTTAATGCTTCCTTAGTAGTATTTTTTTCCCTCAAGATCTCCTTGTTGTTACGAGCAACAAGTGCTAGGTGTTGTTCCTTTACCTTGTGTCTGGTTATCATATGATGCCCTTGTGGTGCAGGAAGTACATCAACTAAAGTAGTTGATTGTAGTGTAGTTTCTTCAGGTTGATGATGCTTTGGCAGATTCCACTTGGAGAAGTCAACTTCTAAAAGCATTCACTATGGATTAGACATAGATTAAGGGGAATTCGATTAACCATCATTGACTGGACTTGCACGTGGAACTTCCTACCTACCAAAGTTGATCCTAAATCTGAAACTAGAGCCTCATAAATCAAAGTCTCATTACTATTGTCTAGATCATCACTTTCAACCTAGGGGTCAATATCACTCTCATCATCAAGGATTATATGGGTTATTTTAGTAGCATTTTCACCGGTAATTGGTGTACAATCAACCTAAACTTCCTCTGAATTATGATTATCACGTGTCTTTAATTTAGAGAAAGATTCAACATAGCAAGATGAAGTTAGACATCAATGTTAGTCACAGATTGACTTGGAGACACATAGGGTAATGTGTTTTCATCAAACACAACATTTCTAGATACGTACACCCTCCTTGTAGAGGGATGATAACATATATATCCTTTCTTTAAGATATTGTACCCTATGAACACACAAGAGTAAGTCTTTGGACTGAACGTGTTGCTACCCTTAATATATGGAAAACATCTACAACCAAACACCTTTAGGCATTTGTAATCAGGTTGCTCTCCATACAACTTAGCAAATGGAGTCACAATCTTTAGGACTAAGGAGGGAAGTCTATTATTAAGAAAGCTGCTGTCAGGAAAACGTCAATCTATAGAAACAAAGGTACATTAGAATGAAGTAGTAAAGTTAAGCCAGTCTCCACAATATGCATATATTTGATTTCTAAAATTTCATTTTTTTCAGGTGTGTTAGGACATGAAATATGTCTCACAATTCCACAATCTTCCAAATGCTTGATGAAGTGTGTTTTGTAAACGCACCACCTCCATCACACTCAAATATCTTAATTTCTTTAGAAAATTATTTTTCCACCATTTTCTAGAATTTTACAAAGACCTCAAATAATTCAAATTTGATTTTTTAGAGGGTTAATCCATGTATATCTTGTGTGATCATCTACAAAAATAACATAATATTTTTTATGTTGAGAAGATTCAATAGGTCGAGAGAGTGAATAAATTAATGTGTGGGTTGTTCTTCATTGTCATGCTTGTTGATGTTCGAAAGAAATCACCTGATTCGGGTTAGTTGTTCAAGAGAAAACTATCTCCCTTATAGTCTAGCCTACTCAATGATATTTAGCTATTTACTAGTAGTTGCAATTACCATATGCCTATATTTGCTTATAATCGATCACATCCAGAGAATCTATCTCCCTATTGTTATTTCAAATCATTTGTAGTTGATAATCACAACCGAAACCCCCCATTTGACATTTGTATCACCCCTTTAATTTAATATGTCTTTCTCCGATAATGTTTATTCCTATGGATGATTAGACCGCATTCATACTTCTTAATTGAATTCTTAACGCGTACCCCCCCTGTGGGATTCGACCCCAACTCATTTAGTTGAGTTTTATACTCATTTAATTGGATGAGGTGTGCTTGAAATGTTAAAATCAGTGTTGACAATCATATTTAACCGGAATCAAAACATTTAGAACACTATACTTTCCCCCATTGAAATAATCTTACAAAGAATGGGGTCACAGCGCAGAACTAAATATTCATCACCAAAAGAATTAATAAGATAATGTTGGTTCTAGAATAGAAATCTTAGCTATTTGAGTTCTTCATTGACATTTAATAAAGCTCGAGGGAACTTCTTCACTTCTCAAAGAAATAAAAAATTTAGATGTAGTTCAATTAACTTTGCAGGCATAACTATAACCTCTATAAAGAAAACATGTTCATTTATGGAGTTCAAAAAACCATAATCAATTTTATCATTTGAAGAGACATGAAATCTTTTATGTAGTCGGGTATTGTCATGTATGTGTTGTCACACCCAGAGCCTACACCCTGGACATGGACGACACTCGAGAAGCATTTCTGATCCCAAGTGAACCCTTGGCATGCCTTACTACTTAGCGGAAGACTCACTCAAGCAATAATAGGCTTAACAAAAATTTGAACTAAAAATAAAAGTCATCTCGAATATCTGAAAGTACTCATTCCAATAATTATAATAGTTTGCAAAACATATTTAAGGGAAAAAAAGTACTGAGAGACTCCTCGACTCTTTCTATCTATGAAGCCTCTACTATTAAGAAAGCATGTTGGGACAAGACCCATGTTATCTCAAAACTACTAACTAGAATGTAAATGTATAGTCCTCCTGAATACAAGAAGGTGCACCAAAAGCTAACTAGAGTGTAGAGTGATCTCAACGAAACACTTGTTGATGATCCTGAACACCTGTATCTTCATCATAAAAGGATGCATGTTGAATGATATCAGTACATTTGAATGTACGAGTATGCAATATATTTGAAGCAAAATAATTGAATGAAAGGACTTCACTAGCTATAACATAACTCAACTGAATTTAAAGAAAATGCAATATATTTGAAGTAAAATAATTGAATGAAAGGACTTCACTAGCTATAACATAAATTCAACTGAATGTAAAGAATTAAATGAATGAAATAATTTAAACTTTACAAAAATACTTACTCATCTCTGAAACTCAACATAATAAGTTATATAAAAAAATATACTTTGACTTTATTGGGAGATTCTCTAACCGACAACCATCACTATGAGGTACATGATGATACAACACCTTGTCCACGCTGCCAGAAATGTCTTATATCATGTCGAGATATAGAACCTCTCAACTAATTGGATCCACAATGAAACTAAAGATTCATCTAAAAAGTGTGATCATGTAACCATGTTGGCAAGACATGGTTTATGAGGTCTGTGAATTTTCTTAACTCTCCATCATATTGGTGCTCAATAATGCTCCCAATAATATATACTCTTGCTCAAATGTATTAAAACACACTCTTTCTCTAGTTTGAGATAATTGCTCAAACCATCTTCTTAAAAGAGCTAACTGCTCTAAAATATCTTTGAAATTGATTGCTCATTTAGTAAATAAGGTTTCTCGTTGCTCAATGTAAAAATACATTATGGGTTGAGATAATCACTCAAAAGGGGCCTCCTTAAGAGGTAACTGGTTTGTAATCAATCTTTCTGAAAACTATTTTAACTTGTCTCAAAAAACGTATTCTCTTTCTTCATGTAAAGATAGAATATTTCGGAAATACTTAATTCCCTTATACTATTTCTTAAATCTTGGCTAAGATCTTTCTCAAACTCCTTTTTACTCTCTCAAAACTCAGTTTAAACAATTATGTTTCGTTTAAAAGATTCTCAACAAGAACTTAATGAATACTTAGAAAATAGGATCTCAATGCAAGGTATAACAACTCAGTAATCTAGAAACAGAATTCAGTAATCACTAACTCAACAACTTAGAACTCAATATAAATTTTTACTCTCAACTTTAATCGAGAAAAACTTTGTGGCGTTGGAAAGACGACTCAAAGAAATTTAACTTGATAGGTCATGGACACGAATTCAATATGTGCGGAGAGATATGGCCGTTTGAAGTTTACTTTAAACTTAAAAGCTGATGGGCGACTTCCACAGACCGAGAAGCTCACACGGGTGATCTAGGGTCCCGTTCAAGTGACCCCCACCTTGGCAGTTCTGGACCGTCTGCTACCTTGCCCTAAACGGGTCGTGGACCCCTAAACACTCTGTATAGGGAGCTGTGAAGGGTCCATGGCCCATTTTGTGTTTGTGCACTTGACCATTAACCCTCTTTAGCCTTTCTCAAAGTTCAAGGTATTACAAGAACTATTTAAATTTTAAGAGTAGAGTTTCGAGGTGTGATAGAATGATTTGAGTCTTAGCTTAGAAATTTTCAGGATGTTACATGTGTCATTTTTATATGCAAACATATGAAAAGTGTAAAGACTATATTAGAAATGTGAGCCTCAAAAAAGTAAATTTACTAATGTGTGAGAATAGGATCGGAACATGTATTCCATTATTATTGACAAATTAAGTTCAAATATTAATGAATCCTTAGAGAGAAATTTTATGATGAATTTGTTCATTTTAATTTGAGCATTTTGATTATTGAATCTGATTAATTTGGCAAATCAATATAAGTACCTAAAATAACTTAAGAACCTCTTTATGTTCTTTATATTCATAGAATCAACA
This sequence comes from Solanum stenotomum, assembly GCF_019186545.1. NCBI lineage: Eukaryota > Viridiplantae > Streptophyta > Magnoliopsida > Solanales > Solanaceae > Solanum > Solanum stenotomum. Next base: position 20,444,510 of record NC_064293.1, on the reverse strand, counting down.
TGATTAATTGCCTCAGTCGATGATGGAAAGTTATCACTGATGGGAGTTTCATTAATCGAATCAACAAAGCAGGTGTCAAAGGTGTTAGAGTTTTTCCCTGATTTTCTTACCTTATTTGAGTTTTATTTTTATCTTGACTAAAATCAAAGTCTTACCATAAATGTTTTATCTTTTCCTCAAAGAAAATTATATTTCTCTTCCACATTTGGGTTATTCCTTGCTTGGAGGAAAAGTTTGAAACTCTATAAATTGAATACCATCCTCTCATACCACAACACAATAGCATCCACAATGTAGACGTAGAGTTTTATTTATGGAGAGATTTTCTCTCAATAATTTTGATATTACTTTTTCATATGTAGGCCAATTGACCAAATAATATAATAATAATATGACTAATAGTATAGTTTTTGTCATTCAATTTATCACATTTATAATTTGCAATTGTAAACATCCGCATAACGCCCGGATTATATTCGAACCCAACAAAAGGAGTGGTTAGAACGAGAAATGAAAAAATGGTCATGGACTTTTCCTCACCAGTCCATTTCAATACGAACAACTAATCTGAAGAACAAGCAGTCCTGCAAGGTACTATTTTGTGTGTCAATCAAAACAAGCACAAATTCATGTTAAAACTCGACTCACTCCTTACTGCGAAATTGATTTTGGAGTTGTGCATGACCCCATGAAAACTATAAGAAGTCATTAGCGAAATCCCAAAGAATGTTAAGCTTTATAACATCACAGTTCAACATTGTTAAAGAGAAGGTAACATGGTAACTGATTCCCTAGGCAAACATGCCACCATCTGCTCAAACATTGAAATATTCACTCAAGAAGACAATCAATTTGATAGAGATAGCAGATACATTATTTCAAGATTAATCCCAAGAAACTTTCAAATTGGATTTTTTATCCTTCTTAAAGTTATCAAGGGAAAATATTTTTTGCACTTGGCTTCCTTTTGTCTTAGGATTGTTCCCCTACCACCCTTATCTATTGTCTAACTTTTGCGAATAATGATATTTTCATGTCGAGGTTTTTTGTTTATGTCCCCCTCGAATGTATTCATTGTTTAGAAATATACAAGGAATGGTTCTTTTCCAANCCCCCCCCCCCCCCCCCCCCAATCACTTGGGAACCAACACTAGGTGATTGGAACTAAAAACAGTGTTCTTGCATACTTATTAAGTATTCTAAATCCATGAATTAGTTATTTAACTCGAAAGCTTACCTTGGATGACATTATTAAAAATTAGAATTAATTTGGAACTTTAGCATTCACATTATTTCACTTATGGATGATGTTAGTCAATAGGTGTTTAATAGATTATATTCATTAACAAAAAAGATTTTCACAAATAACTTAAGGAAAATTTCGAAGTTGGCAACATATGTTTAATCCGCCGGTCAACCACATGTTAGTGGATCTTGCTTAAAATCTTAATTAGAGATCACCTCAACTCTTATCCTACTTTAGTTTAAATATATGTTTTTCCAAATTACCTTTTTAAAAATGTTTTTCTTAATTTCCGAAAAATTAAATGAAGACTCTTTTATGGACTGGCATGCAATTTCCTTTATTTAACAAAGTGAAGTTTAATGAGCAATAAGGAGAAAAGGAAGTGATAAATTTAATAAGGATTCCGACAATATGCTAAGACTGACAATCAAATAAAAGAGGAAGCAAAGTATTAAGAACATTATACTTGTCTCCATGAACAAAATGTCAAAATAATAGGGTCATCACCCAAAACCAAATATTCATCAGTAGAAGAATTATTAAGATGATAATGTAGTTGCTAGGATAGAAATCTTAGCTATTAAATTTTTATACTAACATTTGGTGAAGCTCGAGGGAACTTCATCACTTCTAAAATGAAGACAAAGATTTCATGTAGGTCAGTTAACCCCGCGGGCGTAACTTTCACCTCTTCAAGTGAAGGACAACGAGCGAACATAAGCTTCATGAAAACACGTTCATTTACGGCGTTCACAAGACCTTTCAACTTTTATCTTTCGAATTGCCATTAGATCTTCCTCTATACATCCAGGTGCTGTTAGATGCTCTCAGACTCTGATCATACTAATTTCATCATCATGATTTGATAGTTCATGCTTTATAATAACATATATATGCAATTTAGATAATACAAATATTGAAAAAGTTATATGACATTTCATGTTGTGTAATATTTCTATACTATTGATATTTTAAAAAAACATTTTTAACTACCAATTTATTATGATTACCTCAATTTTAATTGAATGCAACTGGGGAGCATTGTTAAGTAAGAATATAACTGCTGAAATCTGAGTTTCATTAGCAAAGCTTAAACCTAATTTGAGACTCAGCAAATTCTCTACTCGAGTCCCAAGCCTCTTTGGGAAAATCTCTGGAACTGCAAACTTTTAAAGAAAAAACAAATAATGAATCAGAAAGAGACTTTGAACATTTCAATATAAGATTGAGTTTAACTCATAGTGATCAATTATCAAATGATTGAGCAATCATGAGTTATATATTTTCGATAGTTAATTGATATTCACATAACAATGAAAGTTGTTTCTATTCGAGACAAACAACATGTGTAATTAGATGATTTAAGATGAAGTATATATGGAATACAATAAATCAATAAATGTGTATGTAGCTTACCTTAAAGAAAGGACTGTTGAAGAATAACCTTGTAAGATTATGAAAAGAACAAATAATTTGTCTCAATGTAAGCTTTCTCCAAGATTCATAGCTCTCTATGATTCCTCTGAATTTGCCTTTTCGAATATAAATTCAAGTGCTCTTGAGCTTGATCTTGAATTTGACTTTAACTTGAACTTAATCTTGATCTTGAACTTGAACTTTATCTTGATCTTGACTTGTAGTTGATTTCAAGGGCTTCGAGCTTGATCTTGAATCTGGTGGTCTGGATCTTGATCGTTCTTGAACTTGAACTTCATCATGATCTTGACTTCTAGTTGAATCCAAGGGCTTCGAGCTTGATCTTGAATCCGGCGGTCTTGATCTTGATCATTCTTGATCTTGACTTGAACTTTATCTTGATCTTGACTTCTAGTTGAATTCAAGGGCTTCGAGCTTGATCATGAATCCGGCGGTTTTGATCTTGATCGTTCTTGAACTTGAACTTTATCTTGATCTTGACTTCTTGAATTCTTCAATACTTCTATTCTTTAACTTGAACACTTGAATTCTTAAACTTGTAGCTTGTAGAGAAATTTGTGGCTTTTGATCCACGAGCCTTCTCTATCTTTTTGTTTAGAATTCTTGGTCCCTTTTATGAATTATGAGGACCCCTATTTATAGTTTTAGGATAGAGGAGTTGCGATAGGAATATGATTCCCTCTGGTCAATCAAATTTAAGAGTGACATGGCATATGGGCTTTATGGAGCGGGCTTTAATTAAATCCATGTTTATTAGATTTAAATAATTAACTCAATTATATTAATCCATAATATTTATTTGAACTACTATATTCATGAATTTAATATAATCCGAATCACTTTATAAATTTATATTTAATAAATTTTAAGTGACTACACACTCAAAATCTTAAAGTTGGGGGTGATGGGTCATTTGAACCCTCCAAAACTAATCCTCCCCTTATTACTTTAATCCACTAACACCATCTAGAAAAGAAAGAAAAAACAAAATTTTACCTTTTAGCTTTATATTTTATCACTTAAACTTAATTCGATCAATATTAATGTTTGTTACGAGACCAAACACGAATTAAAAACAAAAAATCTTCCATACTACACATAGATTTTAAAAAACATTCTTGAAAATATAAAAAAATTAAAATAAAATATCAAATAGAATCAGACCCTCTCCCCATCGTAATTAATGTTATACACAACATTCAACATTTGCAAAGTAAATATTCCTGTAGAGGGAAAAATCAGAGACAAATAACACTACATTGAATAAATTCTATCAAATTAAATTGAAAAAAAAAAAGAGGAAAATCTTACCTACCTAACCATTTTGATTAGTTGGACAAATAGAGGAGTTGCATATAAAAGTCTTGTTTCTTACTACTTATTTATATATTTCAAATATGAGATTTTTTTTGGTCCAAAGGTGAGTTTTTTTTTTTTTAAAATGAATATATTTATGTTACAACAATCTAATCTTTTTTAATTTCTTTGGCTCTAAAACTACTCGGTTTCATCAATGGAAAATTACAATAAATACAAATTATTTACTCCTTAACTTGGAGGAAAATTATTCTTAGGCACGTCAACTTTATTTATGTGAACTTTATTATTCATCAAGCGTTTTTTCAAGTCTATCTAATACACATTTTTTGGTATAAAATAATTAAATGTCATTTGCCTAAAAAATTTAACTTTTTTAAAAAATTATTTCTTGGGGAGATTGAGCTAATAAATCTATATATAATAGGAGAAGTAAAAAGTGACACGTGTCAACACCACAAAAAATGGAGTTTTTAAATAATTATAATTAATTACATGTAAAAGGATTAAATAATAAATTATTAACTAATTTTTAAAGTGACTTTACATTAGTGCCACGTGTCAACACCACAGAAAGCAAACTTTTTAATATTTAAAATGACAAAATTTTAGAAAAATAATAAATAATAAATTAAATTCTATAATGAAAAAATAAAAATAAAAACGCTTGTGAATCAACAATTTAAAAAAAAATAAAAATTAAAGTTTTTAACTCTTATTAATAATAGATAAAAAGAAAAAATGGCCACTAATTAATATGGAAAGAAAATATAAAATAAAAAACGGTTGTGAATAAGCCATTTAAAAAAAAATAATTAATTTTTTTAACTCTTATTAAGAATAGATAAAAGGAAAAAATGGCCACTACTTAATATGGAAAAAATTACTCAAATAATAAATTTATAAATTGAAAAAGTATAAATGAAAAAGAAAATCAAAAGGGTTGTGAATAAACCATTTTCAGTAAATAAAAATTAAATAACTTAACTCTTATTATTATTATTATTATTATTATTGTTATTACTATAATAATAATAATAGTAATAATAATAATAAAAAAAAGTAAAATGCCCGCTAATTAAATGTGAATTTTTCAAAATAAATCACCAACTCACGAAATTTTTGAAAAACAGAAAAGACCAAAAAAAAAAGATAAAATCTAATAAATTCCATTTAAATTTGAAAATTTGCTTAAAGGATAATCTAAAAACACATATGAAAATACGTTTGTTTCAAGAATGTAACCACCTTTTTTTTTGAATTTCTATAATAAAGGCAATCACCTACCCATTTATCCATTTGCTTCATTTATTCTATAAATATATGTATTATCTTTCCAGAAAATTTTTATTCATTTTGTTAGTATTATTATCCTTTAGAACAATCATTTTTCATAATGCGAAATTCATCTTCAATGCACAGATTTATTGCTTCAAGCAGTGAATTATCATATGCATTAATTTAAAATTAGGTATGGAAAACTATCCTAGAATTATTTAGAGGGAAAAAGGACAAATTTGCCCCCAAACTTTGATAAATGGTACATTTATGCCCTCCGTCATACTTTACGTCCATTTCAACCCTTGCCGTCCAATTATCGGCGCACATATGTCCCTCTCACTAACGGCACCCGCATTCTGTACACGTGTCTAAATCCTAAGCAACTATCCGATTTTACATTGCTTTGAACCCATAAACTAAGAGTCCACCACATAAACCCAATACCCACCCGATTTGTATCTAAAATATCCTAAATCAAAATTAAAAGACCAAAATCTAAGTCACTTTCGTATCTCACAACCCTAGCCTAGTTCTTCAGTAAGGTTCATCGATTCCATAGTTTTTTGGTCGATTCCATCGTGTGTTCGTCGATTCTATCGTGTGTTAATCATATTTTCGTAGTTAATTTTTCATCTATCTATCGTCTCCCTCAAATCAGACTTAAAACCATGTCTGAAAGTACTTGTGATTCAATTAGTAACTCCATGATGATAACTTGTTTTTGTGGTGAAATGGCTCGTTGTTTCACTTCAAGGACTCCATTGAACCTCGGAAGAAAATTTTATAGATGTTCTAAACCTAAGGTACACTTTTCGCTAAATGTAAATTAATATGATTTCTGCTTGTATTTTGGTGATTATGAGTTCTTCTCTGTTATTTTTATCAGATTGAAAATTGTGAATTTTGGAGGTGGGAAGATAGTTCTTCAGAAAATTCTTCCATTGAAGTTAATTTACTGAAATCTAAATTGGAAGTTGCTACGTTGAAAATGGAGAATTTGAGAGAGTCATTGAATGCGATTAAGATTGAAAAAGATAGTTTGAAGAAAAAAATGGAGAATTTAGAGAGTTTAAACTACTTCGAGGTGAATAAATCAAGAAATTTGGAAGAGAAAGTGTCGAAGTTGAAGATGTTGTGTATATTGTCATTTACTGTGTTTGTGGTATTTGTTGTTGCAATTTTCAAGTGATTAACTATTGTGTAGCATGAGGAATATATGTTGTTGAATTGTAGTTTTCAAGTGTTAGTTATTTCAAGTATATGTAGTTTTGAAGTGTTAGTTATTTCAAGTATTCCTATGTATTAGTGAATCTTATGTTTTGAATTGTTTTACTGTATAATAAAGATGTGTATTGAATGTAATTTTCAAAGTGTTGGCCATTATTTAGTGTGGCTATTTGCTTCATGCGTATTGTGAATTTCTAGTTGGCTATGAACATTATTTTGTGTCTTTTGCCTTGAAGTTTCTAGTATTTAGAGGTGTTATATTTGTCATAATGTTGAACATGGATAAAGTTTCTGGTATTGCCATTATGTTTTTCTTGTATTTAGATAATCTGAAAATGAAATGAAAGCTTGTCTTACTATTGTTTGTGAAACGTGTATTTTTAGGTGTTATTAAACATGCACAATGGTACTATTAAACTGTCAACATGAAAGTCACTAACTAACTTGCACAAAGGATAAATAAATACACTGTTAAACTTGAACAAAGGCACTATTAAACTGTCAACATCAATGTCACTAAGGCAATATTAAACTTGCACAAAACCATAACAAAGACACCATATATAACATTCAAACATTGGTCTTATATAAGCAAAACGTCAGTTAGTTTTAGCTGATACACTCAACCTATACAAATAGTAGAAGCAAAACAGAGTACCAAAACAACAAGTTTAACCTTAAAGGCATCAACCTACACAAAATAGTACTACCAAGTTTAGTAGAAAACATAGTTAGCCTTAAAGGAACCAGCCTATACAAAACATACAAGTTTAGCCTCATTAAAGGCACTAACATATACAAAACAGTAGTACCAACACAATATCATCATCCCCTTCTTGGCCTCAACTTTTGTAGCTGGTTTATAGTAATTGCATCCTTTCCATTCCAAGTTAAGGCAATTGGTGCTATGGGAAGATTTGTAGGTTCACTAACACCATGTTTGTCACCTCTGAAGCCTATTACTCTACTTCCAATTGGTTCTTGTGGGTTCTGTCTCTTTCTCAATCTTGTTAGAAAAGATTCTTTTGAGATTGTTCTTGGCTTTAGCCTAGTGTCTTCATCATCATCCTCAGCTACTTGAAAATAGCTACTAGAAGCAGCATATTCAGACTGACTCTCTTGTGTTAGTTGTGGGGGTGTGCAGTTGATGTCTTCCTCAGAAGCTTCATCTTCATCAATTAAACCTCTCATAGGCTTCCTCTTTTTTCCCCTACCAGTTTCTTTTTCCTTCTTAGAAGGTTGCTTCCCCCTACTTCTTAGTAGGTTGCTTCCCCTGCTTTGCCTTATTTAATAGAAGATAGATAATTAAACAGTAAAATGGAATAATTATTTGATGTAATTAAAGATTTAATGAAAATTACCTTTTCACATCCTCTTGCATTATGATTTTGTTCTCAACAATTACTACATGTCATCAGTTTTCCTTTTCTTGTTTGCTTCCATACTCCTTGCCTCTTAACTACTTCATTCTTTTCTCTTTCCCTCATAAGCTTAGGTCTACCAACAAGCTTGACCAATTCTAGTGGTTCAATGGCATGCAAATGATCATATTTCCAGAATGGTTCTCCCGTAATAGGTTGTAACTTGTGCTTGTAAACTGCCAAGGCTGCCTCCTTACTATAATACCAATAAATTTCTTTCTTTGGTATCATTTTCTTGTGCTCCATGACCTTAATTGCATGTGGACATGGAATTTCAGTCAGATCCCATGTTCTGCATGTGCATTTTCTCTTTCTTAAGTTGACCATGTGTCTATGTGCACCTTCAGTAACCTCATAGCCACTATCCTCATTGCCACTCACCTTACAAACCTTGGAAATCTTCAAATACTCAATAAACAACAACTCACTTTTGGGACTAAACCCATCATCTTTCCACTTTCTCACAACAACCTCTCTATTATTTTGACCTTGATGTCTTCCAACCTTTCAATAATTGGCTTGTACCTTGCTTCAAGTATCCAAGCATTGAATGATTCGGTAAAGTTATTGTCCACAACCTAATTTTAGCACATTGTATCTAAATAGGCTATGCATCATGCTTTGGGAGGATACTTGTCTATTAAATCTTTTCCAGCCTTTTCATCAACTTCCTTGATATCTGGAAGTTGGTCCTCAAGCTCCTCTGTAAATGATGACCATGCAGCCCACCATAAGAACTTTTTCAGCTCACCTTTAACCTATCTTTTGCACCAATTTGGCTCAATATGCCTTGCACAACATCTCTGATGTGCTTCAGGTAAGACTGTCCTTACTACTTCAAGCAGCCCCTAAGTATCAAATTAAAACAAGTAAATTAAATTAATAAAAGAAATAGTACTAAGCAAAGGTAAATAAAGTGCAAATTAGTAGTAAAAAATTACCTTCTGTATATCTTATATGAATATCAGTCCTTCACCGTTCTGAAGTTCAAGTGAATATTACAAATGTTGCATGAACCATGTCCAAGTCCTCTTAGTCTCTTTATCTACCACATCCCAAGCTAGAGGGTAGAAAGAGTTATTACTTTATTGACCAACAACACACAGTACCTGTCTCTTAGCTTTTCCTTTAAAGAATGTATCATCTAACCCAATAAGTGGTCTTAACCCAAACTTAAAACCCAACTTCATTGCCTTGAAGCATATATACATCCTAAGAAATTTTCTCTTACCATTAGTAGTGCCTCTTTAGACAAATCTATCACAATGTCACACCTTGGATTACAACTTCTCAGTTCAGTAGCGTAACACTCTAATTTTGTAAGAGTCTACAAAGCTACCATCTAGACTCTCTAGTATCTCCTTTTTGGCTCTCTTGCACTTTGCCTCACTTACATTTAGCTCAAACACTTTATGTAAGTCAATCTTCATTTCTTTGACCTTGTACTTAGGGTCACTTTGCAATTTGTCCTTAAAATACAAAGCTATTGTTAAGTAATCGACTAAAGATTTGTCATATGATGTTCCACACTCTACATGATCTACTAGTGTTTTGGCACTAACACCAGGAGTGGTCAGATCACCAGAAATGAGAAGTAAAAATGGACAGCCTTCGGCAGCACATGTATAACTCAATCTTTTTTTATCATTCTTCACCACAACTAATTCTACCTTCTTAGCTAGAACATACCCTTAACAATCTCCTTATAATCTTGCAAACTATTAGTTATATTCCTCTATTTTTTAGTAACAAAATTTTCTAATTCTTCTGTATCATAATCTGAACAACTAAACACCATTCTATTATTACTGTCAGTTTCACTTTCACTATAGTTTGTGCCTTCATTAACAATTGATGAAAGTAAAAATGATCCATCATGCATGACAATATCAGGTACATCAACAGATAATTCATAGTCCTCAGTAGCAAACAAATGAATAGATTTATAATCAATAGAGATAAAAGTTGTTAAGATCCTAACTCCTTCATCACCTACTATTTCAAAATATTTCCCAGTTGCAGCAAGTACAATAAGTTCTTTCACACCAACAAACCCTAACTTATCTGTGTACTCATTCACTAAGTCAATAAAAGATATAAGATCAGGATCATACCCTCTCCAATAATGAACCCATCCTTTGTCATAATGTGGTTCTGGACTGGTTAACCACTCACCACCATGATGAAAGTATATGGTAACTTCAACCATGTTAATGACCTACAAAGAGTTACTAAATAACATAAGTAAGTAATAATAGGAAATAAGTTAGTATTAGGTCACATTAGTAAGCATAAGTCAGACTTAGAGAATTTAACAAGTCACAACTAGTAGGTTATATAAGTAAGTCACATTAGTTAATTATTAAGTCAATTAGGAATTACTTGTCTTACAAAATTTAACAAGTAACTCAGTCATTCACATTAGTAAGCATAAGACAGTCACATTGTTAGTAAATAATACAAGTAAATTACAATAGGAAATAAGTAAGTATTAGGTTACATTAGTTAGTTATTAAGTCAATTAGGAATTAGTTAGTAAGTAACAGTCACATAGTAACAAGTAACTCAAGTCAGTCACATTAGTAAGCATAAGGCAATTACATTGTTAATAAATAACACAAGTTAATTAGTCATTAAGTCCTATTTAGTAAGACATATAAGTAAGTCACAATCACATTAGTAAGCATAAGGCAGTCACATTGTTAGTATATAACACACGTTAATTAGTCATTAAATCACATTAGGATTAAAGTAAGTTAATTAGTCATTAAGTCACATTTAGTAAGTCATATAAGTAAGTCACATTAGTAAGCATAAGGCAGTCACATTTTTAGTATATAGCACAAGTTAATTAGTTATTAAGTCACATTATGATTAAAGTAAGTTATTAGTCATTAAGTCTCATTTAGTAAGTCATATAAGTAAGGCACAATCACATTGTTAGTAAATAACACAAATTAATTAGTCATTAAGTCACATTAGGATTAAAGTAAGTTAATTAGTCATTAAGTCACATTTAGTAAGTCATATAAGTAAGTCACATTAGTAAGCATAATGCAGTCACATTGTTAGTAAATAACACAATTTAATAACAAGTCACAGTTAGTAAGTTTGATAAATAAGTCACATTAGTTAGTTATTAAGTCAATTAGGAATTAGTTAATAAGTAACATTCACATAGTAAGTTAGTAAGTCACAGTCACATAGAAAGTTAGTAAGTCACAACCACATAGTAAGTCATATAAGCAAGCTACCTTAGTTAGTTAGTAAGTCACAATTAGTAATTCATATAAGTAAGCTGCATTTATTTGTTATTAAGTTACACAAATTAGACTTGAAAATTATTTAACAAGTAAGTTAGTTAATAAGTCAGTCCCTAATAAGTACTCACAAATGAACTAACTAAAATAATATTAAACTAGTTAACAATTAAACAAGTGGTCCTACATTTAGAATGAAATTAATAAAAACTATCAATTATTTCTTATGGACCTACAACATAAAGGCATGAAGAAAGGGCATAAACACAAAGAGACAAAAAGCATCTAAACACAAGGGAGACAAAAGGAACAAAAAATGAACAGAAAATGACACTACCAACCCAACACATCTAAATACAAACAATTTTTTTTTAACATAAAGCCTTACAAATCGCATAAAAATACTAAGACTCTAAAGTGAAACCCTAGTAAGTGAACAAACTCCTATATTTTCACTATAAAAAGCATATTCTAGATACATATCGGGGTACCTCCGATCGGATCTCAGAGATATGAAGAACAACACATTTCTTTACTACCTACGGATGAAAATCAAAAATAGAAAAACAATATATGTGAAATGAACAGCGTGAAATCGTGGGTACCTCCGACTGGATCTCAGTGATATGAAGAACACATGATGAAATCGACGAAATCATGATGGAATCGACCAACGAACTATGGAATCACAAACTTTACTGATGAAGGCTAGGGTTTGTGAGATACGAAAGAGACTTAGAATATTTTGGTCTTTTAATTTTGACTTAAGATATTTTAGATACAAATCGGGTGGGTATTGGGTTTATGGGCGGGTTCTTAGTTTATGGGTTAAAAGAAATGTAAAACCGGGTAGTTGCTTAGGATTTAGACACGTGTACAGAATGTGAGTGCCGTTAGTGAGAGGGACATATGTGCACTGATAATTGGATGATAGAGGCTGAGATGGACACAAAGTATAACAGAGGGTATAGACGTACCATTTATCAAAGTTCTGGGGTAAATTTGTCCTTTTTCCCTTATTTAAATTACATAAAAAAAATGTGGACTTCTATCCACTATCAATATGGTTGATAGTTGTTATGGTCTATATCACCAGTATGGGAAGTTGTTCAATTATTTACAGTCTATTAATCTTCTTCTAATAAAAATATAGTTTGAAGGAAAAATTGTTGTTTAAAGGAGTATGGGTAGTCATTGATTATTTATATTATAATAAATATAGTTTTTTATTTATCATGTGAGTTTCTAATATAAAAAATAACATGCACTAATATCATTTTATATCTTGCAACTTTGAGTTGATGTGATCCCCGCGACATGAAAATGTTAAGTTGAAAGTGGTGTTTGTTTTCTATCTATAAATATTTGCTTTTTAGTATTTCTTTTGTGAGGAAATATACTATGTAATTTATTAAATTTACAAGTACTAATTTTTTTGACTTATTAATTAAATATGAAAAAGTTTTAAAATTTATGGTAAAAAAGTCATTCTAATGATAAGATTGTGCAATTGAATTCACCGTACATAAAATAAAATTAAAAAGAATCAAAAAAATTTTAAGCAACATATTACCGTTTAAAATATAAATATATCAATAAAATTGCCACAAGGTTATCTTAAAATCTTAAAATTTCTACTCAATTTTTATGTTGAAAATAAAAGAAAAATAATTAATAGTAATTACATGAATTACTAAAAAAATTGAAATTGAGGGTAAAGTTTATTAAATTCATAAGGAACGTACTTCTGTTATCCCTAGTAAAGTAGAATAAGGTATGAGAATAATAGTTAAGTTTTAAGTTTAGAAATTTATGCAATTTTTAGGTAATTTACAATCTCTAGCCATATGTCCTAATTTTCCACAATTATAACAAGTACATTCCGTTAGTTTTCTTTTTGGTCTATATGGTCTTTTGGTTTTATAGTTTTTTACATAGTATCTTCTTCTTGGTTTTTTATATTTATATTTCGATCTATATTTTTTGTTATATCTCTTTTTATAGTATTTATCCGCACAACCAAATTGGGGTGCCATTTTATTTTTGCAACATGCTAAGTTTTTTAATAGTATTTTTTCCATTTTTATTTCTTCTTTATGTTTTTCACATAGTTCTATAAACCATCGTTGTAAAATTTTTATTCTAGCTCCTAAGGTATCTGTTAATCCTGCTTCATTCCAACTTTTTATTACTTTTGAATTAAAAGGTTCTAGTAATTTTGTAAAATATAATTTTCTTATTTCCTTACTTTCTGTGCTATATGTTCCTTTATAATAATATTCTCTAAATGCACATGTATATTAATCTATATAACACATATTACATATTGCTAATTTTGTCATTAGATTCCGGTTTATGATTTTTTCTCTATTTTGTTCTTCTACTTCTGTTGTCATACTACTAAATTCATTTCTTATAACTATTTTGTATTTATGTAATATTTCCATAGTTGTAGTAGTTAATTCACCATTAGATTTTTTATTACTTCTTAGAGTTTTTAAACTTTCATCTGATAAATTTTGTAGCCATAATTTTACTGTTCCTATAAGTGTTCTTTCTATATATCCTGGTGTTTCTGTCATTCCTATTTTGTTATCTATTAATTGTTTTGATATATATCCCATCCATAATTGGATTGTTTTATTTATATCTGCTACACAGTCTAAATCTAAAAAATCATGTTGTTCAGTTATTGGTTTAGGTGTCCATTTTTTATTTAATCTTTTATCCCATATAGTTTTTTCTTTATCATATTGTCCATAGTTTGCATTATAATATTTTAAATTTTTTGGGTTTTTTATTCCTGATGTACTAGGTTTTTCATCCATGTCTACGTCTCATGTATTTACTTCTAAATTCTTTGTATTATCTATGTTTGCTAAAAGTTCTGTATATGTTTCGCTTGTTTCTGAATGTTGTTCATCTAGTTCATCGTTATTTATTTCATCAATTCTTATTTCAGGTAGATTATCTTGGTTATTTTCTTCTTTTTCTTCTAGTTCTTCTTCTAATTGCAATTTTTCTTTAAATTTATTTATCTCATTTGCTAATTTTGTTTTTTGTTCTTTTTCTTTTTGTTTAATTTCATACATTTCTTTTAATATTGCCAGTTTTTTTCCTAGTTCTATTATTTTAGTATTTTTTACTTCTTCTAATTGTTGTACTTTCTTTTTTGCTTGTTGTTTTATTTTTTCAATTTCTGTTTTTCTATCTATTTCTTCATTTTCTTTTGTTATTCTTATCATAACAGTTAAACTATCTTCTAGTTTTATCGTTTCTTTTTCTAACATTAAACTTATATTGTCACCTATTTTCTTGTATCTTCTTCCTAGATTAGAAAATATTATCTTTATTTTTAATTCGTCATAGTTTTCATATATTTTTTCGTCTATGGCATATTCTTCCTTATTCATTTATAGATTGTGTTGAAGTTTATATTCTAAACTTTCTATCTGTATCTGTAGATATAAAATTGTTTTCCTTTGTGCTACTATAGATTTTTTACAAGTTCTTGCGAATATATTACTGTTAAGTCTACTTTGCCTATGTGCTAATTCTTGTCTTTTCGCTATAATTATTTCAGTAAGTTTTTGTCTATATTCGTTATTCTCGTTATTCATTGTATTTTTAAATATTGAATATATTTATATTCTATTTTAGACATATTATCTATTAATTGATCTAATTTTTCGTTATCAGTTTTTGTGATATTGAGTTGTTTGTATTCTGGATATAATTTGCTTAATTGTTTTCTTATTTTTCTTAACTTTCTACTAGTATGTTTCTTATTATATTTCTTTTCATCCATAGCTCTGATACCATTTTTCGTATCTACCAAGTCAAGACTACCTAACCCAAAAATTACAAGGTTATAACAAGCTAATCGCACAGCCAAAAATTAACGCCAATTTAGTAAAACATGTTACAATTATGGGCTATTAAATACTGTATACACATACGACGGAGAAGAAATAAGTGGAATATCAGAACTATACAAGGCATTCATCACATATAAAAGAGTTACCAAGGGAAATTTATTTTATGTAAAGTTTTATACAGCACCAGCGGAGATATTATACGAAGAGATAAAAACCCCAATTCAAGTTATTAAAATAGGACTAACCAAAGATATGATTATACCTGAAGATATTGGACAACAGGAAGAAATACAAAAAATAGAGATACCAAGTTTTTATGCCAATAAAAGAATAATTGGTATATCAACTATTATACAAGAGTTAACAAACAATTATTTGAACGAAAATGTTATATGGAGTTACTACTCTAGAGATCAGTTAATGATATATTCAAATTCGAGAGAACTAAGAAGAACAGATATGGATGAAGTCCAACGATGAATTTTATCATTATTAAAACCAAAATAAAGACCTACGACAAGAGCACTCAAAATATAATTTATTTCGCCAGAACTATTAACCAGATATTGCAAGCTAATTGGACACAAATACCATGATCATCTATGTTCAAAATGTAATGGAGATGACAACGTGATTCCAGATGTCCAGCTAGAATAAAGTCTAAAGTGATAAGAAGATAGAGACAACTAAAGAGATAAGGCAAAGAAAAATTATTTGGCCAAAAAAGCCAAAAGCAAATAGTATAAAGTAGGAATAAATCATGTAAATTTGTCAACAAGTGTAGGGTAGTGTACATTATTAAAGTATGTGCATGTTAAATGATAGATGTGCATTATTAAAGTAGTATGGACAAGTGTAAAGTGTGGTAGGTGGTGTGCATTATTAATAGGACAAGTGTAAAAGTAGTAGGTATGCATTATTGTAAAGTAAGTGGTAGTGCATTATTGTGCAGTAAGTAGTATAGTACGTGCATTATTGTGTATTACTGTAGACATAGGATAGAAATTTCTTTCTATATAAAGGTATGTACATGTAACTTAATAAGCAGGCCTTTAAGCCTTCAATAAAATGAAGCAAGCTTTCTTAGAAAAAAAACACTCTCAAATACTTAAGATATTCATACTTAATAGATAATGGAACAACCTTCAGATATCATGGATAAGCAACAGGCAAAGGTATATTATTCAATAAATATGCAGAACTAATTTCATATATTCCTGAATATCATATGATTGAATAAATTTATGTTAGTTATTATGTATTAGAATTATTTGAATCATGATTTCTAGTTTATTAGCACACTGGAAACAGGGAGAAAACTTATATAGTATGCCAACCTAATGTTGAAACTGGTAGGCAAGGAAAGTCGTTTAGGGGAGTAAACAAAGTTGAGGCGCTGATAAGAAGGAAGTATCCGCTAAAGTATGATGCTAGTAGTGACAGGAGAACATGATAAACAGATAATCTAGTTCATAATGATCTAATATGAATTTAATCAATTATGAATATGATAGGAAGGAATAATTGAAAATAAAAAACATGCATAACAACGAACATGACTACATACATGCATGATGAAATGATAAAAAACTATGAAACTCTAATCTTATATATACTTAAAGATATAGAAATAATTGAATTAAGAAGAATAATATGGGAAAAAATATTTAATAATAACGGATCAAAAGATATATTAAACCAACAATGGTATGAAACAGACCTACATGATTTAGACCTCGAAAGAATAGAATGGTATGATTTAGAAATAAATTCAGATTAAAATGAACTACGAATGGAATAGAAGGGAACATAAGGATATAGGGACATCTCATTTGCCCTTGGCCTCCCAATTAAGCACGTTCAACTAAGACCCTTACTAAAATACCACTCCTCAACATTTTTATGGAAGCACTTTCTTGCTCTTTTATTTCTTAACTTGCCGGTCTAAGATCCCAATTGGTACTTCTAATTTAGAGAGGTTCTCATTTAAGCACTCTTGCTCACAAGGAACCTTACCAACACCACTCAAGGTCTCATATGCCTACCAAACCGGGACTAAACTCCTAAAACTCACTACACCTCTTAAGGTGAGAATTTCAAGCCAAACCAAATCATGGACATCTAGAACACTCAACTTCTCATACCCATCATACAAGGTGATTCCAACAATGGAGAATTACACTTCTAATTTTTTTTCAAGGAGTCTACTCACCCAACTTCTCTAGGCATCACTTAAACACCACTATTCACTAATAAAACTCATAATGGCTAAGTTGGGTTCTACCAACAACTAAACATAACCTCACAATCACCTTGCTAGGTAGGCACACTATCTCCTCCTTGGGAGTAAGCCTACACAATTTCTTCTAAACATCTTTCATAACAGAAATGCAACTATAAAGCATCATTCACACTAAAGGCAACATCACAATATATTACCTCAAATCCCTCAAGTCACATAGCCATAATTGGCATCATAACCAACTTTTCTCCCTTACTCTTGTAGCATAAATCCTCCTAATAGTCTCATCCTAAAGACCATCGGATAGCGGATGAAAGAGAGAGTTTATATTATATGGCACGACTTGGAGAATGAAGAAGTGGAGTTTTCTAAGCATCCAATAGCCTCTTATCCATAAATGTGGTGTGCTTTACATTTATATACAAGACTCTACTAGATGTGGTTTGAGACATCCTAAACTTTTCCCAAAAACCTTATGCTCAGATACCAAGTTTGTCACGAGCCAGGGGTACCCCCTAGACGTAACACAACGTACTCGACCCCGAAGGGGTCTTATACAAGCCCTTAGCATAATCATAGACATAAGTTCATAGGAAAATAGAGCAGAATTAAAAACTTTTCTTTACAATCAAAGTCTTATATAAAATAATATAGTCTATACACTATGTCTCAAAACCATCTAATTACTTGAAATAAAAACTCTAGAATACATCTTAGGGACTTAGCCCTTACATAAGTCTAAAACATAAAGTAAAGACATATACGACATATGGTAGAGCCCTCGGATACAATGAGGACTCACCAAACTTCTTCTTCTTGATCTACTAGAGTCCTAGCCACAAGGATGGAATCCAACACCTCCAAAGCCTACACTTACAGAAAATGTAGAAAGAAGGGGTTAGCACAAAAAGTACTAAGTATGGAAGCCATGAATAAAAACCATTTAAACATGCATAAAAGGGGACATTTCATTTGAAACCATGCTATATTCCATTTTTTAACATCATTCTTGAAATAGTTGGAGTATGCAAATCATAAAGAAACTCACATACAAATCATCACAACATAAGAGATATCGTCATAATTACAAACATAGTCTCCAACATAAACACAATACATATCCCAATATTCACAAGACATAGTTCATACACATAGTCAAACACCAAGATCATCTCATCATAATAGAACTACCACATAAGCAACCCAAATCCCCACTAGTGCAATGCAAATGTAAGATCCCATAATCCTACTGAATGCTAAGTATCACATTTAGGTCAACAACAACATATATATCTTACTTTACCATAATCATAACCAACAGTCATAAATAAGGAGTCATTCATGTTCATAACATCATAACATAAGAGAACCTACCCCACAACCCCTTTATAAGTCTACTTGTGCAATATGTAAGTGAAGTCCCAGATCCATATTCACACGAAGTATTCTTATTAAGAAGTCATAAGCATAGTCCATGTTAATATTCATAATTCATATAAAGCATTCATTTAAGTCATAACCATCATATCATCAAAGAGACATATCATGCCCACTCTCAAAGCCTAATTGTGCCATGTAAGAATGAAGTCCCATACCCTCATTCACACAAAGTAGATCCTCTTGAGAAAACATAGAACATACTCATGTTCTTATTATAATTCATATTCTTATTATTTAGGAAAATATAGCCTTAACCGACATAGACCATGTGAGCTACATGGAATTGAGTATTCTACCCCCACACCGAAGAGAGGGTGTCCTACTTGCCTAAGGTAGATTGTACATAATTGTTTCAAGGTAGATCCACTAGCTATATACATATGTGGACACACAATTATGGGATAGGGAGATTGCTACTCGAAACCCGAACTTCTAGCGTTGAAGGTTTCCATCTCATTAGACACCATATTGGGAACCCAACTACTGGCATGACAGAACCCATCTCATACTCCTATCCACTCGGTGCTAAGCCTAATTCCCTTTAAAATTCATAAGAGAATGCACTAGGCACTCAAACCAACATGCATCATAATAGCTCATAGATTCATTAAGTGAGAATGTCCTTTCACCTTAGAAACATCAACATGTGAGTAAACCTTTCACATCGTATTTATAGTGTGTTCATGAGAATGGCCTTTCATACAACACAACAGCACTATCATAGTCATAATATAGCATACATAGTCATATCATATCCTACATAGACATGTATAAGGTTATAGGAAAGAAAGATCTTGCATCAATACCACAATATACACAATAACTAAACACCTCCACCTTTCAAGTGGATCAACATGATCATGTACATTTCATGCATAATAGTATGTAAAGGTGCATATGAGAACTAACTTTTCAATCAACACCATAGATACATTATCATCATATACACTTCCTTCTCAAAGTGTTCATAAGTATGTACATAATACCACAAATACACATAATACACATATATTGCATTTAAGGGTCATATTGAGTCAACACATCTAGCATTCAACATATATAACATAGATACAACTATTACTCAAGTAATCAATTCATTTCATGCATAAACTTATGTGATCATATTATAGGTCATATGGGTGAAGTCTTTAAACAATAATGTCAAATACATCTTCAACATACATAATAATTTCTTTCTTTAAGGCATTAACATCCTTAACTTGTTCATATTAGCTTTTACCTCTAAATCCCTAGGAGTCATCCTCATACTTCAAGTTTTACTCTCAAGCAATGCCTCACATGATCATCATACCTACCCAATTCTTTAGGTAACCTAACCACATGCCTCATACTAGATCAATCATAGCCATATAAGAAACATATAAACTCAATCTCAACATTACACAAACATGATCCATCATATAAGTCATAATCAAGTCAATTCATGTTTAGAAGCTTTACCTTAAATCAATTCAAGTCTAGGTTATCCAATCTAAGGTATTACATGAAGAAGTTCATCTTCTTGGAGGATCACCTTTTAGCCCTCAATAAGCCTCTTCCATGGTATAGCCCTAATCACATCAATTTACCTTAGAAATCTTAGGTTAATAAAGAAGACATATAGAATTATACTTAAATCATGTAATTACATCATAATCAACTTATATTCAATAAATTGAATCAATTTCTATCAACATAAAAAATTAGAAAAGTGTCATAGCTAGGGTTGGGGAAAACTCATGGATTTTTTGGAATTCAAGTTAAAATTATCTAAAATCAGTAGTATCATCAATAACAAACATAATTCAACCTTTAAGAACAACTTTGAAAGGAATCCATGGGGTTGAGTTGAAATCCTAGCTAATTGGGTTTTCGAGATTTGAGTAAAAAGCTTTTGAAAGTGCTCCTTGGGTGGTAGCTTCCCAAGGATGAAGAACTCCTATACCTTAAACTTAGAATCCTTCCAATTTCGTATTGAAAATCCCCCATCTTCAAGCCCTAGTTAATCTCTTTCTCTTTGTCTTCAATGGAGTTTCTAGAGAGAAGATTTTTGGAGGGGAAAGTAGTTGGGTTTTGATTTGGGGTCTTGGGTTATAATGAGTTAATGAAGTATTTCATACCTTAAAATACTGTATATATATGAAATAAAGCCATATTAATCAACCCCTACTTAAAACAAACTGAAAACGAATTACCTAAACTAACCCACCTATTGGCTGACTTTGGGCAGATTGCAGGTGCAATCCACTCCCCTTGGACCTACGGTCCGTCAATTGATTACTGGGCGTGCTGCAGGTCTGTGGTTTGGACCTACAGCTCCTAAACCAGGTCTTGAACCACGCCCCATGACCTACGGGGAATCACTCCATCTACTTGCGGTGATTTGCCATCCGTAGGTCACTCATTTTGGCAGCTTTTGTGATCTTAGGCAGCCTTGGGGGTTAGGCTTTAGGGTCCTCCCCAAGGACCGTTGGTTAGTATTTGGAGGGTCGTACCTTGACGTTTAACCCCTAGATACCTCAACCTAAGCTCGGGAAGTCAATATACAACTTATAACCAAACATCGAACTCAAAAGCTCACAGGTTAGGCTCTAGTTTCACCTATTAGTTTCCATTAGACTCTAGCTTGGTCTTACTAGTTTTCCGGGTTGTTACACATGTTGGCAAGACATAGTATATGGGGGTTGCGAGTTGTCTAATCTCTCCCCCATGTTAGTGCTAAAAACTACTTCCAATATTGTCACAACCCGATTTAACAAGTCATGATGGCACCTACTATAACCCGCCAGCAGGTAAGCCAACCCGTAACCCGGAACAACAAGTAATGGGTCTGAGGGTAGAAATTAAACAAGAGTAGGCAAATAACAATATAAACAGGCGGACACAAACCAAAAACATATATACAAATAAAGATCCCTCCCAGAACCTGGAAGTCACTAGTACAGAGCTACTACAAAATGAGTACAAGTCCTAAAACTGGACAACAGAGACTGGACTGTCTCGAAAGGAAAAAGACAAGTCTATATATACAGATGGAGACTGAAATAGTACAAAACGCCGTGTGCTCACCCCCGTCTCCAGATAAGTCTACTCCAAGCTAGATCAACGCTGGCTACTAGTGCTCGGACCTGCATCACAAAATAGATGCAGAGCGTAGCATGAGTACCAAAACAACAGGTACCCAGTAGGCATCATCGGCCGACTGAGCAAGATAAGCAAAAGTAAACTGAAATGCAAATAAAGGGTCACATCAAGTGCAAAGAGTAGTAAATGGGGGGTATGTACACGAGCGTACAGGCAACAAAGACAAGCAATCTAACTAACTCCGCCGGGCTCCCATAAACCCGACGGGTACGCTCGTGCACAATAAAAGAAACCACCTGCACGGACCCCCATAAGCCCGGCAGATGGACTGACAGTTGAAGTAAAATAATGGAGCTAGAAGGTCTATCACAATATTACCAATTTCCGGACTTGTAACTGAACCATTCCCAATCATATTCCAAGATCTCATTACGTCCCGGACTTTAACCGGAATCTCTCCAACCTCCAAAACCTCAACCTGCAGATGAGAGTAATCAAGACTAAACTGAAGCTTTAGTGAGGAATTGGGAATACACCACGTGCAAGCTGGACCACGGACTCGAACCGGGTACTATAGCTAATGAGTCAACCTATATGGGCTGGACCACGGACTCGAACCGGGTGCTGTAGCCAAAGGTCGGGCACGGGTGGGCTGGACCACGGACTCGAACCGGGTGCTGTAGCCAAAATCAGATCACAGGTAAGCTGGACCACGGACTCGAACCGGGTACTGTAGCTAAGCCTGGACATAAATGAGCTGGACCACGGACTCTAACCGGGTACTGTAGCTGAAACCAGATCACAGGTAAGCTGGACCACGGACTCGAACCGGGTACTGTAGCTAAGCCTGGACATAAATGAGCTGGACCACGGACTCTAACCGGGTACTGTAGCTGAAACCAGATCACAGGTAAGCTGGACCACGGACTCGAACCGGGTACTGTAGCTAAGCCTGGACATAAATGAGCTGGACCACGGACTCTAACCGGGTACTGTAGCTGAAACCAGATCACAGGTAAGCTGGACCACGGACTCGAACCGGGTACTGTAGCTAAGCCTGGACATAAATGAGCTGGACCACGGACTCTAACCGGGTACTGTAGCTGAAACCAGATCACAGGTAAGCTGGACCACGGACTCGAACCGGGTACTGTAGCTAAGCCTGGACATAAATGAGCTGGACCACGGACTCTAACCGGGTACTGTAGCTGAAACCAGATCACAGGTAAGCTGGACCACGGACTCGAACCGGGTACTGTAGCTAAGCCTGGAAAAAGTAAGCTGGACCACGGACTCTAACCGGGTACTGTAGCTAAGAATCAATATCCAACCATCCGTCGCGGGAAATATCACCAAACCGATTACCATAAATAATCCTTTTAGTCCGACCCTCATATACCCCAAATCGCCGAGGAAGTATCCAATAATGAGTAAGCTAGACCACGGACTTTAACCGGGTATTTGTAGCCGATATAAAAGCAGGGCATTATGGATACAAGGTCATAAGCTGAGTTACCGACTATCAGACTCAAGTCTGCTATATCAGTCTACAAGGAGCTAACCGTCCGAAACGACGTCGGAAAAAGTTCTACTGCCCAACGACATCCGAAATCTCGCAAGTCTATGGCAACACTAGTCTAAGCCTAGACTAAGGCCAAACATACTTCAAATCAATATTATCATATACACCACCAGATATGGCTATTCAATAATATCAAGAGACATGCTGTCATAATCCAACACTTTCCCGAAATAAGGTCTAAGGCAGGAATTATAGAAATTTAGCATGCTCGACACCCGAACCCCTCCATACTCAAGCAAATCAATAAACAATTGCCTAAACATGCTCAATCTCACGAGAGAAAACCATAGCCTACCTGAAAGCCGATCACGCGTGCTCCAACTCACGGTACCGGATCTTTTCCTCTCCGAACGGTCTCCAAATGCTTCCCCACTAACAAAAGGTTAATCACCTCGTCATTACGAATATATTGACACTAAAATTATATTTTTCGGAGACGGACCCAAAATCGGGTCTAAAACGGGATTGTGGGGCCCACACTTAGAATCTCAAAATCGAATCCGTGGAAACGTCCCAACTACCTTACTAAACTAATATCCCAAAATTTTAGCACAAACAGATGCCCACAACACCGCAAATCAGCCACAATAATTAAAAAGGACAGCCCTTTCATCATCAATTTCCGGAAAAACGAGACCCTTTCAACCCAAACAGATTATACCACGACGATCCTTGCGAAAAACTCTACAAGTTAGCCACAAGAATGACTCAAAACGGACTTACGATGATCAAGATCTCACATTTCAAAAATTCAACAACAAAACATCCGAAAATCACACTGGCAGTGGCTAAAAATTGATTTCTTACCTCAACGAAGCCTCCCCTCGCGTTTTCGAGATCACCGCTAGATTCCCCTCGAAATTCTCTTGAAGTTTGCCTTTTGAATCACTTAATTTGGATTAAAAATGAAGGAGCAATCTCAATTTGAAGTTGAACAAAAATTTGGACGAAATTCGTTCTTAAAAATCTGGAAATTTCCACCTCTGCCACGTGTCGTCACGTGGCTCTGCCACGTCACCGCCGCGTCAAAATTTTACAACCCTCCAAACTTAAATTTCGATGTTTCGGACTCGTTCGGAGTCGGAAAAATACAAACCTTATATGGAATCTGATTGGAAATGATATTTCGGACTCAATGGTGAAGGCGGAATTTCCATTTGGAGCTCGCTTCGACGAAAAGTGGGTCCCACACCCAGTATCATTTGAGCCAGATTCCACAATTGCTATCTAAAGTCTCGGGAAGTGAACAAAGGGTCGTTCTAGACCAAAATCGATCTTCCGAAGCTAACCTAGCTGTCAGAATTTTCATCTGAGCACGTCTTCCAAGAAGGTTGACCAAAGTCAACTTTTCAAGTTATAAAAATCTCCAAAACAGGAGAACGGGCCTAAAACCCAAACGAACGACCAGGCGACCGAACAGTCAGTGCCAGCAAGTCATAAATGACTTGGGGTCGCTACAGGAACGCTCTAAACGATGAAATGAATTCTTTAATTTAAAAATGACCTGGAGGGTCATTACAAATTCATTTTATGTTTGACTAAATATTTTATTATAATATTCTTTTGCTAAGTGTCTTAATTTTGATATCTCTTTAATATTATTTAGGATATATTCTAGATATAACATATCTTGGGTTCTCAGATATATATATAAATTTTCCTCTATTAATTCTTCTAATATTTTTATATCTTCCATAGATTCTGTCCAATATTGTAAATATTCGTAGTTCATTTTAATCTGAATTTATTTCTAAATCATACCATTCTATTCTTTCGAGGTCTAAATTATGTAGATCTATTTCATACCATTGTTGGTTTAATATGTCCTCTGATTCGTTATCATTAAATATTTTTTCCCATATTATTCTTCTTAATTCAATTATTTCTATACCTTTAAGTATATATAAGATTAAAGTTTCATAGTTTTTTATCATTTCATCATGCATGTATGTAGTCATGTTCGTTGTTATGCAGATTTTTTATTTTCAATTATTCCTTCCTATCAATTCATAATTGATTAAATTCATATTAGATCATTATGAACTATATTATTTGTTTATCATGTTCTCCTGTCACTACTAGCATCGTACTTTAGCGGATACTTCCTTCTTATCAGCGCCTCAACTTTGTTTACTCCCCTAAATGACTTTCCTCGCCTACTGGTTTCAACATTAGGATGACATAGTATAGAAGTTTTCTCCCTGTTTCCAGTGTGCTAATAAACTAGAAATCATGATTCAAATAATTCTAATACATAATAACTAACATAAATTTATTCAATTATATATATGATATTCAGGAATATATGAAATTAGTTCTGCATATTTATTGAACAATATACCTTTGCCTCTTGCTTATCCATGATATCTGAAGTTTGTTTCATTATCTATTAAATATGAATACCTTAAGTATTAAATATTTGAGAGAGTGTTTATGAAAGTGCTTCGTTTATTCAAGGTCTGCCTTTTATGTTGCATGTTCCTTCCTTTATATAGAAAGAAAATCCTACTGCACTTACAAATTCTATCCTATCTTTGTAATGCACCTATAATGCACAATAATGCACTACTTCATGACTTTCTTACATAGTACTATTTACTTTATGACTTTTTTACATTACCACACCTACCCACTTTACACTTGTCTCTACCACTTTTAATATGCACATGCACACTACCCTACTTGTTGACTAATTTACACTACACAATAATGCACACTACCTCTCCACTTTACACTTGTCTTCTTACAATAAGACATAATAAGACTAATAATATTTATATGGTACTTTTTTATATTATTTGCTTTTGGCCATATCTATTCTTTGCCTTATCTCTTTATCTACGACACAATAAGACTAATAACATGTGTCTTTTTATTTTTGTCTTTTTCTTCTTGTCTTCTTCTTCTTATCTTCTTTCGTCTCTATCTTATTTGATCATTACAGCTGGACATCGAGAATCACATTATCTTCCCCATTACATTTTGAACATATATGGTCTGGATATTTGTATCCAATTAGCTTACAATATCTGGTTAATAGTTCATTTGAGATGAATCCCTTCTTTAATGCTCCGATAATTGGTTGTTCTTCTGGTTTGAGTAGAGGTAATATCCATTTTTGTACTTCGTCCATATCTGTTTGCCTTAGCTCCCTTGGTTTGAATATATCATAAGTTGGTCTCGTGAATAATAACTCCATATTGCATTTTCATTTAGATAATTATTTGCTAGTTCTTGGATAATTGTTGACATACCAATTATTCTCTTATTAGCATAGAAACTTGGTATCTCAATTTCTTGTATCTCTGGTTGTTGTCTGATATCTTCTGGAATTATCATATCTCTGGTTAATCCTATTTTTACAACTTGTATTATTGCTTTTATTTCATCATATAGTATCTCCGTCGGGATCGCATAAAACTTTATATAAAATAGATTGCCTTTTGTTAGGTTATGAATGCTCTGTGTATCTCTGGTATACCACTTAGTTCTTCTCCATCGTATGTATAAACTGTACTTAATAATCCATAGTTGTAACAGGTTTTGACTAAATTTGCTTTAGTTTTTGGTTGAGCTATCAACTTATTGTACCCTTGTAATTTTTGGGTTAAATAATCTTGGGTTGATTCTTTAGTGGTGGTAGATCTGGGATTAAGATTCAAATATGTTTGGATTTTATGTATATTCCTAATATAGGTTTCTGTGATATGGTTATAAATTTTTTGTCTTTGTTTAGGCTCTCTGCATACGTTGAGGTTTGTGGTGATATAATCAATGGGTCTTTTGATATTTTTGGTGTAAATGATTTTTCAAACATTTTGTTTAGATATTAGTGCTTGTATATTGTTTCCTAACTATTTTTCTTATACCTGCAGCTGCATTGAAACAATCATTATGGGTTTTTTTTAGTGTCCCAATGCCTTCTTCTAGCTCTGGATGTTTAGTGTCTTCCGATTGACATATCTCTGCATGTTTATAGTCATGCGGCTGACTTATAGCTTTAGACTTTAGTTTTTGTATCTCATTGTCCATACTATCTACTTTGATACAAAGTATAGTAATGGCTTTGATTATATCTTCAATTGTATTTTGTTTCTCAGTCTGAGTAGCTTTGTCTTGATAAGTAATCTGCAATAACATTCTTATAAGTTTTTATTACTTCAATAGTAAATGTAAAATTTAATATATTTAATACCAATCTCTTTATTTCTTTAGTCGTTACTGAATCTTGTATTTTTCTTGTTAGCCATCATTTTACTTGTGTGTTATCTGTCCTTATAATAAATTTGTTATATACGATATATGGCTCAAATGATAATAAACATTTATATACTGAATATAGTTCTTTCCTGTTTATTTCCCATTTTATTTCTATATTAGTAAATGTTCCTGAATAATATCTACAATGGTGTTCTATTTTTTCTCCATCATACTCATATTTTAAGATGTCTCCATAACTTTTTTCACTGGCGTCTAATTCTACTATATAAGTAAATTTTTTGTTTTCATTCGGAAAATATAGTTTAGGTAGGTTCTTACATAATATTTTTACTTTTTGTATTTGTGTTTGGTCTTTTTTATCAAACTGGTATTCTATGTCTTTCTTTAATTTTTGTTGTAATGGTTTTAAATTCTCTGCTAATTTTGGTATGTATTCTCTTACTTGGTTTACTAGTCCTAGAAATGATTGTAATTTCTTTTTCGTATCTAGTTGTTCATTTGAGTTAATTATTTTTTGCACTATATGTGTTTGCATTTTTATTCCATTTTTATTTATTTGTATTCCTAAGAATTCTATTTGCTTTTTCATTATGTCTGCTTTCTTTTTACTTAGATTTATGCCTGAATATTCTATAATATGTATAAATTTTCTAATAATCTTATATGTTCATCTTGTGTTTTGGAATATAGTAATATATCATCAATATATACTACACAATTTTCTAGTTGTTTAAAATAGTTATCCATAAAGTGTTGATATCTACCTGGTGCATTTTTATATCCAAATGGTAATACATTCCATTCATAAAATCCTTGTAGTACTGTAAATGCTCTAAGTTTTTTAGATTCATCTTCTAACTTTAAGTGGTAAAATCATGATTTGCAGTCAAATTTACTAAAGTAATTATATCCTTGTATTTGTCTTATTTTTAATATTTTATTTGATATTGGGTAATTATATGTTTTAGTTTTTGCATTTAAATTTCTATAATCAATAACCATTCTACTTTTTTCTCTTTTTTGTTCACTATGCTTATTTACTATAAATGCTGGGCTTGTATGCTTGCTATTGCTTTCTTGTATGTACCCTTTTTCTAGTAATTCACTTATATGTATCTTAAATTCTGTTAAATCATTAAAATTATATTTTAATGATTTTTGGGTTATTATACTATTATTATCAATTAGCTCAATTTTTATTTTTGTTTTATGTTTTTCCCATCCTTGTAAAGGATC
>NC_064293.1:20402053-20415165 GCF_019186545.1 Solanum stenotomum | reverse complement strand
TAGATTATATGATTTTACTTATTCTAGCCATTTTATTCCTAAAGTGATATTTTCATCTCCTTGATATATTTTAAATTTTATTACTATTGGTACTCCTCCAATGATTATTTCCTTTTCTGTAGTTTCTTCGGTATACATTAATGTTTTTGGTAGTTCGGGGCATAATTGTTCAGTAGTTATTATTTCATCTTCCGTCACTAATTCTCTTGTAATATAGTTTTCTTCTTGTCCTGTATTTATTAATATTAAATATTTTCGTTGTTCCATTACTCCCGTTATGTAGTAATGATGTGGTTTTATTTCTTCTTCCATTGATTTTTGTGGAGTTTTATCTATTCTTCTTGAGGTACTCATTTTTGATGAAATTTGTGGTATTTCACAGTTTATTCTTTTTGATGTGCTTAATCTTTCTTCTACTATTTCTAAATCTTCTTCTATTTCAATCTCATTATAACTATAATCATTATTATCTATGACTATAACTATCCTTTCAAAAGGATTTTCTATTTTTATTTTATCTATTTTATTTTTTGCTGTTATTTTATGTTTCGTTGTTAAAACATATAAGTTTTTACATCTAACTGTAAATATTTTACTTTCCGGGGCTAGTTCTATTCCTGACATTTTCCAATATAATACTAGTGATTTATCTATGTTCATGTCATTTATTGCTATTGAGTAGTTAACACTTATTATAAATTTAAATTTTTGGTATATAAGGTTACCTTTTACTGCACTTATTATACTTTTTTCTATGAGTTGTATGATTCCATCATCCGCTAAGTATATTTCTATGGGTGTATCTATTCCTTTTCTAAAACATGCTTTTATTAGTATTTCTGTTCCTCCTAAATGCACATATTTAATTGGGTTTTTAGCCTTAATATCTTGTATTTCTTTATTTATTATTCGTTTGTTTATTATTGGTATGCCTTTCCTTTGGTGTATTTGCAATCTATGATATGTTTTCTTTGACTTACTACATAATACTCTTCTTTTTGTCGTTTAAACCAATTTCTTATTGTTGGTATTTCGAATATTTTTTCTACGCTTATGTCTAATTCTTTTTCTTTTATTTGTTCAAATATGCTATTATCAAATATTATTTTTTATTCTAAAGATTCTTCATCTTGATGATTTTCTTTAGTTATTATTTGTATATCTGTTTCAGTCATTTATATAGTATTCTTTATCTGATTCTGTTACTGAATTATTTTCTATTTCATTTTCCGATAATTCATATATACTATCAGTGCTTTCTAATTCATAATTTATGTACTCTATCTGCGTATATTTTTCATCGTCTATTATTATTTCTGATAAAAAGATAAGAAAAATGGATTGAAAATTTGAAAAAAATGTCATGAAATAATAAAATAATTTTCATATTAAATACACTTCTTTTATCCCTGTAATATTTGAAGAATATCAAAGAAATTATCCAATAAGTTTATACTAAATTAACAAAACTAACAAAATTAATCTAGCAAGTTCAAAATGATGATGATGATGATGATGATGATGATGATATATATAATTGATGTGAAGAATTTCGGCATAGATATATTTTCTCTTTTATGGATCAAGAAGATATTAAAAGCACTCGACTAGAAGAGGTAGATATACCTCAAAATCTTGATTTGTTAAACAAATGGATTATTCCGAGAGTTAATATAAAAACCATTTATGATTATGGTTGGTTTGATAAGATTTCTAATAAACAGTTGATTAAAACAACTGAACAATCCTTGGCGCTAAACTCATCCGAACAAACTATTTGTTTATTAAATAAGCGTGACATTGAATTATATAAATCTCAGTATAAATTTTTGCATATTGGCATGGTTCAAATTGCTTTTAAACCTTTAACTCTTAAAGGGTTACTAGAGACTTTCTTAGCTGCTCTACGAGATGCAAGGAATTTAAATTTTCATCAATCCTTGATGGGTTCGATAGAATCTACGGTGGCTTATGGTCCAATTTATTTTAATGTTCAGCCCAATTTGCAGTTATCTTTGACTGATTCTAATATATTAGATGCTTTAACCTTAAATGTTAAAACACATGGTTATAACTCTGCACCTGGATTTGAATTAATTTGCTTATCGTATAGAATCTATTATAAATTACTTGCTACTTTGAATCCTAGATGTAAGTTATATGATACATCTGATCAAACTATTTTAGTAGAAACTAATTTCGCTAGATCTAAGGTCACTACTAGAAGACCTATAAAATGGGAAGAAATTAATTTTCCTACGACTTGGATTTTAGATTCTGTTATACCCCTTGAGCAAATGACCGATGCTGTCACTAATTCTGAATATTCTCATATTAGTCAAAATTTCGATGGAAAAATCTGTATGCAGTATGATGAAAAAAGTATTCCTTATAGCAGATATTCTTTTGCTTCTGATAGAAGACTGGCTATTCAACATATTTCTCCGATAGAACCTTGTTATGGTCCAGCTAGAAATCGCGCTGCTTCATTACACACTTTATCAACAGTTATATCTGCAGAAAAACAAAAAATAAAAATTGATCCTCGGTTAAACATCGTCCAATCGAATGATAAAGCATCTGATATTTCTGATAAGGATATTGCTTCTGTATCCGAGATGGAGTTTAATCTTAATGATACTTAATGATGAGTGAACATCAAATTGATTTTAGTCCAGGTTCACTGGCAAGAAAATATATTCAAAACGAATTTTTAAATGAAAAATGGAACCGGTTTAAAACTTGGTTTTTTGACACTTATAGTAAAGAAGATTTAAATAATATTTCTCAAGAGTTTTATGAAATTTGTGCATTACATAATCATATTATGTTTTTTGTGCCTTGGTTTATAACCACTTATTTGCCTTTATTAATCAACGTTCTTGAACGATCTTACAAAGATGAATCGGGTAATATTATTCAATCCATTTATCCTCCTCAAGCTCCGTTTATTTTACCAAATAATACTGGTATTACTTTTACTGTTTATCATAAATTTATTGATAATGATGTCGTCACAGTAAGTATAAATGAAATTAATCGTCTTATTTCTCAAAATAATTATTTGGGTCTATATGTCAAAGTTATTGGTGAACATATTTGTTCTCTAGACAAAAAAATAGATAGCCTGTCTAATCTGATTGTTCAAATTGATAGTAAGCTAAAATATGCTAAACAAGTTTCGGAACAGGTTTCTTCGTCAAAACAGCCTGATGTTCATATTCAAAGATCTCCTGAGATTCAGGACTTTATTCTTAGACCTTTGCACAACCTTGAAAATCTTCATGATAAAAAGTTTTCTGAATTTGGTGCAAGTGCGAAACCGATTAGTCTCGCTGAAGATTTTGCAGATGAGATGGAAGCCACTTTTGATTTCAAAACTCAAATGGGAATGAAAGTTAATAAACTTCATGGGTATCCAAAGAAGAATAGTGGTAATACTGCTAATGCTAGAAAACCTAGCATGCAAACATATTACTATCCCAGGCCTACTCTTCAAGATGTTTTAATAGAGGAAAGAGATTGGAATCAAACTAACACTTCTTATAGTGGAAGTGAGATTTATGAATGGAATCCTAATGGGTTAACTGATAGGCAGTTGACGATTATGGTTCATAGGATGTTTATGTATGCTACTATCTGCAAAAGTGTCAATAACACTGACAGGACCATCTGCAAGATGATTATTGCAGGGGATTTACCGGTCAACTAAGAGGGATGGTGGGATAATTATATGCCCTCTGATGCGAGAGCAGCAGTAATTAATGCTAAGGCAGCAAAGGAAGGTCAAAACAATTTAGGCTTTGTCCTTGTTCAAAATAGAGAAGACGCTGTGTATACACTTATTTTGACTATTCTTGAACATTTTAGTGGTAGATTTACCAATCAATATGAAACCATTAGATCTCTTCTAAATGGTCTTAGATGTAGACATTTAGGTGAGTTTAGATGGTATAAAGACACTTATTTAAGTCGGGTCATGGAACTTCCCGAAAACGGTTTAGAATTCTGGAAAGCCAAATTTATTGATGGCTTACCTTCTTTATTTGCAGAAAGAGTAAAAAAGACTCTTAGAAAATCCTCAAGGAATTATTTCTTATAGTGATTTTACTTATGGAAAGCTTAATGGGGCTTGTACGCAAGAAGGCGTAAATTTGTGCAATGAGTTAAAACTTTCAAGAGAGCTTAAGATGGATAAGCTTAGAGAAAAGTCTCAATTAGGAGATTTTTGTACTCAATTCGGTTTATCGGATGCTTCAAAAAGCACCAACCGAGAAACTTCTATATTAGAATCTCATAAATCTCATCCTAAGAAAAGAAGATCTAGAAGAAGGACTAGAGAAGAAAGAGTTGAGCGTATGACTCATCGTAAATCTCATAGATTTACCAGGAATAGGTCAAGGCGAAATCTTGATAAGATTAAGTGTTATAAATGTGGAAAATTTGGGCATATAGTTCCAAATTGTAAGCTGGAAAAGCTTAAGACTCTAGAACTTGATGATGATATTCAAGAGAAGATTTATATTTTTCTATATACTTCTGGTTTCGAATCAGATTATGATGATTCTGAAGCAAGTTATGCAACGGAGGATGAACAAGCTGAGCCTTCTAAGGTCCATCAAGATTCGAATGATGCTTGCAAAAGTCATGGTGATACTTGTCACTGCGAACATGATGAATTTTACAAGCTGCAATCTCAGTTTGAAG
Organism: Solanum stenotomum; assembly: GCF_019186545.1. Taxonomy (NCBI): domain Eukaryota; kingdom Viridiplantae; phylum Streptophyta; class Magnoliopsida; order Solanales; family Solanaceae; genus Solanum; species Solanum stenotomum. The sequence goes on along the minus strand of NC_064293.1, from coordinate 20,410,458 downwards.
ACATGAATATGTTCACTATCACTGTAGACAATGTGATAGAACTTCTAAAAGAAGTTACCGATAATACTCTTCGTGAAAAGATCATTCAATTGGCTGCTAGTAAAACTAGCTCTTCAACTAGTAGTCCTAGTGATAAAAAAGTTAAAGATGATTTTAATTATTCTGCTCCTTACTCCTTGTCTGAAGTTCATAATAGACTCTCTTCTAAACAAACCATGGTTATTTGTGATACCTCTTTTGATGATTTAAAAGGAGCCATTGAACATTTGAAGGAAGAAATTAAATTTCTTAAACAAAACCATATTATTTGTGATCACCGTCTTACTCAGATTGAGTCTGCTAATAGCAAAGGAAATAATAAGGTTGATGAATCTACTGCTGAAGAAAATACTCTTGCCAACACTTTGAATATTGATCCAAAACAAAATATGTTTTTAGGAATGATGCAAATTGTTACAGCTCATAAATGGTATGTTAAATGTACTATATTAATTGATAATACTTTTGCTATAACTAACATTGCTATGATTGATAGTGGCGCTGATGTGAGTTGCATTCAAGAAGGTCTAGTACCTACTAAATATTTTGAAAAAACAACTCATATGGTTAAATATGCATCTGGTCATGCTTTGGATATAAAGTATAAATTATCTAATACTCGTATTTGCCAGAATAAAGTTTGTATTCCTCACTTCTTTTTCTTAGTAAAATATCAGTTATACCCTCCTATTATTCTAGGAGCTCCTTTTATAAATGCAATTTATCCTTTTACTAATATAAATGCTAAAGGATTTTCTGCTACTTATAAAAATCAAGATATTAGTTATACTTTTATCACCGAGCCTATTTCTAGAGATATTAATGCTCTAATTGAAATGAAACAAAAGCATGTCGATTATTTACAACTTGAGATATTTAGTATGAATATATTCAATACTTTAAAATCTGCTAAAATACAGGAAAAATTTAAACTCATTTCTGAAAAAATGGCCATTGATATTTGTGCCGATTATCCTAGTGCCTTTTGGAATCAGAAAAAGCATATTGTAACTCTTCCATATGAAGATGATTTCTCTGAGGAAAATATCCCTACCAAATCTCGTCTTTGTCAGATGAATACCAAATTGGTTGAATTCTGCAAAAAAAGAAATTGATAATTTATTACAAAAAAGATTGATAAAGCCTTCCAAATCTCCATGGTCGTGTACTGCTTTTTATATTAATAACGCAGCAGAAAAAGAACGAGGTGTTCCCAGGTTAGTTATAAATTATAAACCTTTAAATAAATTTTTAAAATGGATTAGATATCCTATTCTTAATAAAAGAGATTTATTAACCAGATTATATGATGCTAATATCTCTTCAAAATTTGATTCAAAATCTGGATATTGGCAAATCCAAATATTTAAAGACCATTCAGATAGAACGGCATTTAATGTTCCGTTTGGACAGTACGAATGGAATGTAATGCCTTTTGGGTTAAAAAATGCTCCCTCAGAATTTCAAAAGATAATGAATGATATTTTCAATCCGTATTTGGATTTTATCATAGTTTATATTGATGATATTTTGGTATACTCAAAGACTCTTGAAATGCATATTAAGCATTTAGACATTTTTAAGAAAATAGTTATTCAAAATGGTTTGGTCATATCTAAACCTAAAATGAGTCTTTTTCAAACAGAAGTTAGATTTTTGGGTCATTTAATTTGTCAAGGAAAAATGACTCCAATTCAGCGATCTATTGAATTCGTATCGAAATTCCCTGATATTATTACAGATAAGACGCAATTGCAGCGGTTTCTGGGATGTTTAAACTACATTTCCCCATGCTGCAAGAATTTATCTCGAGATTTAGCTCCGTTATACGACAGGCTAAAAAAAGATCATAAAAAGCCTTGGACTAATAGTCTCACAGATCTTGTCAAGACTATTAAAGAAAGAGTTAAATCTTTACCTTGTTTAACCCTTGCTAATACTGCTTGGCCAAAAATTGTAGAGACGGATGCGTCTAATATTGGGTATGGAGGTATATTGAAACAAATTAATCCGCATGATAAAAATGAATATCTTATTCGATTTCATTCAAGAAAATGGAGCGATGCTCAGAAAAAATATGCAACGGTAGCTCATTAAATGTTAACTATCGTTAAGTGCGTTTTAAAATTTCAAGATGATTTATATAATCAAATTTTTTTAATAAAAACTGATGCTCAGTCAGTCAAACATATGTTTGATAAAGATTTAAAACATGATGCGTCTAAGCTAATTTTTGCTAGGTGGCAGGCACAATTAGCCCCTTTTGATTTCGAAATTCAGTATAAAAAGGGAAGTGATAATTCCCTCCCAGATTTCTTATCAAGAGAATATCTTTCTTCTGATGGGTTTTCTTGACTTCTTTCCTGATAAAGATTTGGTTACGATTTTGAAGGCAGTTCCTTTTAATAGAGATTTAAAGGAACTTATATTATGGAAAATTATAGACGGAGTGGTGATTGATATCGTCAATAATTACATGATTGAACAAGAGCTTTATGAAAGATTTTATTGTGATGAAGTTTATAACCTGTTGAATGATTAAAACTAAATGCTATGTTTGCAGGATGGATCCTCCTTGGATAACCAAGGCTAGAGGAAAAGGCAGTTATACTCGTGGAAGGGGAAGATCATCCCCAAGTTCATCAAGATCATCATACGGATCTTCATCAACTAGTACTCCAATTATACAAAAGGGAGGAATGAGTTTATATAACTTAAACTCTAGAGCACAAGAAAAAGCTTCATCATCAATACATCTGGAAGATATTCCAGAAAGTGATCCATTATATGCTAAACTTCAGGAGTTTCTAACTCAAAAGCAAGATGATTCTTCTACTTCAATCGCCAAAGAAGAAGTTGATGATATCAAAACATATGAAAAGGTAGAAAAAAGAGAAATGATATTTCTCTTAGAAAACTCTGACATCCAGAGAAGAGAAGAACCTTGGAAGATAATCCAGAGGTATTTAGTTAATGGGCTTTATTTCCCGGGTGAGTCATACAAAACTCGAAAGTATTACGAGACTCTGCTGATTAGCACAGGTGTTGAATTTCAATAATTTTCATGATATAATACAAGAGAGAATGTTTATAACTTCTCCAAAATGATTATAAAACACGTCATTCATATTGAAGATTGGGGTATTTCCTCAATGACTGAAAGACAATTCAGTCTAAACAAAGTCATGGTGAGCTTTCACCTATTGGGATTATATTCAGGAATTTAATAAAGTTCTCTGTTATAACAATGAGAGACATAAACATACTTGGTTTATAAAAGTATGTGCGAAGATATTTGCGAATCCTATACCAAATTGGTTTTTAAACTGGTGGTCATACCACAGACCAACAATAAAAATATTGCCCGAACCACTTCTCAAGTTATACAAAGAATGGGTCAAGGTTTCCCCAGATCTCAACAAATTATATCATCAAGAACATATTTGTTATTTTCAACAAATTGAACAAATATATTTTTTTATAGAATTCTCTGTTCTATGGATTCATAAATGGGTTCCAGAAGTAGATTTCACTGAGGAACAAATCCCTTGTCTATATAGAACTTATTATAATAATTTTTGGGATAAGTTGATAAAGAAAGATCCTCAAACAAAGTCCATATACGGACAAGAACTGCTGGATCTAATTACGAAACCGTACACGATTATAAATCAATTCCTAATAAAGGAATTATGATTGATGACTAGACCTCCGTAAAACATATGGCTAGAAAAATTTCTAATCATGATGAAGAAGAGCAAAATGAAATGATTATGAGATATGTAGAAGAAGTCAAGAAGAAGATTCTTCTAAATATAAGTCATTACGCAAAATCAGATTCTTCAATGAGTAGTGAAACAAGTGAAGATATGCACGAAGCCCAACAATATGAAGAAGAAAGTCCAGTGGATGCACTGAAGAAAGCGGAAGATTTTTTGGCAAAATTAAAGGACAAAGTGTAAAGCTTAGGCGCGTCGGTAGCGGGCCCGCGCTACTGTAGCAACACTGTTCACCAACAGTAGATACACTGTTACCAGGACCTAGATAGGAGCCCAGTATCCTGTACATAGATGCTTTCTTTTTTCTATAAATAGTTTTGTTTTTCTTTAATTAAGGTCAGGTTTTAGAAACCCTCTCTCCTTCTTCCTACTCTCTCTCTCCCCACTTGTAAAATATTTTCAAGTATTGTAAGCTTACCGAACTTTGGCCGGAGGAATAGTAAAGTATGCTGTTTGTTACAAGGTAAATCCTTTTATTTTTAATTTTTATATTTGAGTTAAGCCGTGACTATGTCTGGCTAAAAAATTATATCTATGCCGGATAACTAACTTCTCTTTTATATAGACCATGAACGGATCAAAGCTTTATTTAAATATAGAAGAATTTTAGTATGACTTCTCGACTTGGTTCCGCGATTGAGGTACAGTCAGATCTAGTACTACTTAATTGGCTTTGTCTTTATGACAGCATCTGATGAGCCGTGGTTTTTAGCCCAAAATTGAGTTTGATAAGTAGGGCGCCTCATACCCGGTTAGAACTATCAGACAATGGGCTTTATAATAGTTTGTATTAGCTTCTTGACAGGCCCTTTGATCGGGTAAAATAATTAAACCATGTAGTTTGAGAAACTACGTTAAAATTCTTGTGTATTTCGATTCTTATGTAGTTGGACTACCTCTAAGGATATTATCTTGCTTGATCTATGACTGGGAGGACCACCGCCAGGTCAGTGATCCTGCATCGTTGGTATCAGAGCCTTGAAACTTTCATGGTATATATATAATTGATGTGAAGAATTTCAGCATAGATATATTTTCTCTTTTATGAATCAAGAAGATATTAAAAGCACTCGACCAGAAGAGGTAGACATACCTCAAAATCTTGATTTGTTAAACAATTGGACTATTCCGAGAGTTAATATAAAAACCATTAATGATTATGGTTGGTTTGATAAGATTTCTAATAAACAGTTGATTAAAACAACTGAACAATCCTTGGCGCTAAACTCATCCGAACAAACTATTCATTTATTAAATAAGCGTGACATTGAATTATATAAATCTAAATTATATAAATCTCAGTATAAATTTTTGCATATTGGCATGGTTCAAATTTCTTTTAAACCTTTAACTCTTAAAGGGTTACCAGAGACTTTCTTAGCTGCTCTACGAGATGGGAGGAATTTAAATTTTCATCAATCCTTGATGGGTTCGATAGAATCTACGGTGGCTTATGGTCTAGTTTATTTTAATGCTCAACCCAATTTGCAGTTATCTTTGACTGATTCTAATATATTAGATGCTTTAACCTTAAATGTTAAAACACATGGTTATAACTATGCACCTGGATCTGAATTAATTTGCTTATCGTATAGAATCTATTATAAATTACTTGCTACTTTGAATCCTAGATGTAAGTTATATGATACATCTGATCAAACTATTTTAGTAGAAACTAATTTCGCCAGATCTAAGGTCACTACTAGAAGACCTATAAAATGGGAAGAAATTAATTTTCCTACCACTTGGATTTTAGATTCTATTATACCCCCTGAGCAAATGACCGATGCTGTCACTAATTCTGAATATTCTCATATTAGTCAAAATTTCGATGGAAAAATCTGTATGCAGTTTGATGAAAAAAGTATTCCTTATAGCAGACATTCTTTTGCTTCTGATAGAAGAATGGCTATTTAACATATTTCTCCGATAGAACCTTGTTATGGTCCAACTAGAAATCGCGCTGCTTCATTACACACTTTATCAACAGTTATATCTGTAGATAAACAAAAAATAAAATTTGATCCTCGGTTAAACATCATCCAAACGAATGATAAAGCATCTGATATTTCTGATAAGGATATTCCTTCTGTATCCGAGATGGAGTTTAATCTTAATGATACTTAATAATGAGTGAACATCAAATTGATTTTAGTCCAGGTTCACTGGCAAGAAAATATATTCAAAACGAATTTTTAAATGAAAAATGGAACCGGTTTAAAACTTGGATTTTTGACACTTATAGTAAAGAAGATTTAAATAATATTTCTCAAGAGTTTTATGAAACTTGTGCATTACATAATCATATTATATTTTTTGTGCCTTGGTTTATAACCACTTATTTGCCTTTATTCATCAACGTTCTTGAACGATCTTACAAAGATGAATCGGGTAATATTATTCAATCCATTTATCCTCCTCAAGCTCCGTTTATTTTACCAAATAATATTGGTATTACTTTTACTGAATTTCATAAATTTATTGATAATGATGTCGCCGCACTAAGTATAAATGAAATTAATCGTCTTATTTCTCAAAATAATTATTTGGGTCTATATGTCAAAGTTATTGGTGAACATATTTGTTCTCTAGACAAAAAATTAGATAGCCTGTCTAATCTGATTGTTCAAATTGATAGTAAGCTAAAATCTGCTAAACAAGTTTCGGAACAGGTTTCTTCGTCAAAACAGCCCGATGTTCATATTCAAAGACCTCCTGAGATTCAGGACTTTATTCTTAGACCTTTGCACAACCTTGAAAATCTTCATGATAAAAAGTTTTCTGAATTTGGTGCAAGTGCGAAACCGATTAGTCTCGATGAAGATTTTGCAATTGAGATGGAAGCCACTTTTGATTTCAAAACTCAAATGGAAATGGAAGTTAATAAATTTCATGGGTATCAAAAGAAGAATAGTGGTAATACTGCTTATGCTAGAAAACCTAGCACGCTAACATATTACTATCCCATGCCTACTCCTCAAGATGTTTTAATAGAGGAAAGAGATTGGAATCAAACTAACACTTCTTATAGTGGAGGTGAGATTTATGAATGGAATCTCGATGGGTTAACTGATAGGCAGTTGATGAATATGGTTCATAGGATGTTTATGTATGCTACTAACTGCAAAAGTGTCAATAACACTGACAGGACCATCTGCAAGATGATTATTGCAGGGGATTTACCGGTCAACTAAGAGGATGGTGGGATAATTATATGCCCTCTGATGCGAGAGCAGCAGTAATTAATTCTAAGGCAGCAAAGGAAGGTCATGACAATTTAGGCTTTGCCCTTGTTCAAAATAGAGAAGACGCTTTGTATACACTTATTTTGACTATTCTTGAACATTTTAGTGGTAGATTTACCAATCAATGTGAAACCATTAGATCTCTTCTAAATGGTCTTAGATGTAGACAATTAGGTGAGTTTAGATGGTATAAAGACACTTATTTAAGTTGGGTCATGGAACTTTTTGAAAACGGTTTGGAGTTTTGGAAAGCCAAATTTATTAATGGCTTACCTTCTTTATTTGTAGAAAGAGTAAAAAAGACTCTTAGAAATCCTCAAGGAATTATTCCCTATAGTGATTTTACTTATGGAAAGCTTATTGGGGATTGTATGCAAGAAGGCATAAATTTGTGCAATTAGTTCGAGAAACTTCTAAATCAGAATCTCATAGATCTCATCATAAGAAAAGAAGATCTAGAAGAAGGACTAGAGAAGAAAGAGATGAGCGTAGGACTCATCGTAAATCTCATAGATTTACCAGGAATAAGTCAAGGCGAAATCTTGATAAGATTAAGTGTTATAAATGTGGAAAATTTGGGCTTATAGCTCCAAATTGTAAGCTGGAAAAGCTTAAGACTCTAGAACTTGATGATGATATTCAAGAGAAGATTTATAGTTTTCTATATACTTCTGGTTCCGAATCAGATTATGATGATTCTGAAGCAAGTTATGCAACGGAGGATGAGCAACCTGAGCCTTCTAAGGTCCATCAAGATTCGAATGATGCTTGTAAATGTCATGGTGATACTTGTCACTGCGAACATGATGAATTTTACAAGTTGCAATCTCAGTTTGAAGACATGAATATGTTCACTATCACTGCAGACAATGTGATAGAACTTCTAAAAGAAGTTACCGATAATACTCTTCGTGAAAAGATCCTTCAATTGGCTGCTAGTGAAACTAGCTCTTCAACTAGTATTCCTAGTGATAAAAAGGTTAAAGATGATTTTAATTATTCTGCTCCTTACTCCTTGTCTGAAGTTCATAATAGACTCTCTTCTAAACAAACCATGGTTATTCGTGATACTTCTTTTGATGATTTAAAAGGAGCCATTGAACATTTGAAGGAAGAAATTAAATTTCTTAAATAAAACCGTATTATTTGTGATCACCGTCTTACTCAGATTGAGTCTGCTAATAGCAAAGGAAAAAATAAGGTTGATGAATCTACTGCTGAAGAAAATACTCTTGCCAACACTTTGAATATTGATCCGAAACAAAATATGTTTTTAGGAATGATGCAAATTGTTACAGCTCATAAATGGTATGTTAAATGTACTATATTAATTGATAATGCT
>NC_064293.1:20240029-20399298 GCF_019186545.1 Solanum stenotomum | reverse complement strand
ACTGAGGAACAAATCCCTTGTCTATACAGAACTTATTATTATAATTTTTGGGACAAGTTGATGAAGAAAGATCCTCAAACAAAGTCCATATACAGACAAGAACTGCTGGATCTAATTACGAAAACCGTACACGATTATAAATCAATTCCTAATAAAGGAATTATGACTGATGACTCGACCTCCGTAAAACATATGGCTAGAAAAATTTCTAATCATGATGAAGAAGAGCAAAATGAAATGATTATGAGATATCTAGAAGAAGTCAAGAAGAAGATTCTTCTAAATATAAGTCATTACGCAAAATCAGATTCTTCAATGCGTAGTGAAACAAGTGAAGATATGCACGAAGCCCAACAATATGAAGAAGAAAGTCCAGTGGATGCACTGAAGAAAGCGGAAGATTTTTTGGCAAAATTAAAGGACAAAGTGTAAAGCTTAGGTGCGTCGGTAGCGGGCCCGCGCTACTGTAGCAACACTGTTCACCAACAGTAGATACACTGTTACCAGGACCCAGATAGGGGCCCAGTATCCTTTACATAAATGCTTTCTTTTTACTAAAAATAGGTTTGTTTTTCTTTAATTAAGGGCATGTTTTAGAAACCCTCTCTTCTTCTTCCTACTCTCTCTCTCCCCACTTGTAAAATATTTTCAAGTATTGTAAGCTTACCGGACTTTGGCCGGAGGAATAGTAAAGTGTGCTGTTTGTTACAAGGTACTTTCTTTTATTTTCAATTTTTATCTCTGAGTTAAGCCGTGACTATGTACGGCTAAAAAATTATATCTATACCGGATAACTAACTTCTCTTTTATATAGACCATGAACGGATCTAAGCTTTATTTAAATATAGAAGAATTTTAGTATGGCTTCTCGACTTGGTTCCGCGATTGAGGTACAGCCAGATCTAGTACTACTTTATTGGCTTTGTCTTTATGACATCGTCTGATGAGCCGTGGTTTTTAGCCCGAAATTGAGTTTGATAAGTAGGGCGCCTCATACCCGGTTAGAACTATCACACAATGGGCTTAATAAAAGTATGTATTAGATTCTTGACAGGCCCTTTGCTTGGGTAAAATAATTAAACCATGCAGTCTGTTAAACTACGTAAAAATTCTTATGTATTTCGATTCTTATGTAGTTGGACTACCTCCAAGGATATTGACTTGCTTAATCTATGACTTGGCGGACCACCGCTAGGTCAGTGATCCTGCATCATTGGTATCAGAGCCTTGGAACTTTCATGGTATATATATAATTGATGTGAAGAATTTTGGCATAGATATATTTTCTCTTTTATGAATCAAGAAGATATTAAAAGCACTCGACTACAGGAAATGGACTATTCCGAGAGTTAATATAAAAACCATTTATGATTTTGGTTGGTTTGATAAGATTTCTAATAAACTATTGATTAAAACAACTGAACAATCCTTGGCGCTAAACTCATCCGAACAAACTATTCGTTTATTAAATAAGCGTGACATTGAATTATGTAAATCTGAATTATATAAATCTCAGTATAAATTTTTGCATATTGGCATGGTTCAATTTACTTTTAAACCTTTAACTCTTAAAGGGTTACTAGAGACTTTCTTAGCTGCTCTACGAGATGCGAGGAATTTAAATTTTCGTCAATCCTTGATGGGTTCGATAGAATCTACGGTGGGTTATGGTCTAATTTATTTTAATGCTCAGCCCAATTTGCAATTATCTTTGACTGATTCTATTATATTAGATGTTTTAACCTTAAATGTTAAAACACGTGGTTATAACTATGCACCTGGATCTGAATTAATTTGCTTATCGTATAGAATCTATTATAAATTACTTGCTACTTTGAATCCTAGATGTAAGTTATATGATACATCTGATCAAACTATTTTAGTAGAAACTAATTTCGCCAGATCTAAGGTCACTACTGGAAGACCTATAAAATGGGAAGAAATTAATTTTCCTACGACTTGGATTTTAGATTCTGTTATACCCCTTGAGCAAATGACCGATGCTGTCACTAATTCTGAATATTCTCATATTAGTCAAAATTCCGATGAAAAAATCTGTATGCAGTTTGATGAAAAAAGTATTTCTTATAGCAGACATTCTTTTGCTTATGATAGAAGACTGACTATTCAACATATTTCTCCGATAGAACCTTGTTATGGTCCAGCTAGAAATCGCGCTGCTTCATTACACACTTTATCAACAGTTATATCTGCAGAAAAACAAAAAATAAAAATTGATCCTCGGTTAAACATCGTCCAAACGAATGATAAAGCATCTGATATTTCTGATAAGGATATTCCTTCTGTATCCGAGATGGAGTTTAATCTTAATGATACTTAATGATGAGTGAACATCAAATTGATTTTAGTCCAGGTTCACTGGCAAGAAAATATATTCAAAACGAATTTTTAAATGAAAAATGGAACCGGTTTAAAACTTGGTTTTTTGACACTTATAGTAAAGAAGATTTAAATATTATTTCTCAAGAGTTTTATGAAACTTGTGCATTACATAATCATATTATGTTTTTTGTGCCTTGGTTTATAACTACTTATTTGCCTTTATTCATCAACGTTTTTGAACGATATTACAAAAATGAATCGGGTAATATTATTCAATCCATTTATCCTCCTCAAGCTCCGTTTATTTTACCAAATAATACTGGTATTACTGTTACTGAATTTCATAAATTTATTGATAATGATGTCGCCGCAGTAAGTATAAATGAAATTAATCGTCTTATTTCTCAAAATAATTATTTGGGTCTATATGTCAAAGTTATTGGTGAACATATTTGTTCTCTAAACAAAATATTAGATAGCCTGTCTAATCTGATTGTTCAAATTGATAGTAAGCTAAAATCTGCTAAACAAGTTTCAGAACAGGTTTCTTCGTCAAAACAGCCTGATGTTCATATTCAAAGACCTCCTGAGATTCAGGACTTTATTCTTAAACCTTTGCACGACTTTGAAAATCTTCTTTATAAAAAGTTTTCTGAATTTGGTGCAAGTGCGAAACCGATTAGTCTCGCTTAAGATTTTGCAGATGAGATGGAAGCCACTTTTGATTTCAAAACTCAAATGGAAATGGAAGTTAATAAACTTCATGGGTATCAAAAGAAGAATAGTGGTAATACTGCTTATGCTAGAAAACCTAGCACGCAAACATATTACTATCCCATGCCTACTCCTCAAGATGTTTTAATAGAGGAAAGAGATTGGAATCAAACTAAAACTTCTTATAGTGGAAGTGAGATTTATGAATGGAATCTCGATGGGTTAACTGATAGGCAGTTGACGATTATGGTTCATAGGATGTTTATGTATGCTACTATCTGCAAAATGTCAATAACACTGACAGGACCATCTGCAAGATGATTATTGCATTACCGGTCAACTAAGAGGATGGTGGGATAATTATATGCCCTCTGATGCGAGAGCAGCAGTAATTAATGCTAAGGCAGCAAAGGAAGGTCATTACAATTTAGGCTTTGCCCTTGTTCAAAATAGAGAAGACGCTGTGTATACACTTATTTTGACTATTCTTGAACATTTTAGTGGTAGACTTACCAATCAATATGAAACCATTAGATCTCTTCTAAATGGTCTTAGATGTAGACATTTAGGTGAGTTTAGATGGTATAAAGACACTTATTTAAGTTGGGTCATGGAACTTCCTGAAAACGGTTTAGAATTCTGGAAAGCCAAATTTATTGATGGCTTACCTTCTTTATTTGCAGAAAGAGTAAAAAAGACTCTTAGAAATCGTCAAGGAATTATTACCTATAGTGATTTTACTTATGGAAAGCTTATTGGGGCTTGTACGCAAGAAGGCATAAATTTGTGCAATGAGTTAAAACTTTCAAGACAGCTTAAGATGGATAAGCTTAGAGAAAAGTCTCAATTAGGAGATTTTTGTACTCAATTCGGTTTACCGGATGCTTCAAAAAGCACCAATCGAGAAACTTCTAAATCAGAATCTCATAGATCTCATCATAAGAAAAGAAGATCTAGAAAAAGGACTAGAGAAGAAAGAGATGAGCGTAGGACTCATCGTAAATCTCATAGATTTACCAGGAATAGGTCAAGGCGAAGTCTTGATAAGATTAAGTGTTATAAATGTGGAAAATTTGGGCATATAGCTCCAAATTGTAAGCTGGAAAAGCTTAAGACTCTAGAACTTGATGATGATATTCAAGAGAAGATTTATAGTTTTCTATATACTTCTGGTTCCGAATCAGATTATGATGATTCTGAAGCAAGTTATGCAACGGAGGATGAACAAACTGAGCCTTCTAAGGTCTATCAAGATTCGAATGATGCTTGCAAATATCATGGTGATACTTGTCACTGCGAACATGATGAATTTTACAAGTTGCAATCTCAGTTTGAAGACATGAATATGTTCACTATCACTGCAGACAATGTGATAGAACTTCTAAAAGAAGTTACCGATAATACTCTTCGTGAAAAGATCATTCAATTGGCTGCTAGTAAAACTAGCTCTTCAACTAGTATTCCTAGTGATAAAAAGGTTAAAGATGATTTTAATTATTCTGCTCCTTACTCCTTGTCTGAAGTTCATAATAGACTCTCTTCTAAACAAACCATGGTTATTCGTGATACCTCTTTTGATGATTTAAAAGGAGAAATTGAACATTTGAAGGAAGAAATTAAATTTCTTAAACAAAATCATATTATTTATGATCACCGTCTTACTCAGATTGAGTCTGCTAATAGCAAAGGAAAAAATAAGGTTGATGATGAATCTACTGCTGAAGAAAATATTCTTGCCAACACTTTGAATATTGATCCGAAACAAAATATGTTTTTAGGAATGATGCAAATTGTTACAGCTCATAAATGGTATGTTAAATGTACTATATTAATTGATAATACTTTTTCTATAACTAACATTGCTATGATTGATAGTGGCGCTGATGTGAGTTGCATTCAAGAAGGTCTTGTACCTACTAAATATTTTGAAAAAACAACTCATATGGTTAAATCTGCATCTGGTCATGCTTTAGATATAAAGTATAAATTATCTAATACTCGTATTTGCCAGAATAAAGTTTGTATTCCTCACTTCTTTTTCTTAGTAAAAAATCAGTTATACCCTCCTATTATTCTAGGAACTCCTTTTATAAATGCAATTTATCCTTTTACTAATATAAATGCTAAAGGATTTTCTGCTACTTATAAAAATCAAGATATTAGTTATACTTTTATCACCGAGCCTATTTCTAGAGATATTAATGCTCTAATTGAAATGAAACAAAAGCATGTTGATTATTTACAACTTGAGATATTTAGTATGAATATATTCGATACTTTAAAATCTGCTAAAATACAGGAAAAAATTAAACTCATTTCTGAAAAAATGGCCATTGATATTTGTGTTGATCATCCTAGTGCCTTTTGGAATCGGAAAAAGCATATTGTAACTCTTCCATATGAAGATGATTTCTCTGAGGAAAATATCCCTACCAAATCTCGTCCTTGTCAGATGAATACCGAATTGGTTGAATTCTGCAAAAAAGAAATTGATAATTTATTACAAAAAAGATTGATAAAGCCTTCCAAATCACCATGGTCGTGTACTGCTTTTAATGTTAATAACGCAGCAGAAAAAGAACGAGGTGTTCCCAGGTTAGTTATAAATTATAAACCTTTAAATAAATTTTTAAAATGGATTAGATATCCTATTCCTAATAAAAGAGATTTATTAACCAGATTATATGATGTTAATATCTTTTCAAAATTTGATTTAAAATCTGGGTATTGGCAAATCCAAATATTTAAAGGCCATTCATATATAACGACATTTAATGTTTCGTTTGGACAGTACGAATGGAATGTAATGCCTTTTGGGTTAAAAAATGCTCCTTCAGAATTTCAAAATATAATAAATGATATTTTCAATCCGTATTTGGATTTCGTCATAGTTTATATTGATGATATTTTGGTATACTCAAAGACTCTTGAAGTGCATATTAAGCATTTAGACATTTTTAAGAAAATAGTTATTCAAAATGGTTAGGTCATATCTAAACCTAAAATGAGTCTTTTTCAAAAAGAAGTTAGATTTTTGGGTCATTTAATTTGTCAAGGAAAAATGACTCCTATTCAGCGATCTATTGAATTCGCATCGAAATTCCCTGATATTATTACAGATAAGACGCAATTGCAGCGGTTTCTGGGAAGTTTAAACTACATTTCCCCATTCTACAAGAATTTATCTCGAGTTTTAGCTCCGTTATACAACAGGCTAAAAAAAGATCATAAAAAACCTTGGACTAATAGTCTCACAGATCTTGACAAGACTATTAAAGAAAGAATTAAATCTTTACCTTGTTTAACCCTTGCTAATCCTGCTTGGCCAAAAATTGTAGAGACGGACGCGTCTAATATTGGGTATGGAGGTATATTGAAACAAATTAATCCGCATGATAAAAATGAATATCTTATTCGATTTCATTCAGGAAAATGGAGCGATGTTCAGAAAAAATATGCAACGGTAGCTCATGAAATGTTAACTATCGTTAAGTGCGTTTTAAAATTTCAAGATGATTTATATAATCAAAATTTTTTAATAAAAATTGATGCTCAGTCAGTCAAACATATGTTTGATAAAGATTTTAAACATGATACGTCTATGCTAATTTTTGCTAGGTGGCAGGCACAATTAGCCCCTTTTGATTTCGAAATTCAGTATAAAAAGGGAAGTGATAATTCCCTCCCAGATTTCTTATCAAGAGAATATCTTTCTTCTGATGGGTTTTCTTGACTTCTTTCCTGATAAAGATTTGGTTACGATTTTGAAGGCAGTTCCTCTTAATAGAGATTTAAAGGAACTTATATTATGGAAAATTATAGACGGAATGGTGATTGATATCGTCAATAATTACATGATTGAACAAGAGCTTTATGAAAGATTTTATTGTGATGAAGTTTATAACCTCTTGAATGATTAAAACTAAATGCTATGTTTGGAGGATGGATCCTCCTTGGATAACCAAGGCTAGAGGAAAAGGCAGTTATACTCGTGGAAGGGGAAGATCATCCCCAAGTTCATCAAGATCATCATATGGATCTTCATCAACTAGTACTCCAATTATACAAAAGGGAGGATTGAGTTTATATAACTTAAACTCTAGAGCACAAGAAAAAGCTTCATCATCAATACATCTGGAAGATATTCCAGAAAGTGATCCATTATATCCTAAACTTCAGGAGTTTCTAACTCAAAAGCAAGATGATTCTTTTACTTCAACCGCCAAAGAAGAAGTTGATGATATCAAAACATATGAAAAGGTAGAAAAAAGAGAAATGATATTTCTCTTAGAAAACTCTGACATCCAGAGAAGAGAAGAACTTTGGAAGATAATCCAGAGGTATTTAGTTAATGGGCTTTATTTCCCGGGTGAGTCATACAAAACTCGGAAATATTACGAGACTCTGCTGATTAGCACAGGTGTTGAATTTCAACAATTTTCAGGATATAATACAAGTGAGAATGTTTATAACTTCTCCAAAATGATTATAAAACACGTCATTCATATTGAAGATTGGGGTATTTCCTCAATGACTGAAAGACAATTCAGTCTAAACAAAGTCATGGTGAGCTTCACCTATTGGGATTATATTCAGGCATTTAATAAAATTCTCTGTTATAACAATGAGATACATAAACATACGTGGTTTATAAAAGTATGTGCCAAGATATTTGCGAATCCTATACCAAATTGGTTTTTAAACTGGTGGTCATACCACGGGCCAACAATAAAAATATTGCCCGAACCATTTCACAAGTTATACAAAGAATGGGTCAAGGTTTCCCCAGATCTCAACAAATTATATCATCGAGAACATATTTGTTATTTTCAACAAATTGAACATATATACTTTTTTTATAGAATTCTCTGTTCCATGGATTCATAAATGGATTGCGGAAGTAGATTTCACTGAGGAACAAATCCCTTGTCTATACAGAACTTATTATAATAATTTTTGGGACAAGTTGATGAAGAAAGATCCTCAAACAAAGTCCATATACAGACAAGAACTGCTGGATCTAATTACGAAAACCGTACACGATTATAAATCAATTCCTAATAAAGGAATTATGACTGATGACTCGACCTCCGTAAAACATATGGCTAGAAAAATTTCTAATCATGATGAAGAAGAGCAAAATGAAATGATTATGAGATATCTAGAAGAAGTCAAGAAGAAGATTCTTCTAAATATAAGTCATTACGCAAAATCAGATTCTTCAATGCGTAGTGAAACAAGTGAAGATATGCACGAAGCCCAACAATATGAAGAAGAAAGTCCAGTGGATGCACTGAAGAAAATCGAAGATTTTTTGGCAAAATTAAAGGACAAAGTGTAAAGCTTAGGCGCGTCGGTAGCGGGCCCGCGCTACTGTAGCAACACTGTTCACCAACAGTAAATACACTGTTACCAGGACCCAGATAGGGGCCCAGTATCCTTTACATAGATGCTTTCTTTTTTCTATAAATAGGTTTGTTTTTCTTTAATTAAGAGCAGGTTTTAGAAACCCTCTCTCCTTCTTCCTACTCTCTCTCCCCACTTGTAAAATATTTTCAAGTATTGTAAGCTTACCGGACTTTGGCCGGAGGAATAGTAAAGTGTGCTGTTTGTTACAAGGTACTTTTTATTTTCAATTATTATCTCTGAGTTAAGCCGTGACTATGTCCGGCTAAAAAATTATATCTATGCCGGATAACTAACTTCTCTTTTATATAGACCATGAACGGATCTAAGCTTTATTTAAATATAGAAGAATTTTAGTATGGCTTCTCGACTTGGTTCTGAGATTGAGGTACTGTCAGATCTAGTACTACTTTTATTAGCTTTGTCTTTATGACTACGTCTGATGAGCCGTGGTTTTTAGCCCGAAATTGAGTTTGATAAGTAGGGCACCTCATATCCGGTTAGAACTATCAGACACATGGGCTTAATAAAAGTATGTATTAGATTCTTGACAGGCCCTTTGCTTGGGTAAAATAATAAAACCATGCAGTCTGAGAAACTATATTAAAATTCTTGTGTATTTTGATTCTTATGTAGTTGGACTACCTCTAAGGATATTGACTTGCTTGATCTATAAAAATAATAAAAATAATAAAAATAAAAACTATAGCACCAACTTCTTCTTTCTTTTTTTTTACACAAACATAGGTGAATATTCTTAGATATAATTTTGATAAGATAGTATTTCAATAAATACTATAGATATGTAAATACTTTTGTATAAAGATGATAATTTAACTTTCATGATAAATAAAATTAACACATTTTAATAGCATTATATTAATTTCTAATAGATTTTTAATTCAAAACAGACTTTGAATTCAAAAATAATAACCAAAGATATTAAAAAGAGAGTAATGAACAATAATATTAAGTCAAGTGAAAACTTTATAAAACAAATCATTAGCAAAATAATATACTAATTTGTGGATATATCAATAAAGAAAAATAAGAAATAAATAGGATTTTTTTTTGAGAAGTGAAATTTATTTTTTTATTGATAAGCAAGTTTGCATCTATTACCCAAATCTAACAAACAAAACAAAAAAAAGAAAGAAAGAAAATTAAGGCAGTACCATTTCTCACGACCCAGACCATCGTGATTGACACCCACACTAACCCTCCGGTGGGAGAACCATTAATACTAATTACCTAACCAAAGAACCAAACAACTAAGGGATTTAAAGTTACAGAAGCAGGCATAAATTCTAAGGAAAAGAAAAAAAATTCCTTAAACTCCAAACAAAAGTCTAGCAACCAAAACTAACATTGCGGAAGTAATACCTAGAACCTGAAAGTCAATGTACCAAAACTCTAACAAGATCCTACAGTGCTTATAGTGCCATGGTGCCACAAGGAAAGAAATCGGCAGCCAAATTCAAGCCAGTTGACTATGTGGTCGTCAGGGGTATAAAGGTAAAGTGTGATAGTGTTGCCATAAATACAGCCTTGGGTGATTCCACACGAATTGGGGATGATTGCTAACATCTTATCAGGATAAAGACACTAGAAAACCTGAAAAAGTGGTTAGAGGTATATGTCAAATTGGTTCACACTTTTCGAAGTTGCCTAAGATCATATCAAGAGATAGCATCACTTAATTGACCGGACCAACGGGGTAAATTCTAGGATCTATCATGCATAGTTCAGATGTAAGCTCATCAGACTAGGCATTGAAACTATAAGTTAAACAAGACTCCACACTTTTGCTAGCGTGCAATGATCATCACAAGAGAATCAATATGATATAAGGCTAGTCATAACGAGATGCAAATAGTTCACATATTTTCTATGCAACTTTATTTGGCCTCATCGTAGCCGCACATTCATGTTCGTTTGATTGAGAGCACTATTCTAGTCATTGGTATTGATTGGAATCGAGACTCAAATTTTGCAAAATAACAACCATATTCAACTCATGAGAGGTGGCCAAAATGAGCGGAAAATTCAAAAAATTTCGGAAGGGTTAAAATCATTTTGAAATTTAAAACAAAAGGAGCCTCAAGCTCAAACATCCACAGAAAGGAGTATTTAACACAATTTANTTCGATTGAGAGCACTATTCTAGTCATTGGTATTGATTGGAATCGAAACTCAAATTTTGCAAAATAACAACCACATTCAACTCATGAGAGGTGGCCAAAATGAACGAAAAATTCAAAATATTTCGGAAGGGTTAAAATCATTTTGAAATTTAAAACAAAAGGAGCCTCAAGCTCAAACATCCACAGAAAGGAGTATTTAACACAATTTAAACAGAACAGCCCAAATATAAGCACAAAACACAAGCATCAATATTCCCACAAAAGGTGGGCCTCACCCCACCACAAATAAAATGCATTTGTCCTCAAAGGTAAATAACAAACATCCGAAAGTACAAATAGAGAAAAACAGAGATGGAGGCAAAGGATAATCCTGGTTAAGTAGCTGCCTCATCTATCGGGGCAGCATGGTTCTTCTTATGACTTTGGGTGTAGTCATCTCTGCTGCTTCGGGTTGTGGGCCTTCAACAAATTTTGCATTAAAAATAAGGTGAGGTGGGGACGTTAAACGGATCGCTGAGTGATTCAGCAAGCTCTACACAACTTCGCTAAGCAACCCAACACGCCTATTTTCAATCCACTTTCTCACATGCTTCACAACCATCCTGCTTTAAGCAAGATCCAACTCATGCAAGCACAACCCTTTTTTCCGATGATCAATTAAAAGTTGAATAGCTAGGTAGCAATACAATCCAAGTTCTGAGCATAAATCGGTGCTAAAATACTTATTTAATACAGGTTTATGTAAAGATTAATGTGCAAAGGTGCAGTTGGAGGTATGAAGATGTATCAAAATGAACTGTGTTGAGAATTTTAAACCTTTTGGCTCACAAGCCGCTCAGATCCAAACCGCTCAGCTATATTAGTCATAATCGCAGAGACTTTCGGCAATTCGCCGAGCAATCACTTGCCTCACCGATTCTCACAGAAATCTCTAGTAAGCTTGGGAGTTCAAATAGCGGTGTCCATCGAGATCGCCGATACATTTCGCCAAGTTTGACAAGCCCCAACTTGAAAGTCAAAAGGCGGATAGGTTGGGTTCGCCGACCTTTTCGGTGACTCGCCGATTGGACCTGTTGTTTGCCACTATACACTGTTTCAAACATTTCTCCACACTTCAACCTGTACAAACAATAGATCATTATTTTATTAGTACGCAAATACAAAATGATAAAGGGTTTTGGGTTGCCTCCAAAACAATGCCTTAGTTAACGTCACGGCATGATGCAAGTGGACAACTATTCTTCATCCTGGGAGTTGGTCATGGTGTAGCTAGGTGAGTCCTCGACAAATGGTGGATAACGACCTGATATTAGATGGCCTATCTGGGCATCTTGCAACTGAATAGTCATAGAATTAGAGATTGTCGCTTGGTTCAGTATGTCGATGTTCTCCTTCATTTCATTCAACATCTTATCTTGATCTTCAATTTTTTGTTGAATAAGTGAGAGGACCTCATCGTCTTGTACTCCTTCCTTTTTCTTCCCCTTTGCACATTCTCAAAGGATGAAGTGGTTGTCTTTTTTCAATGCCTGTGTCTCCAACTCCATGACTCTATTGGATAAACCATCCAATTGAGTTAGAAGGGCTTCCCACTCTTGTTTCTTTTTTGTCTCCTTGTTGGCTTCGATTATGCCATCCAGGAGTTCAGCTACAACTTCATAAGGCTAGTTTAGCATACCACCTGTGAAGAGTTGATCAACATTACTTCTATTTTTGGGTCCAAGACCCCGATAGAAGTTTTCTAGTAGCACCTTATTTGTCATTCCATGAGAGGGGAATGTCTACAACAATGCTTAAAATGGAGTTCATGTTTCCTTCTATGATTTTTTGCTAGTCTTGAGCCATTACATTATCTCCCCTTTAGGAACATTTGTCCTCGAATGACACTTTAAACAATTTAAGGGATAATGGCTCAAGACTAGCAGTCCATCATGCATGACACATCAAGATAATGCAAAAAATCATAGAAGGAAACATGAACTCCACATCAATAAACTCAATTCAACACAAGGAAGTAGGAACTACATCTACAAACTCATTATGCATTAAAACATCAACATTTCTCATTTCATTGGAGGAATTTCCTTCTCCAACTCACATCATTCTCATTACAACATCATAAAGTAAATTATGTAACTCTTCTTAAAATACATTTAAGAATGCTCAACAAGTCAACTCATGAAGTATTTAGGCAACTCATACTAGATGCACAACAACATGAGGAACATATAAACCATAAATCTCATTTTCTCATTAAACATTCATTCATCAAGAACATGCATAACATAAGGAGATCATGGAAACACAAAATCACACATGGCATCCAAAAACATGAAACAAGCTACAAGGAATTCTTGGTCTTAAGCTTGAATAGGAATAGAAGAAAGTGATAAAGATATCAAAACTCTTAAAAACCTTACTATTCAACATACCATCTCCCCCTTAAGAGTAAACCCATTCTAAGGCTAACATGGAAGTAAAATTAGGACCTTAACAAGACACTCACAACTATAAGAAATCATCACTTACCGGTGCCTTCATCTGAAAGAGCTCCTTTGTCATCCCTAGCCCGAAGTGCATAGAAATGACTATTCAGGCCACTAAAAGAAGCTTGCTTAGCCTCTTTTCCTTTGGCCACAAGAGTAGGGCAATCTTTCACTTGATGATCAACCTTCCCACAACCATAGCACCCATTAGTACCGGCTAGGCATTTCCCGTAATGCCTTTTTCCACAAAGGGTACAAGTTTGTTTACAAAATGGAGGTCCACCACCTTTCTCTTAGTTAACCCTAGGAGTACTTGAAGAATCTTGATTTGGAGCTCTCTTTTTGAACCTTGGTTGACCTTGCTCATCGGATCTAACTCTCTTCATTTCGCTATTCCTTCTCTTAAGTTTGGACTCCTCAATAGATTGAGCATACACCACTAGCCTAGAAATGTTCATGTCATCATGGAGCATTGTCATACGACACTCTTCCTCAACTAGGTCAAACACACCCATCACAAATCAACTCATCTCATCCCTTGGGTTAAACACCAAGGATGGAGCATACTTAGACAATTGGGTAAATTTCATGGAGTACTCTTGAACACTAATGTTACCTTGCCTAAGGTTGTTAAACTCTTCCATCTTAACCTCCCTCTTCTAATGGGGAAAGAACCTATCAAGGAATGCTTTCTTGAACACTTCACAATCTATACGACCCGCTTCTACCGGCATATTATTTTTCCATTGAGTGAACCAAACTTGGGCCACATCTTTCAATTGATAAGACGCAAGTTCTACTTCTTCTATAGAAGTCACCCCCATAGTATTCACTACCTTATACACCTCATCCAAAAACTCTTGGGGATCCTCACCCACCTTAGAACCTAGAAACACCGGAGGATTCATCCTCACATAGTCCCTCAACCTAGAAGCCATAGTACTCACAATAGGGTTCACATAAGCCTCAACGCCCCTAGTAGCTTGAGTCATCATGGCTTGGGCTTGAGTAGTTACGGCTTGGGCCATCATCAAAAGAGCCGACCTAACTTCTTCATTGGTCATAGCCAGAGGTTCAATTGGAACTTGATCACCTAGAGGAACTTGGTCACCTTAAGGAACTTGGGGAGGAACTCCCTCATTCACATTCTTCTATTCCATCCTTCTTGCGTTCACCCTTGTATTCATACCCTATAAACACAAGAGAAGTGTTAGAAAAAGGACACTTATAGATCTATACTCGAAGGAACGACTTCAAGAATAATGAAAGAAGTGTAGCTTCCTAACATCCTATAGCCTCTCATTCATGAAATGTGTCGCAACTCACACCCATGAAGAAGACTCTACTAGACGTGGCTTGTGAGACATCAATTGTAAAAACCATTCCTAAAGCCTTGTGCTCTGATACTATATTTGTAACGACCCGAGCCTACACCCTGGAAGTTACACGGCGTATAAGACTCTAAAAAGCCTCATAGCATTAACAACATAAGATAATCGAAATATTGCGGAATTGAAACCTTTATTTAAAACCATACAATCGAAAAATACTTCATATAAAATAGCTGAAGTATATTTGTCTCACATGGCCATCTAAATATATCATGAAACAAAAGTAGGGTCACGACAATTGTTAATAGAAAGTCTAAAAATGTCTATTACATGAAAGAAAGAAACATCGATAAATCATGTGTCCTCGAATGTATGAGGACATAGAAATAGCCTTGGAAGAAATCAATCTAAGCCCTTGAACTAGACGGATAGAAACTCACTTGCTGGAACCTACACTTGTAGTAAAATAAGAGAAATTTGGGTTAGCACACAAAAAATGTACTAAGTATGATGACCATGCAAAAATCATGCTCTAAAGAGACATTTTCGTTGGAAACCATGCATTATTCCAACTTTTAGAAACATCATAAAAAATTGTGTAAGAGGCATAAAATACAAGTATAATCATCATACAAGTCATAATCATCACATTAGAACACAATGAACAGATAAGCCATTTCATCGCATTAAACTTCCACCTTAGGTAACTCCAAGCTATACTTTGTGCAATGTATGGATAGCGTCCCATACCACCATCCACCCTAGGTATCACATTAAGGGCACCAAAACTGAACTTACCATTCTTCCTTTTCACCTTTAGACAATACTCATGCATAAGGAACACATTCATTTCATATGTCATGATAAGGTAAAATAACTCATAATACTACCTAAGTATAGCATGCATCATCACATTAAGCATTTAAGTCAACCTTCTTCATTAGTTTCTATAAGAGAACTTTCATTCATTAATCATCAAGACATTAGAGAACTCACTATATCCCTCTCAAAGCCTACTTGTGCAATGCATAGATGGGATCTCATACTACCACCCACACTTCATAGAACTTCTTAAAAAACCATAATGTACATCTCACATGATGGGAATATGCGTTTAACCGACATAGACCATGAGAGCTAAATCATGGAATCCGGTGCATATAACCCTACACCGAAGAAAGGTGTTCTACTCGACTAAGTGTATTTTAGCTTAGGTGGATCCACTAGCTATAAAAATATGGGCACATAGTTAAGGGCTAAGAAAGATGTTCATTGAAACCCGGCCTAAACATGGGAAGAGCTTCCATCTTACCAAATCCTCTTGGTGCTTAGTCTCTATTCTCATAGAGTATTTCATTACTTTAACATTATTACACATGAGAGGGCGCCATTGGCATACCGACCTATAGTACATTGATTATCACATGAAAGGGTTCCATAAGCCTACCGATTCAAGGTACATTAGGAAAGCTCATTGAATCCTCATGAAAGGGTGCTATAAGCCTACCGATTCAAGGTTCATCATTAACATTCATGGAAGGGTGCCCTAAGCCTACCGATCCAAAAGTTCATTAACATCATTTATGGAAGTGTGCCATAAGCCTACCGATCCCAAGGTATGTTATCGTGCTTGGAAGGTTTCCATTAGTCCACCCATCCAAGATTCAACAATCAACAATACTTTCATTTATACAAGAAAAGGATGCATAAAGCCTACCAATTCAAGATACAACATTACATTGAAGTAACCATTCACATTCCATCATCAACATTCATAAGTGTCAAATTGAGAAATAGCCTTTCAATAATAACACAATTACATTCAAGAGATGATCACGTTACCTTCATTAGATTCACATTCATCTACAAGACATCACGATAAAACCTCAATTATTCATTCTTTACCCTTCAAGGCCATGAGTCACAAATCACCAACAAACTAATAATTTACTATAATTTAGGCATTAATAATGATATAATTCAATATACTAAAGAAATTTAGACATATTCTATGTACATGCTTTAAAAATCAACAAACCCACTTCATGAAGGCACATATTTAGGAATTTAGGAAATTCATGGGTTCTTTGAGTATTTCCACCATAAATCATAAATTAAACACTAATTCAATCATAATTTTTCATTAATAAAACTTTGAATATATTTGAAGAAGGAACCCATGATTTATAGTAAAACCTTAGGTTTTTGAGAAACTTGAAAACTTTGAAATCTACTTTTGAATGGACTCTAGGGGTGAAAGTTACCACTAGATGAAGGATCACCATACCATAATGAAGTTTTCCCCTAAATTTGAGAAGAAACCCTTTGAATCTTCATGCCCTAACCTCCTCCTCTTCTTCTTCTTCAATGGAGGTTTTTAGAGAGAGAAATTTTGAGAGGAAGAACTATTTTGATTTGATTTGGTTTTTGGAGAATAAAGGAGTAAATAAAGTGTTTTATGACTTAAAACTATATATATAAGCGATATAAAACAATTAAAAATGACCCCACACAATAGTTAATTAAAAGGAAATTACTTAATTACCCTCAACTTAGGCAACCCCTATCACGAACCATGCCCACTTGGACGGCTCGTCAAGGGGACCACGGCTCGTGGTGGTGTCTGTGGTCCCTTGGGAAGTACCTCCCTCAACTTGCCATCCCTCCTATAAGGCCAAGGCATGACCATGAGACCTCCCACGATCTGTGGTCAAGACCACGAGTTGCGGTGAAAGTCATGGTCTTGAGGCAGTATCAAGGCTTCTAATCCTTGCCTCAAAATTCCTAAGTGATCTTCACGATCAAACCTTCACGCCTCATCAAGGGCCCCACGGCCCATGGTGGCGCCTGTGGTCCCTTGACCAATAGCTCCTACAACATCCTCCAATTCCCACAAGGCCAAGGTAATCCCACGAACCTTGCCATGGCCCGTGGTAATGACCGCGAGCTGTGAAGTGGCTCGTGAAGAGGAGCCTTGGCTTGGCACCTTTCTAGGGTACACTCCTTTTCCAACCACGGCTGGCACCATGACTCGTGGTGGCCACCACAGGTCGTGAATACCCTCGTGGTCATGGTAGGCCACTAGGCCTAGTTTTAGACAACCTTGGTCCTCTAACGATGACCTTCACCCAAAACTCTTAGCCCTTGCTCTTAACCCTTTACGATAACTCACACGTTTAGGCTCTAGTTCACCTACTAATTTTCCGAGTGGTTACACTATTTGAGGCAGGTAGATTTCAAAACCCTTGTAAAGTGTATAGAATCAAGGATTTCCTTGTGTTATATGTTGGGGATTAATGGGACTTGGTGATGGATCGACTTGTCCATATTGAATAATTCTAATGACTAAAAAGGGTTTATAAAGGCAATGTGACTAATTATTGATATGTGATATGTTGAGAATGGATGAAGGTCTTATTGAATCATTGTTGATGTTATATCATGATTGTATTGTTGTGAATTGTGCATTGTGCATTTAATGAAAATGGTCATCTTATCATTATTTGTGTGAACATGTCATTTGCATTGGTTTTGAGACATAGTTGTGACAAGTGTTTTGTGAATTGAGGAAGAATAATAAATTAAAGCGGATGTAACATTTCGAGGGACGTGTCGTGCGCTACGACGGATACTATATTTTGAGGGATGTGTCGCTTGCCACGACATATTTTATTATTAAGGGATGTGTCGCACACTACGATGGATTTTATTATTGAGGGTCGTGTCGCACGCCGCGATGGATATATGGACAGATATGTCCCTCATGGGTACCAAAATGAGAGACAACGGGTGTGTATCGTTAGGTTAGACATGCATCACTACACTTAACATTGCATTAAATTGCACTGCTAATATTTATCATTGGTGAACTTGATCTTGTGTTTTTCTGATCTTGTGAGTGATTTTCTGTGGAACTTGTGATTAATGAATATTGAGTTTGTTGTTGAGGATATGTAATTGTTAGAGTGTTGTTGTTGAGCTGTGAGATATGTAAATTATGAACTGTTAGGTTGGACTGGTTTTATGTAGGTTGTAGTTGTGGAGGTTCGGTTGGGGTTTGGAAGGAGTACGCGTATTTTATTCCCTTAGCTTGTGTTTAGAAGTTTACTTGTTGAGTACCTTGTGGTTTGGTACTCACCCATTGCTTCTACATTTTTGTAGGTTACGGGCCTGAATCTTTGTGATAGTTTCTATTCTCTTCTTTTTTGAGGCTTTCTGTGGAGATTTGTGAGGTAGATGTTTATCATCTCAGCGGAACTTCTTACTCCTATTTATGATCTTGTTCTACTTTACCGACAACATCATTTGAGACTTGTGTTTTCTTTCAAATCCATTACAATACATTAGAGGCTTGTACATGTGACAACCAGGTTTTGGGGGTATATTTAAGTTCATTATAAATTTCCGCATTATTTTCTAGTATTGAACTTTTATTCTCATTTTATTTCTGCATTCACTGTATTAGTTGGGTTTTAGGCTAACTTGCCTAAGTGGGATAAGATGAGTACCATCATGTCCATTTTTGGATCGTAACAAAATGTTATCAACGCCCTAGGTTCATAGGTCTCACGTGTATTCAAGCCGAGTCTCGAGGATCTGTACGGAGTAGTCTGTACTTATGTTTGAGAGGCTATAATGACTTTTAGGAAAATATCTTCACTTTTGGAATCTCTATCGTGCGTCCTTGGTCCGACTTGATTCCTATGACTTCATTCCACTTTCTGTATTATAGTGATGAATCGTGCGTGGCACTTAATATAAGTCGTTGGTGTGTCGTGTATTTCATGGAGTACAGATCTGGTTTTGGAAGTGATAGAGTTATTGAAAGGATGCCTGGTCTAATTAAAAATGTTCAATAATTTGAAAGCGTTGAGTAAGGTGATGACTCAATGATGCATTTTGAGGATATTCGAATGATGAGGTTGAACAATGGTTTGAGGGACTTCATAAACATGTTATATTTTGCAAGTTAGTTACCCAAGTAGAGGCAATAGTACTTGTGTAGTGTAAGCGATATCTAGAGTGGTTTGATAATTGGAAGGGGAAGGATTAAAGAATCAACTAAATAATGAACAATGTAACTTTGGAAACTACAATTAGTAAGGTTATCATAACATGAATGGGTTGCTTAGTGAACGATGAGAATAATGTTGCATTCTCCATGTCGCGTCTAGGGGGGAGTTTGTGTCATGATAATAAATTTGTGAATTTAATATTATTTTTTGATTTTATTAATCTAAAAGTAGCTGGCTAATATTTTTTATCTTTTTCTTTTCTTTTTGATTTAGTTAAAATATAAAAATATCGAAAGAGAAGATATTAAAACAAGATAAATATTAAAAAGAGAAAAGGGGACAAAAGTAAACAAATAATAAAAATGATACTATGACGATATATAGATAATGTGATGGTATCATTACACACTGAAGCAAATAAAAAAATAAGATAAAATATTTTTTTCATAAAAAATTAAATGAGAAAAATAAACACAAATAAAATTAAAAAATAAAATATAGAATGACCGAAAATATGAAAATAAATTATGGTAAAAAATAAATATGTTATGATTTGAGAAAATAATTAAAGGAAAAAAAAAGAAAAATAATAAAGAGTACATAACTAATCATGAAAAAGAAAAGGAAATGAATAGGAAATAAAGAGAAAATCGGTGGTAATATAAAGAGAACATTAGGTGAAACAACATAAATTTACCAAGAAAAATGAAAAGAAAGAGAAAAAAGGAGAACAAGAAAAGAAGTTGGTTGCAGAATTTAAACAACAGAAAGTTGGTGCACAATTAAAGGATTTTCGATACAATTTGGGGGGATGGGGCAACCTCGTAAAATATTTAGGCAGTGAGTCCAATAAGAGTAAAGATATTGGGTTCGGTCCATTTTGAGAAAATATGTTCCCTAGTGGGTACAATTTGTGTAGTTTCTCCTTACTAGAACAAGAAAACTCCAATAAAAAGAGTAAAAGGATTTACTACATTTATTAGATATTTCAAAACATAAAATGAAAAAGAATTATTTATGTACTAAAAAGCTTTATTTTGCATGGTATCGTCTTCTTCCTCTATTTTCCAAGCTTATTTAGTCTAATTAGTAATGCTTGTGAAATTAAAACAATCTAAATTTAGACTTAAGCTCTTTAATTTTACCATTGAATGTGGTCTCACTAAATTTGAATTTTGTTTTGATTTTTGTGATTCAAAATATCAAAATATAGTGTGTTCTCCATTTAACTTTCAGATATAGTACCAACTTTGACGATAAAAGATAGTTTTTTATTCAACTTTCATATAGTACCAACTTTGACGATAAAATATAGTTTTTTATTTAACTTTCACACAGTACCAATATATTCAAGATTATGCTCGAATTCATTTACAGAAATAGAGTTATATTATTTATTGATAATATATACAATATCTAAACTATTTGGAAATCAAAATATTACAATGGAAAGAAAAAATATAAATTATTTATGCCACAAGTTGGCTATATTCACGACGACATTCATGCCATGTCGTATTTGTAGTCCTCCAGTTATAAATACAGTCATGTTGATATACATGACAACATGAAGAACTCTTGTGTTCTCTATCTGTTCGAATCCACTCCAACACACAGACACAACACGTACTATCTGTGAAATTTATACCTGCTTGTACATAATATTATTATACAAGTAGAAATAAATTCACTATACATGTACTATGTCTTAGGGGAGCGGGACACCTAATCCTATAGAGTGCCTCCCAATAAAGAACAAGGAGTGCAACTAGAATCAAACCAATGAATCCCACGATATACATAATCAAGCTCGACATAAATATAAAAATAAAAGTGAACATTATTAGAATCTATATAAATATTTTGAGATAGTTACATGAATGGAATAAGAGGAGGTTACCACATAGCGAAATTATTCAAATTTCCATTACCAAATGTGACCCAAAAGAGAAACCTAGAGAGAAAATTCAAATAACGAACATGTAAATCATGAAATCGAAAAGAAAAAAGTACATTAGGAAAGATAATATCTTTAATATTTTTTTAAAAAAAACATAGGGAAAATTTTTTCACTATATCGCTTAAGATATTCATGCATTGTATTTATGTCTCAAGACAAACATTATCTAAAATGTAATTAGTCAATCCATTTAGAATTTCTTGAGGATATATGTCAATCCATTTATATGCTTATTCATAACTAGCTAGTAGTATTAAAACTATACACACATGAGGTGGATGAAATGCACGTAAACCACAAGATATATGTGAGAAACCCCTAAGATCCACAAGATGTACGCGAGGCACTCGAGATAAACATAAAGTTAATAAGATGCACTTTATGTGAGCCGCACATGATGCATTCTTCCTGAGTTGTACTTACAATTAATATATATTGCATGAAGGTCACACCTTAACAACGAAGATTGATTCTGAAATTTAACACTATGAAGAAGTTGGTTTAGCTTCACATCCGATTAATTATATCATTTTGTATATAGTGGAAATGTTGAGGAAAAAAATGAGCATAAATAGTTGAGGGGGAAAAACAAGAGTAGAAATAGTTGAGGGGAAAAAGAGGAATAAAATGATTCGTAGGGGAATTTGAATATTTGAGTTTAGATATTAAACAAATAAAGATATAATAATTAGTTAGGAGTATAATGTGGAGTATGATGATTTTTTTTAGACATAGAAATTTTATTGGATTTAATTCGTACGAAATTTGGATTAAATTCATGTTTATTTAGGTTGAATGACTAATTTGGGCTTTACAAATAAATAAGTCCATTTTTATTAAATTCAAGTCCAAGGTCCATTTCAACTTGAAGCCCAAACCCATGCCATGTGTCACAGTGACTAGGCACCCAAGACCAACAAGGCAACACCACATATCCAAATGAAGTGGTAGTCCCAGTAAAAGGCAAGAACCAATCACAATCTGCCAAGTGTCAAAATGACATCCTTTGGCCAATCATAACCAACCCTTGTCTACCCCCTACAACTATAAATAGGGAATGAACATGATATTCTAAGGGAATGAAGAAAACTTTTCAAGAAGCATTCTACAATTGGAAAAAGTTATAACATCAACTACATAGCTCTTCAAAATAGTGATCAACGGAGACTGTCTTGAAACAACGAAGTGCTTCCCGACGTTCCTGGAGATCAAATACATCTCAAAGAGGTCTACATCATCCTACATTAGAGAAATATGCTACTGAAGGCCCTCAAATCTGATGTGTCCGAGATTTGGATTCATTTAGGACTCTTTCAAATAGTTTTAGGGTCCTCAAGTGCCTAATTTATGCTAAAAACTGATATTAAGACCTTAATTTTCAGGTGTATGAGGTAAGGAGAAAGGTAAGGACACTAACAAGCAAAAGAAGCATAACAAGCTAAAGAAGTGAAGAAAGGGGAGCCTGGTGATCGCCAGGACCACTGGGCGACTCGCCTGGTGATCGCCAAGACCACTCGGTGACACACCGAGTTTCCCTTCAGCCCGCCTAAAGTTCCATTTTTCTAGCCTTGAGGGAAGAGATCAAGTCGATGATAGGAATGAGCAGTCGGTGAATCGCCGATTAGTTTTGCAATGACAAGATAGATCGCCCAAAGTTACAGGACATGAGTATGCTGAGAACCAATGCATAACGGCGATGGAAGAGAGCAAAGGGCAGAATGATGAACCACTCGGCAAGCCCGACTTATCTCGCCTAATGGCCTTTCAGGACAAATTTTGGTGAACTATAAATTGAATGTTTAACTATAAATTGAGTATCTTGATATCATTGAATAGAGTTTTATTTTGAGTTTTATAGTTCCATTGTAGACTTTAAAGCTTTCGGAGACTCAATTTTGAGATTTTGCAAGTGGGTTTCTTTAATTCTTAAATTTGGACCATTGTAAAGACTTGGGAGCATTTACCCAGATCATGGAGAGTGTTTTTGGTAATCGTTTCCCTATTTTTATGATGTGTGGCTAAAACCCCAATTCTTGGGGTGTGATCATGTGATTATGGGTTGAATTAGCTTATGGGTATGGATTATTACTAATTTAACTAAATTAAAGTGGGTTTAATCATTAGCTGTGTTTTAACTTATGAATTGTAGTTGCAAATGAAGTTCTAATTTTTGTGTTCTTAGCTTGGTCGAGAGAGAGGTTTTGGAACCAAGGCTTTTGATTAATGGTTTGTAGGTATTGGGTTGATATGGGTTCAGCTCGAGAGAGTGAATCCTAAACCCAACCCTACCCATCTAGCGAGAGAGAGTAGATGAATTAAGGTGTGGGTTGTTCTTAATTGATATGCCTGTTGATGTTTGAAAGAAGTAACTTGATTCTGGAAAGTTGTTCCAGAGAAATGTATTTCACTTATAGTCTAGTCTACCTACTGACATTTAGCTATTTATTTGTAGTTTTATTTACCCATATAGCAAAATTTACCTATAATCGATCACATTCCGAGAATTCTTCTCTATATTGCTATTTCAGTTTTGTGTGATTGTGTTGTACCTGATAATTGCAAACTAAAACCCCCCACTTGACATTCGTGTCACCCCCTTTTAGACTTGATTTCATGTCTTTTTGGATAATTTCTATTCCTATAGCTCATTTGACAACGTTTATACTTCCTAATTGAATTGGATCACGTGACGCTCCCGGTGGGTTCGACCTCAACTCTTTGTTGGGTTTTATACTGACTAACGATTATTTGCACCTAGTATTGGATGAGGTGTGCTTGAAACCTTAATCAAAATGGTGCCACTTCTGGGGAGTGTTGTTGTTTAAAATTCTCTTATTGAAGTTGAATTATGATCTCTTTGGTTGTAGTTGAAATGACTTACTTTAGTTTTTGGTTTTGTGTTTCTGTGTTAAAACAAAGGAAGAGATGAGTGTAAACGGGAGCAATGGTAGCCAAGTGGGCCACCAAGATGATATTGAGAACCTTAATGATGTGAATGACCCAATCCAATTGGGTGGTGTTGGTGTAATTCGTCTACCCCCTATTGAGGGTAATGCAATCTTCCATGTTATGAGCACAATGTTGCAGGTTCTTCAAATGAAAAGATTACATGAAGGGTTGGCGCATGAAGACCCTCTTGAGCATATTAGGAACTTCGTGGACGTTTATGGTCCGTTTTCATTCAAGAACATATCACAAGAAACAATCTGACTTAGGTTGTTCCCCTTCTCTCTAATGGGTAAGGCTATAAAATGGTTGGCTGAGTTACCAAGGGATTCCATCACCTCATTGGATGAACTTACGACAACATTCTTTGTTAGATTCATTCCCCCATCGAAGATGATGGAACTTAGAGACAACATCCAAGGTTTCAAATGCTTGGAGGGTGAGCCTATCCATGAGGCGTGGCTCTGATTTACGAAGTTGGTACTTCAATTCCTGACTCATGGACTTCCAAACAATGTCCTACTACAATACTTTTATAGGAGCCTTGCCTCGGTGAACAAATAAGTTGCTGATCAACATGTTCCCAGTGGTATAATGCAATAGCTCTATGAAGTAGCATCATAACTCCTTGATGTCATGACCAAGATAAACAGAGCATGGTATACTCGTGAGGACCAACTGTCTTCTCTCACGTTTAGAATGACAAAAGAGCAGATCGAAAAAGATTAGGAGAGGGACCAAAACATGTCCAAGATGATGACCCAACAGGATATATTAACGAAAAATGTGATGGGTAGTGGTGCAAAGAGTGTTAATTCAGTTGGTGTTGGTGGAGTGAATCCCGAAGAAGCTCATTTTGAAGCACTTTACAACGAGAAAGTGAACTTCCTAGCTAATCAAGGAGGTGGATATCGACAAAACTATCCAAGGACGGGTGGAAACCCGGGTTAGAATAGAGATGAGGGATGAAGAGACCATGACACAGAATGGCATGATCATAACGCCACTTAGAAGGAAAGAGAGGATGATAAGGACATGTACATCCCACACCATGAGCGTCAAAAACCCAAGGAGTCTGAAAGCGTCTGTACAAAGAATATTGTCTCACGTATTCTCAATAAAGTTGAACGGTCAGACAATGTGTAGAAAGAGATGAATGAGGATGTATCTACACTTAATTAGATGGTCACCTCCAATTCCATGTCAATCAAGTAGTTGGAGACCCAAATAGGTTAAATTTCTTCTCATTTGAACCCAAGACCAAAAGGGGGCCTACCAAGTCATACCTTGGCGAACCCGAAAAATGATCATTGGAAAGGTATTTTTGTTGTGCCACAATGTTAACTAAGACATTTCTTGGGAGACAACCCAAGTTTTTAATGCTTTAGTTTTTACATCGAATAATGGGTGTTGATTGTGCAGGTTGAAAAGTGAAAAGTGTTTGAAAATGGGTTGTTTGGCGAGCCAAAGTCCAGTTAGCGACATGCCGAACAGGTTGGCAAACCCCGATTTGGACCGCCATTCGAATCACCAAGCTTGAAAGAGAACTCTGTACAATTTGGTGGGCTATATGCTTAATCGGTGACTCGCTGAATAGGTCGACGAGCCTGACTTTGTCCATTGTTTGAACCCCTAAATTGCTAGGAGTCCTGTAAAACTCGGCGAGTCAACGAGTGGTTCGACAATCACGACTTACTCTACCGAAGGGAGCATGAACTGAAAGGTTTTAAAGCCCAAACAGTTTAAAATTTAAAAATCCTTTACATGTCCTATTTTCAATCCCATACTCTCACTTCCCACTTTATAGTTTGCTTATTTCCTTGTTCTTACCGTCTTTTTGTGTGAAATTGTTGCCCGGAATTGTGGAACTCTGCCGTCTAGCTATTCAAATTCTAAATTTAGCATAAAGGTTGGTTTCTGAACCTCGTACTTGAAATTTGTTGTTGAAATCAAATTCAATAGGTAAATTTTTTATTGTTTTGTGTTTGTTAATTCTTTATAATCATGTTTAAGTGTTGGTTTGTCTGTATTGAATTAAAATGTGTGCCTAAGTGCTTTCAATTGATCAATTCCCATGCTCTTGCTTGTAAAATCGAGTCTAAATTGTTGGGTTGCAGTATATTTGTGTTAGGTCTAGTGGGGTAAATTCTAAGTACCACCGAATTGTGCTAAATGACGTAATTTTCCCAGTGATGGAGCGTGTGACGTCATTGTTAAGGGCAAAAGTTGTCAAATGGCCAATTTTGGCCAAATCGGGGGAAGTCTCAATACCTTGAGGGCATCGGTTGTATGGGTCTACTGTTATTTAAATGCTATTTGTGTTTAATTTTGAATTTAAGGGCTTCGGGCTTGATTTTGAGAAATGGGGTTGAAAACTGGCATGTTGGGCCATTTGGCAAGCTAAGTCGAGCTTGCCGAGTGGTTCGGCGGTTCACCAAAGTCCCTCGCAGATCGCTTTTAATTTCCAATTTTGGTTGATTCTGTTCTGTAACTTTCAACGAGATGCCTAACTTGCCGATTTAATTTGGCGACTCACCGAATGCCTTCTTGATCACCCTTTCTGCGCCCCTAACCATTAAAATAAACTCTAACTTTCGACGAGGTACTTTCTGCTCGCCGATTGGTGTCGGTGATTCGCCAAATGGCCCTGAACAGCATCGACCTATCTTGATTTTTGAGAATTTTTGTGCTGATACCTGTAGCAAGCCCGATTTTGTCTTGCCAAGGTGACTCGACGACCCGGGTCTTTCTGCAACTAAATTTTCTGCATTTTTCTTGAACTTTGTGTAACATTTTTCTATGTTATTTTGGCAGATATGGATAGGCCCAAGGTATCAGGAAGAGACATGCCGCCCCGCAAGCGGGCAAGAAGAGTAGCTATTTATGAGGATGCAGCTGCATCAAGGGCAAAGGTATCCAAACTTCCTACAAAAAGAGGTAAAGGCAAGGGAAAGGGAAAGACGTTAATAGTGGAGTTACTAGAGGCCAGCTTAGACAGTGAGGGAGTTTACGAGACTCAGCTCACTTCATCAGACAATGGGGAGAATCCTAGGATTCCCAGGTTTCAATCTCTGAGCTTGAGGATGACCAACTTTTACAGGCCTGGAGGGCAGAGAATTGCTCCAAGGCAATGCATGATCCGTGTACGATCCTGGTGCGTTGGACTCTTCCAATAGCTTCAGCCCAGATGTGGTCCCAGCACAACCTGTACAGGGTCCTCTGATGAAATAAAAATTTGGGCTCATTTGGGGCTTTGTTTATATAGATTTAGTGTCCTCAACGCTTATTTTGTGCCAATAACAAATGTAAAACCCTTGATTTTCAGGTATATGGATTTAGAAACAAAGCAAGGATACTAGTTTGCAAAAAGGACAAAATAAGCTGAAAGAATGAAGATAGGCAAGTCTGGTGATCACCAAGTCCACTTGGCGAGTCACCGAATAGCTATCTAACTGCCTAAAGTTCTAGTGTGCCAAGCCCTGAGGGAAGAAACCAAGTCGGTGACGAAAAGAAGCAGTCAACGGATCGTCGAGTAGTTCTGCGATGCAGTGCTAGATCACCCAAAGTTACAGATCTGGAGGTTGCTGAGTACCAAGGCCAAAGGGCGATGAAACATACCAAAGGGCGGCTCACCGAGTTCTTCGGTGAGCCCGACTTACTTCGCTGAGTGACTCTTCGCAGCACATTTTTGGTGACTATAAATACATTTTTGAACATTTAGTTTAGTATCAAAAATCATATATTTTTAGTCATTATTAAGTTTTTTGCTTTGGAGACAGTTTTCTCGAGTTTTTCCTAAACTTTGAAGGATTGAAGAAATTGACTTTTGAGAAATATAAAGTGGGTCTTTTAGAATCTTCAAATTGGAGCATTGTAGGGACAAATCTACTCTTACTTAGTTAATGGATAATTAATTTGGTAACCGTTTTTACCTTTTTATGATGTCTAACTAAAACCACAATTCTTTGGGTGTGATTATGGGATGATTTAGTTTATGGGTATTGCTAATTGCTAGTTTAAATGCTATTTAGAAGTGACTTTAATCATTAATTGTTGATTTATTTAGGAATCATAGTTGCAAATGCAGTTCCAGGTTTGTGTTCTTGGCCTTCTTGAGAGAGAGGTTTTAGAACCAAAATTATCGCTTGATGGTTAGTGGGTATTAGGTTGATCTGGTTTCAGCTCGAGAGAGTGAACCCTAAACCCAATCCCACACATTCAGCTCGAGAGAGTGAACGGACTAAGGTGTGGGCTGTTCTTATTTTGCATGCTTGTTGATGTTTAAGAGAAATTGACTTGATTTCGGGTAAATTGTTCGAGAGAAAGTTTACCTCCATCATAGCCTAGGTTACTCACTAATATCTAGCTAATTACTAATAGTTGCAATTGCCCATTTGTGTATATTAGCCTATAATCGATCACATCCCAAGAACCCGTCTCATTATTGTTAAGTTTTATTATTTCTGACTATTTGTAGTTGATAATTAAAACTAAAACCCCCCATTTGACATTCCTGTCACCCCCTAATTTGAATGATGTCTTTATTCGATTACTTTTATTCCTATGACATATTTGACCATGTTCATACTTCCCAATTGAATCTGAAACATGTACCGCTCCCTATGGGATTCGACCCCAACTCATTTAGTTGGGTTTTGTACTAATTAACGACCGTTGACGCTTAGAATTGGATGAAGTGTCTTTGATAACATTATTTAATCAAAATAGCGCCGCTGCCGGGGAGTCGTGTTTATTGAAATTCTTTTGGTGAAGTTGAATTTTGTTCTTGTTAGTCATAGTTGAATCTACTTATTTTTAGTTTTGGTTTGTGTGTTGTTGTTTAGAACATGGGAAATGAGTGTCAACGGAAGCAATGGTAACCAAGTGGGCCACCAAGATGACATCAGAAATCTTAATGATGTCAACGAACCAAATGTCAATGACCCAAATCTAGTGGGTGGAGTTCATGTCATTCGCTCGCCTCCGGCTGAAGGGAATGTTGCGTTCCACATTACAAGCACCATGTTACAGCTCTTGCAATTGAAAGGGTTGTTTGGTGGGTTGGCTCATGAGGATCCCCATGAGAGTATAAGAAACTTTGTTGATGTTTGCGGGTTGTTCTCCTTTAAGAACGTATCCCAAGAGTCAGTTCAGTTAAGGTTGTTCCCATTTTCCCTAATGGGAGAAGCGTGTAAGTGGTTGGCTGAGTTGCCAAGAGATTATATCACTTCGTGGGAAGAGCTTGTCACCGCATTCCAAGTGCGATTTTTCCCTCCTTCGAAGATGATGACACTTAGGGACAACATCCAAAGCTTCAAGCATTTGGAGGGTGAGTTAATCTATTAGACTTGGCTAAGGCTTAAGAAGTTGGTGCTGCAATGCCCAACTCACGGATTGCCCGACAACGTTTTGCTGCAATACTTTTATCGAAGCCTTGATTCGGTAAACAAGGGTGTGGCTAATCAACTTTATCGGGAGGTTTAATGCAACAACCTTACATTATAGGAGCCCAACTCTTAGATTGTATGACCAAAATTAATCGGGCATGGTACACCTGTGAAGATCAGGCCTCCCCTCTCACTTTTAAATTGACAAAGGAGTATCTTGATAAAGATCAAGAGAGGGACCAAAACATGGCAAAGATGATGACCCAACTTGACATTTTAGCCAAGAATATCATGGGTGCTGGTGCTAGAAGTGAAAATGTTGTGGGAGTTGGTTGTGTAAACCTTGATGAGGCCGAGTTTGAAGAGCTATACAATGAGAAAGTGAACTTCCTAGCCAAATTGTGATAACTGCCTAAGGCCAGGTGGTAATCAAGGTTGGAACAGAGATGAGGGATGGAGATATCATGATAGAGAGTGGTGAGATCGGAATGCCACTTGGAAGGTAAGAGATGGGGAGAATGACAGATATGTTCCTCCCCACGAGAGTCAAAAGCCATAAGATTCTGAGAGTGGCCGGACTGAGTATATGCTCTCTCGTATTTTCAACAAGGTTGAAGGGCCCAATAAAATTTGAAGGAGATGTATCGACCCTTAACCAGACGGTGACCTCTCATTCCGTCACTATCAAGTAGTTAGAGACCCAAATAGGTCAAATTTCTTGTCATTTAAACCCAATACAACAATGGGGGTTGCCTAGTGATACTATGTCAAACTCCAAGAATGAAGTTTGAGTGGGCACTTGCGTTGTGCCATGACATTAACTAAGGCACTTCTTGGGAGGCAACCCAAGTTTTTATTGCTTTGTGTTTTGATTTGGAATAACGTGTGTTGATTGTGCAGCTGAAAAAGTAGAATGTGTTTGAAAAAGTGAAGATTGGCGAGCAAAGTGTCCGGTTGGTGACTCACCGAAGAGGTTGGCGAGCTTGACTTGGACCACCGTTGGACTCAAGAAAATCTAAAGTTCGAGTCAAAGACTCGCCGAACAGGTTAGGGAGCCCGACTTAGTCCACCGTTTGGACCCCCAAGTTAACTGGAGGTCCTGCAAAACTAGGGGAGGTTAGTACCTATTCGGCGTGTCACTGAGTGATTTAGCGAGGACGACTAATATTGCTGATGGGCCGCGAACTGAACAATTTCGAAAGGCTAAATGTTTAAACTTTCAAACTCTTTCACATTTCCTCACTTTTAACTTCAGACAATAATACCCGCACTTTATATTTCCTATAATCCTATATTTGACCACTTTTTAGTCGTTGAATCTATCTTCAGAGTTGGAATTCTTTGCCGCCTAGCATTACAAATCGTATTTTGACATAAAAAATTGGTTTTCCGAACCCCAAACTCATAAATAGCGGTTGAACTCATTTGCAATTGTGTAATTCTTATTGATGTATTTGGGCCTCTCTGAAATTGTAAATGTTTTCGAGTTTGCCTTTTCTAGTTTTTATATCGTGCCTAAATTTCCTGAATTGTTAATTTCCCAAATTACAGGCTTTAAAATTGATCATAAATTGTTGGGTTGTGGTATTTTGTTGTTGTGTCTAGTTGGGTGAAGTCTGAGTAATCCAAATTGTGCTAAATGACGTGCTTTGTCCAATGATGGAGCGTTTGACGTCATTCTTAAGGGCTAAAGTCGTCAAATGGCCAATTTTGGCTAAATCGAGGGAAGTCTGAGTACTCCGATGGCATGGGTCTAATGGGTTTGAGCCTAATTGAGTGGGTTTGTTGTTTGATTTTGTTTTCATGGGCTGCGGGTTTGATTTTGGAAGTCGATGTTGAAAATAGTACGTTAGGCAGTTTGGCGAGCTGGGTTGAGATCGTCGAACCACTCGGCGGTACACCAAAGTCCCTCTAGATTGCCTTTAATTTAATGGTTTAGTTGAGTCTGGGTCTTTAATTTTTGGCGAGCGGCCTGAGCTCGCCGAAAGTCTTCTTTGATCACCCTTTCTGCCCCCGTAACCCCTAAACTACACTGTAACTTTTAGCGGGCTAGTCTGAGTTTGCCGAATAGTGTCGGTGATACACTGAAAGGCCCTTCTCGTTGCTGACATGCCATTTTTCTGGGAAATTTTTTAGTCAGTCTTGTCGGCGAGCCCGATCTGGCTTGCATAAGTGGCTCAGTGACTCCCCGATCGGTTCAGCAAGTCATTCTACAACTTATTTTCTGCATTTTTCGTGAATTATTTCTAACTATTTCCGATGTGCTTGTAGATATGGCTAGACCAAAGGTAGCAGGCCGAGACATGCCGCCCAGCAAGAGGGCAAAGGGTATCACAATCAATGAGGATGCTGTTGTATCCAAGGCAAAGGCTACAAAACATCCCACCACAGCTGGGAAGGGTGGAGGCAAAGGAAAAACACCGCCCCCTGAGTCATCGGAGGTCAGCTCCGACAGTGAAGGATTGTACACCACTCACCTCACCACATCTGAGAGTGAAGGTGAGCACCAAGACCCTCAGGCTTCCACTTCTAGACCTTAGGATGATCAACAACTGTTAGCTAGGAGAGCTGAACTATGCGCCTAGATGATGCATGATTCATCTAGGATCCGGGTACCCCAGACTACTGCTCTTCCTCCTGTCATGCACCAGGTTGTTGTCCAAGCACCACCTACACAGGGTCCTCCCCCTCGGACCATGAACAATCTAAAGGCCGAGGGATTGAGGACCATCATCGAGGAGAAGAGGTTGTCTATTGATACAGTGATAGATAGATACCCAGATATCAGGAGCTGCTTGAAGTCTCACAAGTTCCAGATATTCACTAGACCCCATGGCCCTTACATTCCAAATTGGGTACAGAAGTTCTACACTTTCTATAGAGCCCTAGTGCCACAAGGGATGAGGAAGGCTACCATATTCAAGCCAGTGGATTATGTGGTCGTTAGGGGCAAGAAGGTTAATTGTGATAGCGATGA
Organism: Solanum stenotomum; assembly: GCF_019186545.1. NCBI lineage: Eukaryota > Viridiplantae > Streptophyta > Magnoliopsida > Solanales > Solanaceae > Solanum > Solanum stenotomum. The sequence goes on along the minus strand of NC_064293.1, from coordinate 20,366,589 downwards.
TATTAATGCAGATCTATAGTGTAAAGAAAACATTTCAAATGACTACTAATACATGGTCAAGACAAAATCATTGGAGACTCATAAAAAGTGGTTAGCCCCACTGTTATATCACGGTACTCCCAAGTGGATCGACGCTGGAGCACCTATAAAAACGAAAGACTCTACGTGGAAGCAAGGTATTGGTTTGGATTTATAAGGAGTACAATCATGTTGTCCCAGAATGAATCTATCCTCCGCCACATAAAGGAGGTGTGGCTTGGGTCCATCTTTTCAGGGAAGCTCATCAATTTGGGTATCATTATTGGCCAAGAAATGGCCATGAGGGCCAAGCAGTGCCAAACCTTTCTCCATTTTCTGGTGTTGATAACCGAGCTGTGAAGACGAGCTCAAATGCCTCGTGACTAGAAGAAAGATGTGGAAGTGATTGCCACCTCCTGTACTGACATCCGGTAGGTTGAGGCTGAGTACCTAAAAGATGAGGCTGAGAAGAAGAAGGCAGCCCTGCTGGACACCTTCCCGGTTGTTGATACTGATACACTACCTGCAGAGGTAGTATTTCCTATTCCTTCCCCTAGGCCTTTAGGTATATCTGGTGTTGTCCCTTATGTGACTCCTAGTTCCTCTCCAGCTTCCCTACCTCCTAGGTCTACTGCTGCTTCCCGACCTCTACTCAACCAGGTTGCAATACTCCAGATGGGGTATCTAACCTATTCTGCTGATAGAAGTGCCTCCAGGGTTGAGGCCACAGTTCCAGGGAGGATAGAGAGGGCCTTTACTGCTGTTGTGACACACCTTAGTGTGTCTATTGATGCCCTTACGACAAGGATAACAATGTGAGAGCGAGGCCAGGGCCACTGATGAGCTGACGACTCTAAAGGCTGCAATTTTTGAGCTGAGGAAGGACGTGGACCAGTTGAAGTCCATATATATGTCCATGATTTTTGGGACTGTGGAGAGCCCTGACATGCCAGCTAAGACAAATATGCCTCCAGCTACCACCGGAGATGAGGTTTGAGTTGAGAAGGTGGATGCTGCTGAGTCCGAGTCCGAGACTGATGAAGAGTAGCTTGGTGTCGATGAGGAGGCCACTTATGAGGGCCTTACAGAGGTTGATAAGGCCATGGTAGATTCAGCCGTGCAGATTTCATTAGCAGATACACCCATAGAAGGATCTGGTATAGCTAGTGCTAAGGTTTAACCGGACAGTAAGGCCCCGACAGATGGAGCGACTGTGTAGACATGATTTTTCTTTACCTCCCTCTCTATCATCTTTATTGACTTTTATTATTTTTTTTGCATTTGAGGACAACTGCATTTTTATTTGTAGTGGGGTGAGGTATTTTCGTACCTATCTCTTGTGACTGTCTTGTGTATATATATCATTGGGTTTTTGTGTTTAAATTGTGTTTTGATATTGTCTTGTGGCTCCTCATTATGAATGCAAATGGGTTTTGACCATTCTGAAATTTTTTTGCCACCTCTTGTTGTGTTTGAATGTGACTGTTCTTGTGCAAATTTGATTATCGGTTATGATCAATACCAATGACTTTAATAGTGCTTGAAATCGAACAAAAATGAATGTGTGGCTATGATGAGGCCAAATTAAATTGCATAGACAATATGTGGACTTTTTGCATCTCGTTGTGACTAGTCGGCTATCGAATGGAGTCTCTTGTGATGAACATTGCACACTAGCGAATGTGTAGAGTCTCGTTTGATATTGGTGCCAATGCCTTGTGTGATGAGCTTACCGTGAATCTTGTGTGATGACACCTAGAATTTTCCATGTTGGTCCGATTGACTAAATGATATAAGCTCTTGAAATGATCTTAGGCAACAATTTTGAAGAGTGAAACAATTTGACAATATACTTCTTTTGTGGCCAACCTTGTGAGATGTGTGAACCTTGCTTGAACCCCCTTTGAGCCTTATCATTTTCTTGGAAGAAGCTTGAGCAAATGTTACCCGTCTTTATCCATTGACGCATAATCCTCATGAAGTGTTGTTTGTTTGAATAGAGAACTTAATCCAAAAGCCTAAGTTGGGGTGTGGTGAAAAGAGGAGGTAAATCAAGTAGTGTGAAGAAGTCCCCTTTGATCCATGGATTTTAAAAAAGATGGAACCCTTTCATATAAAAAAAAAGAAAGAAAAGAAGAAGGCAAAAGAAAAAGAATGAAAAAGTTGTGAAACTTTCGAAAGAAATGGGGTGTCCGGTATTCCATTTGAAGTTGAATAATGGTGTGAATTTTGTGCATGAGTAAAAATGCTGAAGAAAAGTAAGGAAAGTGATGTTCACACCACATTTCATAAGGATAGGAACCACTGATCCTAAATGACCATACCATTACACTCAGCCCCGTTACAAGCCTTGAAAAGACCTTTTTGATCTTGAGTGAACTTAAGCGAATGTTGATTGGAAAATAAGGGCAAACCTCTGGGTGAAGTAATGCATGTGTTCATCTTTATGGGTGTGAGAGTTGAATGTGATTCCGGAACAATAAATTATTGAACAAATGTGTGTGAATATGGAATCATCGTTGTTGTGAGGGCATTTGTGTAAATTTGTTTAGCTTTAACTTGCATTTGAAACAAGTATTGTGAACTTGAGAATCTTTGATAATAGTGAGTCACAACTTGAATCTTTGAGTGTACAATTGATCCTTCCATGAGTAAGTTGTGTCTTGTTGTGTGCATTCATGATTAAGTGTAACACCCCTGAAATTTGGTAGGTTGAACTAGGGCCTAAACGTAGTGTTAATGAGGTATAAAAATTAATTCCCCTATGTTAGTAGACCATCTAGGTGATCTATGGTGGTCTATGAGTTAAGGCCTAAGGGAGGAGTGCCAAACAAAAGGGGCAAGCCAAGGCCTAAGGCCAAGGCTGCCCCAAATTTGGAGCGACTGCCTTAAACTCCACGGCCTTCACCACGGCTCGTGGTGATGACCACGGATCGTGGGAGGTTTCGTGGAGTTTCCTTGGTCAAGGGAGAAGGACCTCCAAGTGTCCCAGACACTGCCTCACCCTTCACGAGAGGGACCACGAGTCGTGGTCCACTTCACGGCTTGTGAAGGTGGGAGTGGAGTTCTTTTATGTTTTAGGGAGTTGGGGGTTGTTAGGGTAGCTACTTCCCAAGGCACCACGGGCACCACTACGGGCCATGGTTCACTTTACGAGGGAGAGGGGTGGTTCATGAATATCACTTGGCACCAAGGCTTGAAGGCCTTGCCTCCATAAGGCCAAGTCATGACCAAGACCTTCACCACGGACCGTAGTCATGACCACGGATCGTGGGAGGCTCCGTGGTCTTGCCTTGGCCAAGTATTGGCTTATGCACGAAAAGGGAACCACTGCCTTCAACATCACGGGCAGTACCACGGCCCGTGGTGCATTTTCACGGTCCGTGAATGTTGGCCGTGGTCCCTGACGGGGACCATTTAAATGAGGAGTTTTGGAACTTTTCCTTTGAAGTCCTATTTAAGTAGGGGTGTTTTTAGAGGTTAAGTATATATTAGTTTTTAAGTCTAAATTCACAAGTTTTGGTCATCATACACAACACCCAATTGAAATCAAAACTTTCCCACTTCTCTCTAAACTCTCTCTATAAAAACCATAGAAGAAGAAGAATACATTAGAGCTAGGGTTTCAAGGTTCTTTCCCGAATTTGCTTGGAGTTTCTCCATTGATTCTCAAGGAATCAACTAAGGTATGGTTGCTTATCACTCTTGGTATTCCTTTCCCCAAGAGGTCCCTTTACGATGAATTTCAAAATCTCCAATTTCTAGGTTTTCAATCCAAAAACGTGGGTCTTATTTTTAAAGTGAAATTTATGTTATAAACTGAATTTGATTGATGTTATATGAACAATTATGAATGAATTTATGTTGTATTTGTGGTTTCTTGAAGAATTCCCCATGAGTCCCATGTTTTTCCTCCTTTTCCTAATTCTAACCCTAAATTGTGTTGGATATTGAGTGAAGACTATGAATCAAATGTGATGTTATGTAGTTCATGTTTGTATAATGATTCTACCCTAGGTTATGTATAATTTCTATGAAATTAGGGTTGAGTCTTTGAATGAAGCCTTGAAGGCTATGAAAGGAATATTTCAATTGCTTATGTTGATGTTGATTATGTATTACTTCATGAATTACCTTGTATTATGTATTGGTCATGAACTGATTGGTGATTGAAATATGAATGTACTAGGAAGGGAAAGAAGATATAAAGGTTGATTCTTCTTTGAACTCAAGTATGAAAGGTGAACTACTTAGATTGTAATGATGATATACCTAATGTGTTGTTGTGGTGTTGATGACCTAGTTTCCTCATCCTTAACCCTCTACACTTGAATTGGCTATGAAGTATGTAGGTATATGATGGTATGATTGCTATATGATTGAAAGATAGTTCTCATGATTGTAGTGTAATGTAAAGTGAAAGGTTTACTCACTTGCTAAGTGTCTCTGAAGTGAAAGGATTGTTACTCACTTCTGAACACATATGAGCTATTTTGGTAAGATGTTTTCATAAGAGTCTAGTAAAGACTAATGTGAACTTATGTGATGACTAAAGATGATTACAAAAGGGAATTAGATGCTTAGCACCGAAATGGCATGTAAATGAGATGGGGGTCTTACGTTTAGTAAGTCCGGTTCCCCACATGGGTTTCCTCACATTTAGCAAGTTTGGATTACCCACGGTATGTGTTGTCTCATGAGATGGAAATGCCCACGTTTAGTAAGTTAGGTTTTCTAGGACCAATCTCCTTGACCCTTAACTAGGAGCCCACATAGGACTTTAGCTTAGTGGATCCACCTAGATATCTATGTACGAATGGTTACACCTTAGGCATGTGTTAACCCTCTCTTTTCGGTGTGGGAGTAGAACACCGGATTCCCTATAGCTCTCATGGTCTATGTCGGTTATGGTAATATATCCCTAATGTAAAACTAAATGAAGGTATGAAAGGTGTGACTCTTACTAGGGATTTCTTAAGGGGTTCTTCATTGTGTAAGGGAGGGTATGGGACTTCTCTTGCACATTGCAATTGTGGGATCCTAAGAGATGGTTATAGTAGTGTTCACTTATGATTATGATGATTATGACTTATGTATGTTGAAGCTATGTTATGTATGATCATTATGAATATGGTAAGTTATGATGAAGTATGATCCTATGTATGTATGCATGAAGAAGGTTGCTTAATGTGATGCTTGGCTTTGAATAGGGTTATGGGATTCTATTCCTTGCATTGCACTAGTATTACTTGGGTTGTCTACGTGTTGGGATTATATTATGTTGATTTGTACTATGATGCTTACTTTTTGTCCATATTGGATTTACTTGGTAAAAAGTGTGTTTTGACTAAAATGACCCTTTATGAATGTTTCAATGGTTTTTATGCATAGTATGCATACTTAGTACGTGTGTTGTACTAACCCATTTTGTCTCCTTTTTCCCCAAACATTTAGGTTCTGGCCGTTGAGGATTCAAGCTTACTTCTCAAGACANGATGACCTAGTTTCCTCATCCTTAACCCTCTACACTTGAATTGGCTATGAAGTATATAGGTATATGATGGTATGATTGCTATATGATTGAAAGATAGTTCTCATGATTGTAGTGTAATGTAAAGTTAAAGGTTTACTCACTTGCTAAGTGTCTCTGAAGTGAAAGGATTGTTACTCACTTATGAACACATATGAGCTATTATGGTAAGATGTTTTCATAAGAGTCTAGTAAAGACTAATGTGAACTTATGTGATGACTAAAGATGATTACAAAAGGGAATTAGATGCTTAGCACCGAAATGGCATGTAAATGAGATGGGGGTCTGACGTTTAGTAAGTCCGGTTGCCCACATGGGTTTCCTCACATTAAGCAAGTCCGGATTACCCACGGTATGTGTTGTCTCATGAGATGGAAATCCCCACGTTTAGTAAGTTAGGTTTTCTAGGACCATTCTCCTTGACCCTTAACTAGGTGCCCATATAGGACTTTAGCTTAGTGGATCCACCTAGATATCTATGTACGAATGGTTACACCTTAGGCATGTGTTAACCCTCTCTTTTCGGTGTAGAAGTAGAACACCGGATTCCCTGTTGCTCTCATGGTCTATGTCGGTTATGGTAATATATCCCTAATGTAAAACTAAATGAAGGTATGAAAGGTGTGACTCTTACTAGGGATTTCTTAAGGGGTTCTTCATTGTGTAAGGGAGGGTATGGGACTTCTCTTGCACATTGCAATTGTGGGATCCTAAGAGATGGTTATAGTAGTGTTCACTTATGATTATGATGATTATGACTTATGTATGTTGAAGCTATGTTATGTATGATCATTATGAATATGGTAAGTTATGATGAAGTATGATCCTATGTATGTATGCATGAAGAAGGTTGCTTAATGTGATACTTGGCTTTGAATAGGGTTATGGGATTCTATTCCTTGCATTGCACTAGTATTACTTGGGTTGTCTACGTGTTGGGATTATATTATGTTGATTTGTACTATGATGCTTACTTTATGTCCATATTGGACTTATTTGGTAAAAAGTGTGTTTTGACTAAAATGACCCTTTATGCATGTTTCAATGGTTTTTATGCATAGTAGCCATACTTAGTACGTGTGTTGTACTAACCCATTTTGTCTCCTTTTTCCCCAAACATTTAGGTTCTGGCCGTTGAGGATTCAAGCTTACTTCTCAAGACACTTGGAGTTGCTTCCCCCAGTTGGTGAGTGCTCAAGTCCGAGGACAAGACCCTATGATCTAGCTTCTATGTTTAGTTCTTTGCTTATGTTGAAAGACAATGTTGTAATTTCCTATTTCTAGACTTCTTATTGATGTAATGACTAAGTCCCATTTTCGATGCCTCTATGTCTAGAAGGTACATTGTGATGAAGTTAGATTCTATTTTCGTATATGAAGTGAAAGTTGAACTTCCAAAGTAAAAGTTTTAAATTTTCCGTGTTTTTTATTCTATGATGCATGCTATGATGAATGCTAAGGGCTTGTGAGGAGAATGTGAATGAGGCGGTTCCCTCTCAAGCTCCTCAAAACCTTCAAGTTCCTATTGAAGAAGGGGCTATGTCTAATGTTGAGATAAGGTCGGCTATTCATAATTTGACTCAAGTGTTGGCCACTCAAGTTGCAAGGGATGCTAGGGTGCAAGTGAACCCCAATGCTAGCACTACCGCTTCTAGGATAAGGGATTTCACAAGGATGAATCCCCATACTTTCTTTGGCTCCATGGTGGAAGAAGATCCACAAGGATTCATTGACGAAGTGTTTAAGGTTCTAGAGGCTATGGGTGTGTCTTCTCAAGAAAAGGTGGAGTTAGCCGTCCATCAACTCAAAGATGTGGCACAAGTGTGGTATGAACAATGGAATGAGGGGAGACCTATTAGAGAGGTTCCGATAAGTTGGGCTACATTTAAGATGACTTTTCTTGATAGGTTTTTCCCCTTGGAACTAAGGGAGAGGAAAATGCAAGAATTCATTAACCTTCGTCAAGGGGGTATGAGTGTGAAAGAGTATGGCCTCAAGTTCACTCAATTGTCCAAGCATGCTCCTACTTTAGTGTCAAACTCTAGAGCTGCAATGAACAAATTTGTCATGGGAGTATCCGATCTTGTGGTAAATGAATGTAGGTCGGCTATGCTAATCCCAAGCATGGAAATTTCTCGTCTAATGGTTCATGCCGAACAAATTGAGGAGCAAAAGCTTAAGAAAGTTGGTAGAGAATTTAAGAGGTCAAGGGCCGATGATGGAAATTCTTCTGAGGTTAGGTTTGAAATCCAAGATAAACCAAAGTTCAAAAAGAGGTTTTCCAACCAAGGTCCTCCTAACACTCCAAGGGTCAACAAAGGTAAAGTGTCTACCCCAAGCCTCAAGAAACAAAAGGTGGTGGTCCTTATGTTGAGAAGCCTATTTGTACAAAGTGTGGCCGAAAACATGAAGGCAAGTGCCTAGTTGGCATGGGAAATTGCTATGGTTGTGGTAAGAGCGGCCACATGAGGAGGGACTGCCCTATGCTAAAGGCTCAAGGAAGGGAAAATGCTCAAGCACAAGCGAGTGGCCCAAACCCCGATGCTCCTAAGAAGAATTGCTTCTATGCTCTCCAATCTCGAGGTGATTAAGAGAGTTCTCCAGATGTTGTGACCGGTATGTTACAAGTATTTAAAAATAATGTTTATGCACTGTTAGATCCCGGTGCCACTTTGTCTTTTGTAACCCATTTGGTTGCTATGAAGTTTGATATGCTTCCCGATGTCTTAAATGAACCCTTTTCGATTTCCACCTCGGTGGGTGATTCCATAATTGCTAAAAGAGTGTATAGGGGTTGTACCATATCATTTCCCAATAGAGTCACTTTGGTTGATTTGGTGGAACTTGATATGTTGGACTTTGATGTTATATTGAGGATGGATTGGCTTCATGCTTGTTTTGCGTCCCTAGATTGTAGAACCCAAATTGTGAAGTTTCAATTTCCTAATGAACCCATTTTAGAATGGAAGGGAGGAAATTCCGTCCCTAAGGGAAGGATCATTTCATGTCTAAAAGCTTATAAGTTGATTTCTAAGGGTTGTCTTATCACATAGTGAGGGTCAAGGATCTTGAGTCCGAGATTCCTCTTTTGGAGGCGGTCCCCGTAGTGAAGGATTTTCCAGAAGTCTTTCCCGATGACTTACCCGGGATTCCTCCCGAACGGGAAATAGATTTCGGCATAGATTTATTGCCAGATACACAACCCATTTCAATCCCTCATTACCGGATGCCCCCAGTGGAGTTGAAGGAATTAAAAACTCAACTCAAGGTTTTGTTCGATAAGGGTTTCATCCAACCTAGTATATCTCCTTTGGGTGCACCGGTGTTATTTGTGAAGAAGAAGGATGGATTTCTTCGTATATGTATTGATTACCGATAATTAAATAAGGTGACCATTAAGAACAAGTATCCACTCCCTAGGATTGATGACTTATTTGATCAACTTCAAGGAGCGAGTTACTTTTCAAAAATTGATTTGAGGTCGGGTTATCACCAACTTAGGGTGAGAGGTGTTAATGTTCCGAAAACACCCTTCCGAACAAGATACGGTCATTTTGAGTTCTTAGTGATGTCCTTTGGTCTTACAAATTCCCCGACAGCTTTTATGGACCTTATGAACCGTGTGTTTAGAAATTTTCTAGACTCATTTGTTATTGTCTTTATCGATGACATCTTGATAAACTCAAAAAGTGAGGATGATCACATGAATCATTTGTGGATAGTATTGCAAGTCCTGAAAGATCACCAACTCTATGCTAAGTTTAGCAAGTGCGAGTTTTGTCTAAGATCGGTTGCTTTCCTTGGTCACATTGTTTCTAGTGAAGGTATAGAAGTTGATCCAAAGAAAACCGATGCAGTCAAAAGTTAGCCTAGAACTTTGAGTCCTTCCGACATCCGAAGATTTTTGGGTTTGGCCGATTACTATCGGAGGTTTGTTGAGGGATTTTCATCTATTGCATCTCCATTAATGGCCTTGACTCAAAAGAAGTCCAAGTTCGAATGGTCGGAATCTTGTGAAAGGAGCTTCCAATTGTTAAAAGATAAGCTCACCTCCGCTCCAGTTCTGACCTTACCGGAGGGCACCGAAGGGTTTGTAGTATATTGTGATGCTTTTCGAGTGGGTTTGGGTTGTGTCCTCATGCAGCATAGTAAGGTTATAGCTTATGCCTCGAGACAACTAAAGGTGCTTGAGAAGAATTATCCAACTCATGACCTTGAGCTAGCGGCCGTAGTCTTTACCTTAAAGATTTGGAGATACTATCTCTATGGGTTACATGTGGATGTGTTTACCTACCATAAGAGCCTTCAATATGTTTTTACCCAAAAAGAATTGAATCACCGACAAAGGAGGTGGTTGGAACTCTTGAAAGATTATGATATGAGTTTCCTTTACTACCCCGGGAAAGCAAATGTAGTTGCGGATGCTTTGAGTCGTGTATCTATTGGTAGTGTGTCTCATGTGGAAGAAGAGAAAAGGGAGTTAGCCCGTGATGTACATAGGCTAGCCCGGATGGGTGTCCGACTTGAAGATTCCCCAAAAAGAGGTGTGATGGTCCGTCATAATTCCGAGTCATCGATTGTTGTTTGATTTGAAGTCTAAGCAACATCTTGATCCTATTTTGATGGAACTAAAAGAGTCGGTTCTCAACAGAGCAATAGAAACTTTCTCTCAAGGAGAAGATGGGGTGCTTAGGCACCAAAGGAGGTTATATGTGTCGGATGTGGATGGCCTAAGAGAGACAATCTTAGAGGAGGCCCGTGCGTCCCGATACTCCATCCATCTAGGAGCCACTTAGATGTATCGCGACTTACGTGAGATTTATTGGTGGACCGGGATGAAAAGAGACATAGCAAAATTTGTGGCTAGGTGCTCAAATTGCCAACAAGTCAAAGACGAGCACCAAGGACCGGGAAGTCTAACTCAAGATATCTATATCCCCACTTGGATGTGGGAAGAGGTCAATATGGACCTTGTGGTAGGTTTGCCTCGAACTCGTAGGCAACATGACTCCATTTGGGTCATTGTGGATAGATTTACTAAATCAGCCCATTTTCTTCCCGTCAAGGTTTCTTATTCGGCAGAAGACTATGCTAAGTTGTACATTAAAGAGATTGTGAAGTTGCATGGGGCCCCATTGTTGATTATTTCGGACAGAGGTGCCCAATTTACTTCCCATTTTTGGAGGTCTTTCCAAAGTGGGCTTGGTACTCAAGTGAAGCTTAGTACCGCATTTCACCCTCAAACGGATGGTCAAGCAGAACGCACCATCCAAACCCTAGAGGACATGATGAGAGCGTGTGTCATTGACTTCAAAGGTAATTGGGATGACCACCTACCTTTAATAGAATTTTCCTACAACAATAGCTACCACTCAAGTATTGCTATGGCACCCTTTGAAGCACTTTATGGTAGAAGGTGTCGATCTCCTGTTGGGTGGTTTGAAGTGGGTGAATTTGCTCTTCTTGGTCCCGAGGTGGTCTATGAGGCCATGGAGAAAGTTTGACTTATAAGAGATAGCTTGAAAACAGCTCATAGTTGGCAAAAGTCTTATGCCGATAATAGAAAAAGAGATCTTGAATTTGAAGTAGGTGATTGGGTCTACTTGAATATCTCACCCATGAAAGGGGTGATGAGGTTTGGTAAGAAGGGGAAACTTAGCCCCCGGTATGTTGGGCCTTATGAGATCTTGAAGCGTGTCGGAAAGATTGCTTATGAGTTGAAATTGCCCAATGAATTGTCCTCGGTTCACCCGGTGTTCCATATTTCGATGTTAAAGAAGTGTATAGGTGAACCGGTGTCCATCCTCCCTCTAGAAGGTTTAAGTGCGGATGAGAACCTTTCTTATGAAGAAAATCCGGTCGAAATCTTAGATCGTCAAGTTAAGAAGTTGAGGAATAAAGAAGTTGCCTCTGTAAAAGTCCTATGGAGAAACCACTTAGTTTAGGGTGCAACATGGGAGGCGGAGGCCGACATGAAGTCCCGCTACCCTTATCTTTTCCCTCCTACTCCTAGCCATAGTTGAGGTTAGTAATCTCTCTTAATTTGGTATAAATTGAAAAATCATGTGTGTTGATGATTATGACATGATTTCCTTGTATGTGCATATTTTTGTGAAAATTCATGCTTAAGTTATATGTTGAATTTTCATAAATTTTGTTTCTCATTATTGAAATTGCACCCATAGATGTTGTGTAATGTTGTCTTCATGAGAGTTGTAATTAGCTTGCTTGATGTTGTCTTGTTAACAAAATGTCTTGTTGATTGCTGAAAATATATGTTGATGCTCATTGAATATGGAGAAGGTAGTTCCTTCTACACTTATGTGAAGTAAAGAGTTTTGAGCATAGTGATGTTGTGGATTAAATTCCTTTATGATATGATGATATGATGATGTTGATGTGACTGGTTGTTGTGCTGCTAGTTTGAGTCATTGTCTCCCTAGAAAGAAGTCCTAGCGACATTCGGGGACGAATGTTCCTAAGGGGGGGATATTATAACACCCCTGAAATTTCATAGGATGAACTAGGGCCTAAACGTAGTGTCAATGAGGTATAAAAATGAATTCCCCTAAGTTAGTAGACCATCTAGGTGTTCTATGGTGGTCTATGAGTTAAGGCCTAAGGGAGGAGTGCCAAACAAAAGGGGCAAGCCAAGGCCTAAGGCCAAGGCTGCCCCAAATTTGGAGCGACTGCCTCAAACTCCACGGCCATCACCACGGCTCGTGGTCATGACCACGGATTGTGGGAGGCTTCGTGGAGTTTCCTTGGTCAAGGGAGAGGGACCTCCAAGTGTCCCAGACACTGCCTCACCCTTCACGAGAGGGACCACGAGTCGTGGTCCACTTCACGGCTCGTGAAGGTGGGCGTGGAGTTCTCTTAGCTTTTAGGGAGTTGGGGGTTGTTAGGGTAGCTACTGCCCAAGGCACCACGGGCACCACTACGGGCCGTGGTGCACTTGACGAGGGAGAGGGGTGGCTCGTGAACATCACTTGGCACCAAGGCTTGAAGGCCTTGCCTCCACAAGGCCAAGTCATGACCAAGACCATCACCACAGACCGTGGTCATGACCATGGATTGTGGGAGGCTCCGTGGTCTTGCCTTGGCCAGGTGTTGGCTTGTGCACGAAAGAGGAGCCACTGCCTCCAACACCACGGGCAGTACCACGGCCCGTGGTGCATTTTCACGGTCCGTGAATGTTGGCTGTGGTCCCTGACGGGGACCATTTAAATGAGGAGTTTTGAAACTTTTCCTTTTAAGTCCTATTTAAGTAGGGGTGTTTTGGGTGTTTTTAGAGGTTAATTATATATTAGTTTTTAAGTCTAAATTCACAAGTTTTGGTCATTATACACAACACCCAATTGAAATCAAAACTCTCCCACTTCTCTCTAAACTCTCTCTCTAAAAACCTTAGAAGAAGAAGAATACATTAGAGGTAGGGTTCCAAGGTTCTTTCCCAAATTTGCTTGGAGTTTCTCCATTGATTCTCAAGGATTCAACTAAGGTATGGTTGCTTATCACTCTTGGGATTGCTTTCCCCAAGAGGTCCTTTCAAGATGAATTTCAAAATCTCCAATTTCTAGGTTTTCAATCCAAAAATGTGGGTCTTCTTTATAAAGTGAAATTTATGTTATAAACTGAATTTGATTTATGTTATATGAAAAATTATGAATGAATTTATGTTGTATTTGTGGTTTCTTGAAGAATTCCCCATGAGACCCATGTTTCTCCTCCTTTTCCTAATTCTAACCCTAGTTTGTGTTGGCTATTGAGTGAAGGCTATGAATCAAATGTGATGTTATGTAGTTCATGTTTGTATGATGATTATACCCTAGGTTATGTATAATTTCTATGAAATTAGGGTTGAGTCTTTGAATGAAGCCTTGAAGGCTATGAAGGGAATATGTCAATTGCTTATGTTGATGTTGATTATGTATTACTTTATGAATTACCTTGTATTATGTATTGGTCATGAACTGGTTGGTGATTGAAGTATGAATGTACTAGGAAGGGAAAGAAGGTATAAAGGTTGATTCTTCTTTGAACTCAAGTATGAAAGGTGAACTACTTAGATTGTAATGATGATATACCTAATGTGTTGTTGTGGTGTTGATGACCTAGTTTTCTCATCCTTAACCCTCTACACTTGAATTGGCTATGAAGTATGTAGGTATATGATGGTATGATTGAAAGATAGTTCTCATGATTGTAGTGTAATGTAAAGTGAAAGGTTTACTCAATTGCTAAGTGTCTCTGAAGTGAAAGGATTGTTACTCACTTATGAACACATATGAGCTATTATGGTAAGATGTTTTCATAAGAGTCTAGTAAAGACTAATGTGAACTTATGTGATGACTAAAGATGATTACAAAAGGGAATTAGATGCTTAGCACCGAAAGGGCATGTAAATGAGTTGGGGGTCTCACGTTTAGTAAGTCCGGTTCCCCACATGGGTTTCCTCACGTTTAGCAAGTTCGGATTACCCACGGTATGTGTTGTCTCATGAGATGGAAATCCCCACGTTTAGTAAGTTAGGATTTCTAGACCAATCTCCTTGACCCTTAACTATGTGCCCACATAGGACTTTAGCTTAGTGGATCCACCTAGATAGCTATATACGAATAGTTACACCTTAGGCAAGTGTTAACCCTCTCTTTTCGGTGTGGGAGTAGAACACCGGATTCCGTGTAGTTCTCATGGTCTATGTCGGTTATGGCAATATCTCCCTAATGTAAAACTAAATGAAGGTATGAAAGGTGTGAACTCTTACTAGGGCTTTCTTAAGGGTTTCTTCATTGTGTAAGGGAGGGTACGGGACTTCTCTTGCACATTGCACTTGTGGGATCCTAAGAGATCCTTGTAGTAGTGTTCACTTATGATTATGATGATTATGACTTATGTATGTTGAAGCTATATTATCTATGATCATTATGAATATGGTAAGTTATGATGAAGGATGATCCTATGTATGTATGCATGAAGTAAGTTGCTTAATGTGATACTTGGCTTTGAATAGGATTATGGGATTCTATTCCTTGCGTTGCACTAGTATTACTTGGGTTGTCTACGTGTTGGGATGATATTATGTTGATTTGTACTATGATGCTTACTTTGTGTCCATATTGGATTTACTTGGTAAAAAGTGTGTTTTGACTAAAATGACCCTTTATGCATGTTTCAATGGTTTTTATGCATAGTATCCATACTTCGTACATGTGTTGTACTAACCCATTTTGTCTCCTTTTTCCCCAAACATTTAGGTTCGGGCCGTTGAGGATTCAAGCTTACTTCTCAAGACACTTGGAGTTGCTTCCCCAAGTTGGTGAGTCCTCAAGTCCGAGGACAAGACCCTATGATCTAGCTTCTATGTTTAGTTCTTTGCTTATATTGAAAGACAATGTTCTACTTTCCTATTTCTAGACTTCTTATTGATGTAAGGGGTAAGTCCCATTTTCGATGCCTCTATGTCTAGATGGTACATTGTGATGAAGTTAGATTCTATTTTCGTATATGAAGTGAAGTTGAACTTCCAAAGTAAGAGTTTTAAATTTTCCGTGTTTTTTATTCTACGATGAATGCTATGATGAATGCTAAGGGCTTGTATAAGATCTCTTCGAGGTTGAATACGCCGGTAACTACTAGGGGGTGCTCTCGGGTCGTTACATTAAGTCTTTTGTAGCACTATTTGAGACATCCCTTTTTGAACAACTGAACTTGAGTTTTACTTGAGGACAAGAAAAAGTTTTAGTTAGGGGTGTTGATGAGCCCAAGATTTGGACTCATTTAGGGCTTTGTTTATATAGTTTAGTGTCCTCAAATGGTTATTTTGCGCTAATAATTGATGTAAAACCCTTGATTTTCAGCTATATGGATTGAGGAACAAAGCAAAACCAGTAGTTTGCTAAAAGGAAAAAAATGAGCTGAAAGAATGAAGAAAGGCAAGCCTGGTGATCGCCAAGTCCACTTGGCGTGTTGACAAATGGCTATCTAACCGCCTAAAGTTCCAGTGTGCCAATCCCTTAGGAAAGAAACCAAGTCGGCGATGAAAAGAAGTATTTGGCGGATCACCGAGTAGTTCCGCGATGCTGTGCTAGATCGCCTAAAGTTACAGATCTGAAGGTTGCTGATTACCAACGCAAAAGGGCGATGAAATAGACCAAAGGGTGACTCACCAAGTGGTTCAACGAGCCCGACTTATTTCACCGAGTGACTCTTCGCAACACATTTTTTGTGACTATAAATACATTTTTAAACATTTAGTTTAGTATCAAAAATCATATATATTTAATTATTATTAAGTTTTTATTTCTGGAGACAGTTTTCTCGAGTTTTTCCTAAGCTTTGAAGGATTGGAGAAATTCACTTTTGTGAAATTGGAAATGGGTCTTTGAGAATCTTCAAATTGGGGCATTGTAAGGAGGAATCTACTCTTACCCGGTTGATGGATAATCAATTTGGTAAACATATTTACCTTTTCATGATGTCTAGCTAAAACCCCAATTCTTGGGGTGTGATTATGTGATTATGGGCTGATTGAGTTTATGTGTATTGCTAATTATTAGTTTAAATGCTATTAAGAAGTGCATTTAATTATTAATTGTGCCTTAATTTAAGAATTGTAGTTGCAAATGCAGTTTCAAGTTTGTGTTCTTGGCCTGCTCGAGAGAAAGGTTTTAGAACCAAAATTATTTGTTGATGGTCAGTTGGTATTGGGTTAACCTAGGTTCAGCTCGAGAGAGTGAACCCTAAACCCAATCCTACACATTGAGCTTGATAGAGTGAATGGACTAAGGTGTGGGTTGTTCTTATTTTGCATGCTTGTTGATGTTTGAGAAAAATCGACTTGATTCAGGGTACATTGTTCAAGAGAAAATTTACCTCCACTATAGCCTAGCTTACTCTGTAATATCTAGCTAATTACTAATAGTTGCAATTACCCATTTTTCTATATTAGCCTCTAATCGATCACATCCCAAGAACCCATCTCATTATTTTTAAGTTTTATTGTTTGTGACTGTTTGTAGTTCATAATCAAAACTAAAACCCCCATTTGACATTCATGTCACCCCCTGATTTGAATGACTTCTTTATTCGATAACTTTTATTCCTATGATAGATTTGACCATGTTCATACTTTCCAATTGAATCTGAAACACGTACCGCTCCCTATGGAATTCGACCCCAACTTATTTAGTTGGGTTTTATACTGATTAACGAACATTGACGCTTAGAATTGGATGAAGTGTATTTGATAACATTATTTAATCATCCTCCTCCTCGATTTCTTAATAGACTAAAGGCCGAGGACTGAGTACTATTATTGAGGAAAAGAGGTTGTCCACAGATGGTGTGGTGGACAAATATCCTGAAATATGGTGCACCCTCAAGTCGCACAAATTTGAGATTTTCACTAAACCCCGGGGCACCTACATTCCTATTTGGGTTCTAGAGTTTAACTCGGCCTACGGAGACTTTTTGCCATAAGGGAAGAGGACGGACAATGCTTTCAAACTAGTAATTGTCGGGGGCAAAAAGGTGAAATGTGAAAGTGAAGACATAAATGCCGTTTTGGGATGTACTTATACCTTCACAGATGCCTAACAAATTATGATTCAGACAAAGACACTAGATGACTTAAAACATTAGCTGGTTCTTTTTCTTTCTAACAGTACCCCTAGGTGGATTGAGGCCGGAGTGCCAATAGATAGAAAGGATCTCAATGTGGTGGCGAGTTATTGGTTTAGGTTTATTAGTAGTACAATCATGCCATCCCAGAACAAGTCTATCCTCCACCACCCAAAGGCGACCTAACTTGGATCTATTATTGCTAAGAAGAGCCTCAGTTTAGGTGCAATCATTGAGTAGGAGACGACCATGACGGCCAAGCAGTGCCATACATCTCTTCCCTTTCCGGTGTTGAACATCGAGATATGCAGGCGAGTGCATGTTCCTGAAGATGAGATGATGGATGTGGAGGTGACACCCACCTCCTCTACTCACATCCGGTGTATAGAGACCGAGTACCAAAAGGATGAGGCTGAGAGGAGGAGAACAATCCTGGTGGACACCTTCACAGGAACTGATATTGATTCACTACCTACAGAGGCCGTTATGCCTACTCCGGCCACTAGGGCTCAGGTACACTAGCTCTGCTCCCTCTAGGACTCTGAGTAATTCTGTTGCTCCCCTACCTCCTAGATCTCCTGCTGGTGCTACTACCTCCAGGCCTCCGATCACCTAGGCCGTGCTTCTCAAGATGGGCACCTAGCCCACTAAGCTAATGTGCGTGCCTCCCGGCTAGAGGCCGTGATTACTCAGATGTTCAAGAGAGCTCTTACTACTTCATTGATGCCTCTCAGGTTTTCCATTGATACCCTCTCAGTGAGATTAGAGGTTTGTGAGAACAGACAGGGTGTTACTAACGAGGTGACGACCTTGAAGGACGATGTTGTTAAGCTGAGAAAGGATGTAGACCAACTGAAGTCAACATATATGTCCCTGATCTTTTGCACTGTAGATATCCTAGCCTTTTCTGAGGTGCCTCTAGCTACGACTGGAGATGATATTAGTGCCGATGTTGCTACTGCTAAGTTAGAGGCTGAGACAGATGAGGAATAGTTCAGTGTTCAGGAGAAGACTATCTATGAGGGCCTGACTTATTTAGAGGAGGCTACGGTATATTCCAATGTTCAGACCTCATTGAGGGATACTTCTATGGTGAACTCCAGTGGAGCTAAGGTTGATGAGACATTGGGCACTGATGCGCCGAAAGATGGAGTTACTAAATTGCGGACTTCACCCGAGGCTTAGCCTGGCAGGATGACCCTTTACCTCCCTCTCTATTGGTTTATTGACTATTCTTGTTTTATGTGCATTTGCAAGACAATAACTTATTTTTGTTGGTGTTGGTGGAGTGCATCCCGAAGAAGCTCATTTTGAAGCAGTTTACAACGAGGAAGTGAACTTCCTAGCTAATCAAGGAGGTGGATATCGGCAAAACTATCAAAGGACGGGTGGAAATCCGGGTTAGAATAGAGATTAGGCATGGACAGACCATGACAAAGAATGGCATGATCATAACGCCACTTGGAATGAAAGAGAGGGTGATAAGGACATCCACATCCCACCCTATGAGCGTCAAAAGCCAAAGGAGTCTGAAAGCGTCTGTACAGAAGATATTCTCTCACGTATTCTCAACAAAGTTGAAGGGTCGGACAATGTGTTGAAAGAGTTGAATGGGGATGTACCTACACTTAATTTGATGGTCACCTCCAATTCCATGTCAATCTATTAGTTGGAGACCCAAATCGGTCAAATTTCTTCTTATTTGATCCCAAGGACAAATGGGGGCCTGCCATGTGATACCTTTACAAAATCGAAGAATGATCCTTGAAAAGGTATTTTCATCGTGCCACGAGAGGCAACCCAAGTTTTTAATGTTTTAGTTTTTTATATTGAATAATGGGAATTGATTGTGTAAGTTGAAAGGTGAAAATTGTTGGAAAATAGGTTGTTTGGCTAGCCAAAGTCCAGTCAGCGACAACCAGAACAGGTCGGCGAGCCCCAATTTGAACTATCGTTGGAATCACCAATCTTGAAGGAGAACTCTTTAAAAATCGGTGGGCTATATGGTCAATTGGCGACTCACCGAACAGGTCGATGAGCTAGACTTTGTCCATTGTTTGAACCCCTAAAATGTTGGGAGTCCTGTAAAACTTGGCGAGGTAAAATAAAACTCGGCACTTCTCCGAGTAGTTCGACGATCACGACTTACTCCACCAAAGGGAGCATGAACTAAAAGGTTTTAAAGGCCAAATAGTTAAAAATTTAAAAATCCTTTATCTTCTCCTAGTTTCAATCCCATACTCTCACTTGCCACTTTAGATTTTGCTTATTTCCTTGTTCTTACCCTCCTTTTGTGTGAAATTGTTGTTCGAAATTGTGGAACATTACTGCTTAGCTATTCTAATTCTAAATTCGGCATAAAGGTTGGTTTTCTGAACCCGTACTTAAAATTTGTTGTTGAAATCAAATTCAATAGGTAAATTGTTATTGTTTGTGTTTGGTAATTGTTATAATCATATTTCAGTGTTGGTTTGCCTATAATGAATTAAAATGTGTGCGTAGGTGCTTTAATTGATCAATTCCCATGTTCTTTCTTGTAAAATCGAGTCTAAATTGTTGGGTTGCAGTATATTTGTGTTATGTCTAGTGGGGTGAAGTCTAAGTAACACCGAATTGTGCTAATTAACGTAATTTTCCTAATGATGGAGCATGTGACGTCATTCTTAAGTGCAAAAGTCGTCAAATGGCCAATTTTGGCCATATCGGGGGAAGTCTGAGTACCCCAAGGGAATGGGTAGTATGGGTCTAGTGTTAATTGAATGGTGTTTGTGTTTAATTTTGAATTCAAGGGCTTCGGGCTTGATTTGGAGAAATTGGGTTGAAAATTGGCACGTTGGGCTATTTGGCAAGCTAAGTCGAGCTCACCGAATGGTTCAGCGGTTCGCCAAAGTCCCTCACAGATCGCTTTTGATTCCAATTTTTGTTGAGTTTGTTCTGTAACTTTCGACAAAATCCCTAAGCTTGCTGATTTCATTCGGCGATTCGCCGAATGCCTTCTTGATCACTCTTTCTGCTCCCCTAACCTTTAAAATACACTGTAACTTTCGGCGAGGTACTTCTTGCTCGCCGATTGGTGTTGGCGATTCACCGAATGGCCCTGAACATCACTGAACTATCTTGTGTTTTGAGAATTTTTGCACTGGTACCTGCAGCGATCTCGATCTGGCTCGCCAAGGTGACTCGACGACCCGAGTCTTTCTGCAATTAATTTTTTTGCATTTTTCCTGAACTTTGTCTAACATTTTTCTATGTTATTTTGCAGATATGTCTAGACTTAAGGTATCAGGAAGAGACAAACTGCCCTGCAAGCGGGCAAGAGGAGTAGTTATAAATGAGGATGCAGTTGCATCAAGGGCAAATGTATCCAAACTTCCTACAGAGGGAGGCAAAGGCAACAGATAGGGAAAGACACTAATAATGGCGTTTACTAGTGGCCAGCTCCGACAGTGAGGTAGTTTACGAGACTCAGCCTACTTCATTAGACAATAGGGAGAATCCTAGGATTCTCAGGCATCCATCTCTGAGCCTGAGGATGACTAGCTTTTACAGGCCCGGAGGGCAGAGATTTTCTCCAAGGCGATGCATGATCCGTCTAGGATCCGGGTGCCTTAGTCTACTCCTATAGCTTTAGCTCAGACTGTGGTCCCAACGCCACCTGTACAGCTTCCTCTGATGAGCTCAAGATTTAAACTCATTTAGGAATTTGTTTATATAGATTTAGTGTCCTCAATGCTTATTTTGTGCTAATAACAGATGTAAAATCCTTGATTTTTAGGTATATGGATTTAGAAACAAAGCAAGGACACTAGTTTGCAAAAAGGAACAAAACTAGCTAAAAGAATGAAGAAAGGCAAGCCTGGTGATCGCCAAGTCCACTTGGTGAGTCACCGAATGTGTATCTGATTGCCTAAAGTTCCAGTGTGCCAAGCCCTTAGGGAAGAAACCAAGTCGGCGATGAAAAGAAGCCGACAGCAGATCATCGAGTACGTCTACGATGCAGTACTAGATCACCCAAAGCTATAGATCTGGAGGTTGTTGAGTACGAAGGAAAAATGGCATTGGAAAAGACCATAGGGCGGCTCGCCGAGTGGTTAGGCGAGCCCGACTTACTTCGCCGAGTAACTCTTCGCAGCACATTTTTGTGACTATAAATACATTTTCGAAAATTTAGTTTAGTATTAAAAATCATATTTTTTTAGTCATTATTAAGTTTTTATCTCTGGAAACAGTTTTCTTGAGTTTTTCCTAAACTTTGAAGGATTGAAGAAATTGACTTTTGAGAAATATAAAGTGGGTCTTTTAGAATCTTCAAATTGGAGCATTGTAATGAAGAATCAACTCTTACCTAGTTGATGGATAATCAATTTGGCAACGATTTTTACCATTTTATGATGTCTAGCTAAAACCCCAATTCTTGGGGTGTGATTATGGATTTAGTTTATGGGTATTGCTAATTCTTAGTTTAAATGCTATTTAGAAGTGAGTTTAATCATTAATGTGGATTAATTTAGGAAATGTAGTTACGAATGCAGTTCTAGGTTTGTGTTCTTTTATTCTATAGCTTTTATTCCTATGACTGAGTTAACCATGTTCATACTTCCTAATTGAATTGAAACACGTGGGATTCGACCCCAACTCCTTTATTTGGGTTTTATACTGATTAACGACTGTTGACGCTTAGAATTGGATGAATTGTCTTCGATAACATTATTTAATCATCCTTATCATCGGTCTCTTAATAGACAATAGGCCGAGGACTGAGGACTATTATTGAGGAAAAGAGACTATCCACAGTTGGTGTGGTGGACAAATATCATGAAATATGGCGCACCCTCAAGTCACAAAAATTTGAGATTTTCACTAAACCCCGGGACCCCTACATTCCTAATTGGGTCCAGGAGTTTTACTCAGCCTACAGAGACTTGGTGCCACAAGGAAAGATGAAGGACAGTGCTTTCAAGCTAATTTATTCTGCAATTGTCGAGGGCAAAAAGATGAAATGTGAAAGTGAGGACATAAATGTCATTTTGGGATGTACATATAACTTCACAAATGCCTACCAAAGTATGATTCAGAAAAAGACATTGGATGGCTTAAAACATTAGCTGGCTCTTCTTCTTTCTGACAGTACCCCTAGGTGTGGATTGAGGCCGGAGTGCCAATAGAGAAGAAGGATCTCAATGTGTCAGCGAGGAATTGGTTCAGGTTTATTAGTAGTACAAACATGCTATCCCTGAAGAAGTCTATCCTCCGCCAAATGTGGCCTAACTTGGATCTATTATTGCTAGGAAAAGCCTTAATTTAGCAGCAATCATTGAGTAGGAGATGACCATGAGGGCCAAGCAATGCCATACATCTCTTCCCTTTCGAGTGTTGAACACCGAGCTATGCAGGCGAGTATGTGTTCCTCTAGATGAGAAGACGGATGTAGAGGTGACACCCACCTCCTCTACTCACATCTGGCGTATTGAGGCCAAGTACCAAAAGGATGAGACTGAAAAGAGGAGAACTACCCCGGTGCACACTTTCCCAGGAACTGATATTAATTCACTACCTGCAGAGGACGTTATGCCTACTCCATCCCATAGGCCTTCAGGTACTACTAGCTCTGCTCCCTCTAAGACCCCGAGTACTTCTGTTGCTCCCCCACTCCCTAGATCTCTTGTTGGTGCTACTACCTCCAGGCCCAGACCACCTAGGCCATGCTTCTCAACATGGAAACCTAGCCCACTCAGCTAATATGCGTGCCTCTCGGCTAGAAGCCGCAATTACTCAGATGATCAAGAGAGCTCTTACTGCTATGTTAATGCCTCTATGGGTTTCTATTGATGCCCTGTCAGCGGAAGTAGAGGTTCGTGACAAGGTATATGGTGTTACTAAGGAGGTGACGACCTTGAAGGCTGATGTTGTTGAGTTGAGGAAAGATCTGGACCAACTGAAGTCCACATATATGTCCCTGATCTTTTGCATAGTAGATATCCCAGTCTGTTCTGAGATGCCTCCGACTACCACTAGAGATGATATTAGGGCCGATGTTGCTACTGCTAAGTTAGAGGCCGAGACAGATGAGGAGCAACTTATTGTTAAGAGGAGACTATCTATGAGGGCCTGACTAAATTAGAGGAGGCTACAGTATATTCCGATGTTCAGACCTCCTTGAGGGATACTTCTATGGTGAGCTCCAGTGGAGCTAAGGTTGATGAGACAGCGGGCACTGATGCCCCGAAAGATGGAGTTACTGAGTTACGGAGTTCACCCCAGGCTTAGCCTAGCAGGATGACCTTTTACCTCCCTCTTTGTTGGTTTATTGACTATTATGGTTTTAGTTAAATTTTGTAAGACAACAACTTATTTTTGTTGGGTGGGGTGAGGTATTTCCATGCCTAACTCTTGTGATATTGATTTTTTTTTTTGTGAATATTGGGCTGATTTTGTTGATATATATATTGTTGTGTTCTTGATCTTGTGGATGTTTTAACTTGTGGCCTATTCTTTTGAAGTGTTTTGAATTGAAAATGGTTTTTGAATAAAATTTAAAAAAACAATTTGCCACCTCTTGTGTGTTATTGTGACTGTTTTTTTGCAAATTTGAGTATCGGTTGGGGTCAATACCGATGACTTGAATAGTTCACTTAATTGAATGAAATGAATGTGTGGCTACGATGAGGCAAACTAAGTTACATAGGCAATATGTGAACTTTTAGCATCTCGTTGTGACTAGCCAGTTCTCGAGTGAGTCTCTTGTAAAGAATATTGCACGCTAGTGAGAGAGTGTGAAGTCTTGTTTGATATTGGTACCAATGCCTTGTGTGGTGAGGTTGTCTTGATCATTGCATTGGATGACACCTAGAACTTGTCTCGTTGGTCCGATTGATTGAGTGAAGTGAACAATTGTAATAATCTTAGGCGAGAATTTTGAAGAGTGAGCTAAATTTGGCAATATACTCTTTTGTGGCCACCCTTGTGATAAATATGAATCTTGTTTTGGCACTCATTGAGCCTATCCTTTTCTTGGAAGAAACTTGAACACCTTTGACCTTTTGATCCCATCACCTATAACGTTCATGAAGTTTTGGTTTGTTTGAATAGACAACTTAGGCCAAAAGCCTAAGTTGGAGGTGTGGTGAAAAGAAAAGAAGAGTTAAGAAGTACGAAAAATCCCCCTTTGTGTGATTACTTTGAATAAAGATGGAACCCCTCTATGTAAATGGAACCCCTCTATGTAAAAAGAATAAAAGAGAAAAGAGAAAAGGAAATGAAACAGAAGAAAGAAAAGAAGAAGAACGAAATAGTGGTGAAATAAAGTTGTGAAAATTGCAAAGGAAATGAAGTATCCGGTGGTTCATATGAAGTTAAATAATATGGTGGATTTTGAGCATGTTTAAATGTGAATGAGAAGGAGAAAGTGTGATTTTCAGGCCACAGTTCATGAAGGTAGAAGCCACTAAGCCTAATTGACCATACATTTACACTATGCCCATTACAAGCCTTGTAAAGACCTTTGTGATCTTGTGTGAACTGAAACGAGTTTTGATTGGAAAATAAGGGCAAGCCTCTGGATGAAGTCATGCATGTGTTCATCTTTTTGAGTGTGATAGTTGTATGTGATTTTGGAACTTCAAATTGTTGAGAAATTGTGGTTGAATGTTGAATCATCTTTGTGTGAGGGAATTTGAGTACATTTGTTGAGCTAGAACTTGCATTTGAAGCAAGCATTGCGAACTTGAGCGTCGTTGACAATGGTGAGTCACAATTTGAATCTTTGAGTGCATAATTGGACATTGTATATTTAGTTTAACTTTTTGTGTGCGTTCATGTTAAGTCTTATCAACACTACTTGGGACATCCTTATTGAACTGCTGATCTTGAGTTTTACTTGAGGACAAACAAAAGTTTAAGTTGGGGGTGTTGATGAGTCTGAGATTTGGACTCATTTAGGTCTTTGTTTTCATAGTTTTAGTGTCCTCAAAAACCTAATTTATGCTATAAACTGATGTTAAGACCTTGATTTTCAAGTGTATGAGCTAAGGAGGAAGGTGAGGACACTAACAGGCAAAATAGAGCATAACAAGCTGAAGAAGTGATGAAAGGCAAGCCTAGTAAACGCCAATACCACTCGACGACTCGCTGAGTGGCTCTTTGTCACAACCTGAGCCTACACCTTGGACGTGACATGGTGTGAAGACTCTGAAGAGCCTCATACAAGCCTCATAACATTCATAACACAAGACATAAGAAAATGGTGCGGAATTTAAATTTTTTTATCCATACAATCGAAGTCTTTTATAAAATGCAAGCGAAAGTCTAACTTGTCTCATTTAGCCATGTAATATAACTTTTAATCAACAATAGGGTCACATCCTTTCAACATAGTCCGAAACATAAAATGACATGAAAGAAATTACCAATGACTCATAAATCCTCTAGTGTTGAGGACTCACCACAAGGTAGGAGAATAGTCGATCTAAGCTCATATCAAAGGAGAACACCTCAAACACCGAAACCTACACTTTGTAGAAAAATTGTAGAAGAAATATGGGTTAGCACAAATATGTACTAAGTATGATAGCCATGCAAAAATCATGCTAAAAAGGACATTTTAGTTGAAAACCATGCTATATGCCAAGTTTGAGAAACATCATGAACTTTAGTATAAAAGCATAGGTCACAAACATGTTCAAGATATAAATCATTATAACATAATGTAACCATGTCTTAGGTAACCCTAAGTTATACTTGTGCAATGTATGGATGTCATTCCATAATACCACTCATACTAAATACCACTTTGAGGCCACCATAAACATGTTACCATTCTTCATTCTCATCTTTACTCAATACTCATAAACAAGGAACCATCACATTTAATAAGTCATAACAAGGAAAAAAACTCATAATAACAATCCATCTTAAGTATTCATCATTACATTTTGCCTTTATGTCAACATTCTCAATAGCATCATTGTAAGCACATTCATTTCATTAGACATTGTGACATTTAAGGAACACACCATAGCCACTCTCAAAGACTACTTGTGCAATGCATGAATTGCATCCTATACTACCACCCACACTTGATAGTACCTCTTGAGCAACCATATCACATAACTCACATGATTTGAATAAGCCCTAACAGACATAGACCATGTGAGAAAATCATGGAATTCGATGTCTATCCGACACCGTAAAGGGTTAGTATACTTGCCTAAGGTAGGACCGGTAATATTTAGCTTAGGTGGATCTACTAGCTAATAATCTATGTGGGAAAATAGTTATGGGATAAGGAAGGTGTTAATAGAAACCCTGCCTAAAATAGGGAGAGCTTCCACCTTACAATATCCACTCGGTGCTAAGCAATAGATTCCCATACAATAGTTTATTCTCTTTAACATTATTATACGTGAGAGAGATGCCATTGGCCTACCGACCCAAGGTACATTATTACACACATAAAAGGAATGCCATTGGCCTATCGATTCAAGGTACATTATTAGGATAGCTTATGGAATCCTTACGAAAGGGGTACCATTGGCCTATCGATTCAAGGTTCAATATTAGTCACCCATGAAAAGAATGGCTTATGCCTACCGCTTCAAGGTATATTATACATTGAGAACCCTTTTACAACATGTAATCATCATTCACAAGTGTATAATTGAGAATAACCTTTCAATAACACCACAATTGCATTATAGTCATGACCACATTACTTTCAATATATATTCAGAAAGCATGTACATAAGCATCATGATTATAGAAAATCTCAAAATTTGCCCTTTAACGACCATGAATCATAATAACCAACACACCTAGAACTAATACAATTAGGCATGGATAATACATGATTCAATTATTTAAACTGCTATAAGAACAATTCCATAATATTCACCTTACTACAATTCACCCACACCACAAATCATAAATTACGGTTATGGGGAATTCATGGATTCATAGGAGATTTTATCATAAAACCACCATAAAACAGCAATTAAATCTTAATATATGATAATTAAATCATTGAAAATGTTTTTAGGACGAATCCATGAATTGGAGTGAAAACACTAGGTTCCGAAAATTTTTCTTCTTTGAAATTGAAAGTTTGAGGGCTCTATGGAATAAAGCTTTCCATGAATCAAGACTACCATACCTTAGGTGAAGAAATCAAATGAAAATCGGTGAGAAATCCCCCTCCTTCAATCCCTAACTTGACTTCTTCTTCTTCTTCAATGGAGTTTTTATCGAGATTTTTTTTGGAAAGGGTTAAGTTGGTTATGACTTTGGGTTTGGGAGGTATGAGTTAATGAGTTAGTTAATAGCTTAAAAAGTCTTATATAAGTCTAAATAAACAACTAACTATCTAAGGAATTACATAAACTACCCTTGACTTAATCGAGATTGGACAGCAACTCAGGCCCCATCCACGGACCCCACCTACGGGGCATGTATTGACCCAGAGACCATACTGGTCAAACGTGGGTCGATGGCTGGGGCTCAACAACATGGGGGAAGGTCAGGTCATGACCAACGACCCCTACTTACGGGGCTTGTATTGACCCACGGACCATACTGGTCAAACGTGGGTCTATGGCTGGGGCTTAACAACATGGGGGAAGGTCAGGCCATTACCAACGACCCCCACCTACGGGGCGTGGGTCAACCTACTAATCGTAGGTGCCATTGTAAGTTGCCCGTTTTGGGCAGCCTTGGGGAGTCTTGGGGTTAGGCTTTAGGGTCCTCCTCAAGGACCCTTGGTTGGTCCTTGGGGGGTCTTACCTTGATATTTAACCTCTAAACCCCTTATCCTATGTTTGGGAAGAGATTTTACAACATTAACTCAGACATCAAACTCTAAAACTCTCACGTAGGGTTCTAGTTTCACCTACTAGTTTTCTGGGTGTTACACTCTTCAGCCCACCTAAAGTTCCAATGTGCCACCCTTGATGGAAAAGATCAAGTCGGTGAAAGAAATGGCCAGTCGGTGAATCGCTGATCAGTTCCATGATGACAATATGGATCGCCCAAAGTTACAGGACTGGAGGATGTTGAGAACCAATGGGTAACGGCGATGGAAGTGAGCAAAGGGCGAATTTCCGAACCACTCGGCGAGCCCGACTTATCTCACCTAATTCCCTTTGAGGCTAAATTTTGGCCTACTATAAATTGAATTTTGAACTATAAATTGAGTTTTGAACTATAAATTGAGTATTTTGTTATCATTGAGTAGAGTTTTCTTTTAAGTTTTAGAGTTCCATTATAGATTTTGAAACTTTTGGAGACTCAATTTTGAGATTTTGTAAGTGGGTTGCTTTAATTCTCAAAATTTGGACCATTGTAAAGAATTGGGAGCATTTACCTAGATCATGGCGAATGTTTTTGTCGTTTCCCTATTTTTATGATGTGTGGCTAAAACCCCAATTCTTGGGGTGTGATCATTATTGGTTGAATTATCTTATGGGTATTGATTATTACTAATTTAAATGCTATATTAAAGTGGGTTTAATCTTTTGCTGTGTTTTAACTTATGAATTGTAGTTGCAAAGGAAGTTCTATTTTTTTTGTGTTCTTAACTTGCTCGAGAGAGAGGATTTGGAACCAAGGCTTTTGATTAATGGTTTGTAGATATTGGGTTGATATGGGTTCAGCTCGAGAGAGTGAATCCTAAACCCAATCCTACCTATCTAGCCCGAGAGAGTAGATGAATTAAGGTGTGCGTTGTTCTTAATTGCTATGCTTATTGATGTTCAAAAGAATTCACTTGATTCGGGATAGTTGTTCGAGAGAAAGCTATTTCACTCATAGTCTAGCCTACCCACTTACATTTAGCTATTTATTAGTAGCCTTAATTACCCATATAGCAAAATTTGCCTATAATCGATCACATCCCAAGAACTCTTCTCTGTATTACTATTTCAGTTTTGTGTGATTGCACTGTAGCTGATAATTTCAAACCAAAAACCCCCCAGCTGACATTCGTGTCACCCCCTTTAGACTTGTTTAAATGTGTTTTTCGATAATTTCTATTCCTATAGCTGATTAAACTACGTTTGTACTTCCTAATTGAATTTGAATATGTACCGTTCCCTGTGGGTTTGACCCCAACTCTTCATTGGGTTTTATACTGATTAAGGATCGTTTGCACCTAATATTGGATAAGGTGTTCTTGAAACGTTATTTAGAATGACGGAGAAGTTTAGGAGAGAAGAATCAAGAAAACAACAGAATTGTACTCAAGATTCATTAATAAAAATCACGTTTTTGTTTTATTTATTTTGCTTGCAGTTAATTCATAGCGCCTAAGGAAATTTGTTCCGAACAAATTTTGAACGCCAGTGGGACCAGTTTTGTTCTTCATCTTTTCCTCGTACAGATAAAAAAAAACAACAAGTTCAAATTTGCAATGTCCTTCAAGAAGATCGATGATATTTCATGAAAGGAGTCCACTGTTGCCACATTTGTTGATTTTAATAATGTTGATCCAATCATTGGACGCGAGTTCAAGACAAATACCTTGAATGGATCTAAATATTTCACCTCCTTGGGGATGGCAAGAAAGAGAAACTGTCAAATGACATTCAAAACTACAATCCCTAGGGGCAACATTACATCTATGTTGTTTGATGAACTTTCTCACTCTACTTTCAACTTTGGTGAATCGAAGAATTCAGTAGATTCTTCAGTTTCAACAAAGATAAACTCCTTGATGGTTAACACAAATGACATGGACGAGAAGTTCACAANCGGGTTCCCCATTCGCCGGTCACGTCTAGGCCCTAGGCTTGGGTCGTGACAACTTTCTCACTCTACTTTCAACTTTGGTGGATCTAAGAATTCAGTAGATTCTTCAGTTTCAACAAAGATAAACTCCTTGATGGTTAACACAAATGACATGGACGAGAAGTTCACAATGATGGAGCAAACCATTCGACCCTGGAAGAAGTTTATTGATGACTAAAATCTCCAAATCGCCCAACTTATGAGCAAGTTAGATCTCTACAACTCTACAGAGTCATATCACAATCTAACAACGCAAGGAAATGTTGATATTGATTCTTCCACCAAGTCAGTTGACTCTCAAAATGAAAGACGATATGCTTCAGTGGCCACTCTAACAATTCAACAACTACAAGATATGATGACAAATACAATTAACTCTCAATATCGTGGCCCGCCACAAAGTTCCTTAGGATATTCAAAGTCGTATTCTAAGTGAATTGAGGGTCTAATGATGCCAAATGAATATTAACCACCAAAATTGAAACAATTTGATGGAAGGGGAAATCCAAGGTAACATATTGGCCATTTCGTCGAGACATGTAGCAGTGTCGGTACACATGGTGATCTTCTTGTCAAGCAGTTTGATCGTTCTTTAAAAGAAAATGGCTTTGATTTGTATACAGACTTGGATCTTGAATCAATTGATTGTTGAGACCAACTAGAAAATCAATTTCTCAATCGTTTCCACAGTACCCACCATATAGTGAGCATGATCGAATTGACAAACACTAAACAAAGTAAGGATGAATCTGTAGTGGACTACATCAATCATTGGCGAATTTTGAGCTTAGATTACAAGGAACAACTTTCTAAAATCTTTGCAGTTGAAATTTGTATACAAGGAATGCATTGGGGCCTCATATATATCATTTAAGGAATTAAGCCTCGAACTGTTGAAGAACTAGCCTCACGCGCTCATGACATTGAGTTAAGCATTGCAAGTCATGGAAATACATCACATGTCTTTGATCCAAGAAAAGTTGACACAAATTTGAAGGAGTCATTAGAATACACAACGAATGAGTCCATGGCAGTAACCACGACATCTACGAAGGCTTCCACGCGACAAAAGTTGAAAGAGATCACGGTGCATCAATAAACGCGAGAAGTAAAAAATAAATCTACCTTGAAGGAGTTACAAAAAAAAGAGTATAACTTTCTGGACTCTGACGTTCCTGTGATTCTTGATGAGCTGCTAACCAAGAAAGTCATTGCACTTCTAGAGTCAAACTGACCCAAAGAATCGAATAAAGTAGATGATCTTGTGTATTGTAAATTTCACCACATCATCAATTATCACACCATAAAATGCTTCATTTTGAAGGAAAGAATCCTGACATTGGTACGAGGAGGAAAGATCATCATTGATGATGGTGAGACAACTAAGATAAACCATGCTTGTGTCAAAGTTGATCATAAAAATGATTCAATTTCAGAAGTTCTACGTATTGTGGTATCGCCAAAAATTGAAGAAGGTGTCATCATACTATAGTTTGGGAGCTTTGAACTAGTTAAAGTTTCTTCCTTGAAGAAAACAACAAACACATCCAAGGTAGATGACTTCTATAATGAAGACAATAGTAAATTTCATGCCCCAAGGCTACCCCATTGACCTATATATGGGACCTAGGATCACGAGTGATCCCAAGCTAACCCTGTTGTTGGCATATCATAAGCATACTAACACAATTGAATAAAGAGATACTATGCGGAAACTAAAACATGAGATAACTGAAAGATCGGGAATTCCTAATACTGATATGAATATATATAAAATTTCTAAGAGTCTAGTAATACTTAACATTCACTCAAATATTAAAGATGAATTTATTATTATGTCTGAAAAAGCCTTTACTGAGTAGAGTTTCTATGACATACCCCACCTAACTCTAGAAAAACTTAGATTGAAATAAAAGAATGAATATGAAAAACATTTTTATTATCATCTAAGTATGAGGACTCACCACTGAAGTTGCTAAATACGGATCGGGAACCGATATATGCGTGATCTGGATGCTGAATATCTTAACCTACATCACGTAATGATATAGTACAGAGTATGTGTCAGTATTAGGAATGTACTGAGCATGTAGAATATAGAATAGAGTTGAACAAATATATAAGCTGAACAAATTTAACTAAACAATAACATAATCCGAACAGAAACATAGATACTGAAATATAACTGAAAATTGAGCTAAATGCAATGACCAAGTACTAATCATGAACATAACGTGATGAGGCTTAATATTGAGATATAAATTGAAAACCTAGTCAAATGCACTAGAATCTGACTGTGGGAGCTACTATTAACCGACATAAAATCACGTGAGCTAAATGTGGATTCTGATGTATACGCCCCATTGAGAGGACCCAATATACTTTGCAAGGGGGATAAAGGCATGACTGACGTGATCACTAAATTTGATGCCCAATAGAGGGGACTTATACTCCTACGGGGGCACGTAGTTCTGGGACCATACGGATACACTGAACCCTAGTGCCACTCAGTGTTAAGTCCACTCCTAACTGAATATGTATATGACACATTATGACTGAAATACTGAATTGCTGAATAGCTCAAAATACTGACATGCAAAATCAGAGAATGTAAAAATTATATACTGATAATGTAACACTCGAAAACTGAAGCATGATTATCTATTTTACAAACCTAGCAAGTGCATTTCATGAACTAAAAGAAACTACACAACTAGGGTTCAGAGTAACATGCAAAGAACTAAGCAATGATTTCACGAAAACATGATAAATTGATTATGAATGTTATAACAATTGAATCACAACCAATATCTAAGGATTTAGAAACCCTAGGTCTAAGCAAGATATAGCAAATCAAGAATCTAACTGAATTTTAGGGACCTAGTGGATGAAATGATCCCACTAGTGAAATTCCACATACCTGGTGACGAATTTCACAGAGAAATCTTTCAATTTAGGGGCTGGAACTGAAGAAAATCTCATGCTTGTTCTTGAGGGGTTGGTCGACTCTTTCTCCTCTTTCGCTCTATGTTCTTGGTGAATTTTGGTGAAAAATCGATCAAGGTAGGTTCTGAGTAAATTACTAGGCTTAAACTGAGTACAACAACGTAGTTAAGGTGTAAAACGACGTTGTTTAAATGTTTATTGCATAGGGGAAAATACCAAAATGACCCCACTTAAAATCTGACGAGGGTCTTCCACAGACCCAATGACTGACCGTCAAAGGGACCATAGCCCGTCAAGTGGGTCGTGATCTGCTGGCCAGTGACTACTGGTTCTGGGTGGTTGATGAGTTCTAGATTTGGACTCATTTAGGACTTTATTTATAATGATTTAGTGTCCTCAAATGCTTATTTTGTGCCAACAACTGATGTAGAAGCCTTGGTCTTTAGATATATGGATTGAGGAACAAAGCTAGGATAGAAATGGGAAATAGATATAACACGAGCGAAAAAGAGAAGGGAAAAACAAGACTGAAGATCGCCGATGTCACTCGACGACTCACCAAGTTGCCACTCAACCGCCTGACGTCACAAAATGCTGAGACTTGATGAGGGGTAGCTACGGTGAGAAGAAGTTCCACTCGGCGTGACGCCGGTCACATCGGCGATGGATGACCATGTTGTCAAAAGTACTGATGGAGATCCAGATAGGTGCTAATGGGTGAGATGAAAGAAAAAAAGGTGCATCGCGGAATCACTCGGCCATCCCGATCTGGCTCACCATTAATTACAGTGGTTGGACTTAGAAGAGGTGAAAACTGAAGGCGAGATGAACGAAAATCGGCGAGTCGACGAACGGTCGGCGAAGCCCGACTTATCTCGCCGATTGGTCCCAAACAACCACTTAGCAGACTTACATAAATTGAATTTTGCTTGAGAGAGAAGGCATTCAAAAACGTAAGGAACAAAAGACTGAGAGCAAAAACACTACCCTTGTGGATTTCAAGTGATTTTAGCAAGGTGCCTGATTCGAATTTTGTAATAGAGAAGAATTGAGTTAATTTTAACTTTCAAATTTTGTTTACCCAGCTATGGAAAATGTGGCACGTATTGAATTTCATCTTTTCACTATGATTGGCTAAAAATAAAACCTTGGGGGTTTCACAATGTGACTAATTGTTGAATTTTTCTTAATGAGTGTTATTGACTAGTGATTCTTTATGTTAATCTGAAGCGGGTCTAAATTGCTATAGTGGTTTAATGTCCATATTGCATATTTAGTGTGATAGATTTCAGAGTTTTGTGCTTGCTCAAGAGAGTAGTACAGAACTAATGTAGTAATTTGGCATCCTTAGTAGTGGGTCTTGATGGTTTCAACTTCAGAAAGTGAAACCCAAGAGCTAGCCTTTGTATCCAGCTTGAGAGAGTGGATTTTATGAGAGCGTGGGCTGGTCATTTCAGAGATGGTGTTGAGGTTCGAGAGAACTTAACATAAATGAGGTAATTGTTCGAGAGAAAGTTGCTTTACCTATAGTCCAATTTAGCAGTGAAGAATTAGCATTATCTGTAACGAGATGCACCCATTAAGTTAAATTCGACAGTTGGTTAGTCTATCCCCAAGTGTTTCCTAGTTATCTGATTATTTCTTGTTGAAATTTGTAGTGGATTGGCAACAAACATTGTGAAATTTTATTGTGGAACTATTAAGTGTTGTGTTGCTCAGCTACAAAGGTCATTGTAATACTTTCGTATTTGAATTCAAAGAAAGCTACTCTTTGTGGGATCGACCCCAACCTAGTTGGTTGGGTTATATATTGACTAACGATCGTTGACACTTACAATTGGATGAAGTGTCTTTGAAACATTAAACCAAAATGGCGCCATTGTCGGGGAGTAGCATTACTTATAGTTCTTTTATCGAAAATTTGAATTGTGAATTTGTTGGTTGTAGTTGAATCGGCTTAGACTGCATTTTGTAGTGTTGGTTGGACTAAATAGTAGTAAAAATGAGTGAGGAAGAGGGGAATGGTAGCCAAGCAGGTCATCGGGACGGTATTGATGATAGCTATAGTGTTTACAATCCATCTCAACTAGGTGAAATGGGTGCAATTTGCCTACCACAAACTGATGGGAATGCAATATTTAAGGTTACTAGGACGACTGTTCATCTCTTCCAAATGAGGGGACTCTATGGAGGGCTAGAACACGAAGAACCGCATGAGCATGTAAGAAATTTTATAGAAGTGTGCAGCCCGTTTTCATTCAAGAATGTGTCACAAGAGTCAATCCGGCTTAGGTTATTTCCATTATCTTTGATGGGGGAGGCTAGCAAGTGGTTGGCCGACTTTCCAAACAATTCCATCACATCATGGGAGGTTCTGATTATAGGATTCAATCCAAGATTCTTTTCCCCATCAAGGATGATGAAACTTAGAGATGACATTCAAGGTTTCAAGCGATGGGAGGGTGAACCCATCCATGAAATGTGGGTGAGGTTTAAGAAACTCTTACTTAAATTCCCAACTCACGGGCTATTAAACGATTTGCTACTCCAATATTTTTACCAGAGTCTTGATTCAGTTGATAAAGGAGTGGTTGATCAATTGGTACGAGAGGGAATAATGTTGCAATCATTTGAGGTGGCTTCATTTCTTCTTGATGACATGACTAAAATAAATCAAGCTTGGTACACTCAAGAGGATGAAGTCTCTCCTTTTTGTTTCACAATGACACAAGAACAACTTGATAATGAAAGAGAAAGGGATGA
Organism: Solanum stenotomum; assembly: GCF_019186545.1. Taxonomy (NCBI): domain Eukaryota; kingdom Viridiplantae; phylum Streptophyta; class Magnoliopsida; order Solanales; family Solanaceae; genus Solanum; species Solanum stenotomum. Next base: position 20,330,934 of record NC_064293.1, on the reverse strand, counting down.
AAACATCAAGAAGATGTTGACCCAAATTGAGCTATTACAAGAGCATATGATGGAGAATATGGTAAAGCCTAAGGGAACATGTGGAGTGTTTAGCGTTGAGGAGGGTTCTTCCTCAGGTTATTCAAAGCTGGGGGAGAATCAAGGTTGGAAGTACAGGAGATACGAGGAGGGTTTCCACCCACTCTATTTATAGTGAGGCGGGAATCAAGGTAAGAACTATCACAAGGGGGAAGAGAAAAGAAGATACTATCAAGATTGGGCTGAGCAAAGTGATTATTGGAAAAAGGGAGGATGACCATGAAGAGGACCACACTCACTCCAGTGAGAGCCCAAAATTGAAAGGGAGTGCAAGTAGTCCCCGGGTGAATGATTTGCTGTCATGCATCCTTGATAAAGTTGAAGGCTCGGATGATTTTCTTAATGGGATGAAAGTTGACTTTTCATCGTTGAACAATAAAGTGAATTCTCACGCAGATGCAATCAAGATACTTGAAGGTTGGTTGAGTTTACTTTCAGCATAATTGAAACCAAAAATTACAATGGGATGATGATAGAGGGGTGGTTGTGGTTACTCATAGTGGAAAGGTAGCAATGAGAGATGTGACGGGCAATGAAAAAAAAGTTATGGAGGAAGAAAAGATACCTATCCATCAAAGCATTTCCAAATGGCCACAAAAAGATGTGGAGAAACACAGTCCAATCCTAAAAGTTATGCAACCTTTAACAAAAATATCTCCTCCATTTCCCCAACGTCACAAGAAGAAGAATGAGGATGAGAAGTTCAAGAAGTTTTCATCGGTGTTCAAGAAATTATCAATTAATCTCCGTCTAGTTGAAGCATTGTTGGAAATGACAGGGTATGCCAAGTTTATGAAGGAGTTAGTCACAAAGAAAAGAAGTTTGGATTTTGAGACAATCAAAGTTTCTCATTAACATAGAAATATGGACCGGATTGACTGCTACTAACTTTGGCGGTAGCTCCAACTCATAAGCTACATTTCCAATCCTCTTGGATATCCTGTAAGAACCAATATATTGGGGCTGAGATTCCCCTTCTTGCCAAACCTCATAACACCCTTCATGGGTAAAACCTTCAAGTAAACCCAATCATCCACTTCAAACTCCAAGTGTCTTCTTCTAACATATGTATAGGATTTCTAATGACTTTGTGTTGTTTTCAACATTTCTTGAATGATCTTCACTTTCTCCATAGCTTGATGAGCTAAGTCTGGTCTTATCAACCTAGCTTCACCAACCTCAAACCATCCAATAGGAGATCTACATATTCGCCAATAAAGAGCCTCATAAGGAGCCATTTGGATGCTAGAGTGATAACTGTTGTTGTAAGCAATCTTTATAAGAGGTAAGTGATCATCCCAACTACTTTTGAAATCGATCACACAAGCCCTCAACATATCCTCTATAGTCTGAATTGTAAGCTCTACTTGACTATCAGTTTCATTTGGAAAGCGGTACACATGCTTACCTTCGAATCCAAACCTTTTTGGAATGACTTCCAAAATTGTGTGGTGAATTCTGCACCTCTATTTGGCAGTTCCTACTGGTAAGAAATGTGCTGATTAGTCATCTGATCTACAATCACCCAAATTGAATCATGTTGCTTGCGAGAACGCGGAAAACTAGTAATGAAATCCATATTGATCATCTCCCACATCCATTCTGGAAGATATATGTTCTGAGCCACACCACTGGGCCTTTAGTGCTCTACCTTGACTTGTTGGCAATTCGGGCACTTAGCGATGAACTCTATAGTACACCTCTTCATAGTACTCCAACAATAGACTTCTGTCAAGTCACGATACATATTTGTTGAACTAGGATGGAAAGAATATCTTTATCTATGAGCTTCTTCCATAATTCTCTCTTGAAGTTCATCTACCTTTGGTACACACAATCTACCTTGATACCTCAACACTCAATCTCCCCCTTGTTCAAAAGCCATCACTTTCTGCTTATGAACATTTACCTTCAATTCAAGCAAAATAGGGTCTTAGTCTTGTTTGTCTTTCACTTGAGACACTAGTGATTATTCAGCCCCATTCATCACCACCACTCCACATCATTAGAATTCAACAACTGGATTCCTAAGCTTGCAAGTCTGTGCACATCTTTGGCCAATTCATTTTTGCCATCCTCAACATGGGAAGTACTTGTCACGATCCAGGGGTACNNGGCCTCATACAAGCCATTTAGCATATCATAACATAAAGTAATAGAAAATGATGCTAAAATAAAAAAAAAATTCAACACAATCAAAGTCTTTTATAAAATGAGCGGAAGTTTAATACCATAGTCTCAAACCATCTAAAAAGTCATGAATAAAGTCTTGGGACGCAGCCCATACAATAGTCCAAGACATAAAATAAAGACATAAGATATAATGGTGATCACATCCTCGAACACAATGAGGACTCACAAAATCTCCACTTCATTGATCAGCAACAGAGCTAGCCACGAGTATGACAATCTATGTCATCGGACCCTACACTTGATAAGAATGTAAGCAAGAGTATGCATTAGTACAATTAAGTACTAAATATGATATCTAGAATAAACAACATAAACGTCAAGGTTAGTCAATATAAATCATAAGCATAATCATACACATACATCAATATCATAATAAGAAAGGAATGCTTCTCAAGCAACCTTACTTATCCTTAATGAAGACTTCGGTCATCACCTTTTAGTCAACTTACCTCACAGAAGGCATATCAATCAACAATCCAAGCTACCCATTCTGGATAAGACAATTCACATTAGTTTCATACTTACTTTTAAAGAAATAGGGATTCACTTCACTGCCTACTTACAATGGCAAACATATATTCGTCTCTTGCCTTACATACTTTTAAATTGTGGGTACGCGCCTCCACAACCTCATCATATGAGACAGGTGCTCGCCTCCTCATCATTTCATAAGGAGCATGGGTACTCGACTCCATGTCCATTCATCATATTAGGAACATAGGGAATCACCTCTTGTTCAATTGTAAGGAGTATGGCAGATCACCACATATCCTTCAACATATAGGTCAAGGGTAGTCGCCTCTAGCCTCAACATTCATTTAGCATTTTAGTCTAGATTTATTTAAATTGAGAAATCATTTCCAACCTAGAAGCATTTATGTGAGTAAACCTTTCACATTCATATTCATAATTAAGCAATTCATGTGGGAATTATCCCTTCCTCAACAATAACATCAATTACTAACAATTCACATCATAAGATTTACTCTAAAAGCCCTAGATATCATGATCATCATCTAAACTTCAATATCAAGCAATTCTAATCATATTTGATCTATCCTATACGGACAAGCCTAAACCCACAAAGTTTCCATTCATGTCATCAACCCAACTATATCAATTCAAGGTCAAATCATGGAATAGGCCCATATACATGCAATTTAATCCTAAATATATTCAATTCTATCAATTCAGTCATAAACAATCATAATCCACTCAATTGGATCAACATTCATCATAACCCAAAACAACGGAAGAAAACCCTAGATAGAATTGGTAAATTCTTCTTCAAATTACGGAATTCTAGGGGACTCCATGGGAGGAAGGATCCCATGGATGAAAAGCCATCATACCTTACTCACAAAGCCCACAAAAGCTTAAACATTGGAAACTTGAACTTGAACTAGCTTCCTCTTCTTCTTTCTTCTTCTTCCTTCTAGAGAGAGAATATATAAGAGGAGTTTTGGGAATTCTTTTGGGATTTGAAAGAATGGCTTAATTGAGTGAGTTTAGGGGTCTAAAATCATTATATAGGTGGTCTAGGTTTTATCAAAATGACACCACTTAACTCTAATTAAAATCGAAAAAGACCTATACTCCCTCAACGTAACCGTCCCTAGACCCCATCGACGAGACCACACCGACAGACCGTGGATGGACCTACAGTCCATCCTGGTGAACCGTGGTTTGTGGTCTGGGACTTGATTCTGTAGAACTTGACCCACGACTCCATAATCATGGACCGTGGACCCATCCAAGGGGTGTGGATCCTGGCCATGGTTCACTTCCTTAGGCACTGCCTATGGTGCCCTATCCATGGAGCTCACCCACGTGGCGTTGGTCTAACCACGAGGCGTTGTTGGCCCACGTGGGTGGCACCTGCAATTGGTGAAAAATAGCTAATATTCCCTCTTCCAAATTCGGGGTGTTACATTATCTCACCCTTGGGATCATTCGTCCTCGAATGAGATTCTAAGCACATTTCTAAACTAAAAGACTCAAGACTAAAAGCCACTCATTCATGCCACTCATTTGAATGCACACAACTAAGTAGAAACTTCATCTCTCCAAGCTAAACATACTCAATGCACCATAAGCCAGTAGGAACTACATGTAAGAACCCCATATGCATGAAAACTTAACATTTTTCATGTTCAAGGAGAAACTAACATCTCCAAACCTAAAATTAATGCTAAACTAAATCTCATGGAGCTCATATGCATTTCAATCTCAAAAAGCACAAATTCAAGGGAGAAATCTCCACTCCAACTAAAACATGTTCAACAACTCATCTCATGAAGTCTATAAGCAACTCATGCTTAATGAACTACAACATGAGGAAAATAATACACATAAGCCATTTCTTTCAGGACTTAAGCAATTCATGAACATGCATAATCATAAGGAAATCATGGAAACACATAAAACACACATCACTTCAAACATAAGCAAACCAAGAGGAACTCATTACCTCAAGATCGAATAGGAGGAAAAAGGTGAGGATATTGGGACTTCATATTGGCTTCTACTCGCAAGTAGCACCCTCAACTAAGTGGTTTCTCCACAAAACCTTCACGAGAGCTATTTCATTGTTCCTCAATCTCTTAACTTTTCGGTCTAGAATCTCAACCAGAACTTCTTCATAAGAGAGATTTTCATCAACTTCAAACCCTTAAAGGGAAAATATGGATATTGGATGTCCAACACACTTCTTAAGCGTAGAGACACGGAAAATGCGATGCACCATTGCCAACTTATTTGGCAAATCAAGTTCATACACAACCATACCAATACGTCTCAAGATTTGATACGGTCCCACGTATCGGGGACTAAGCTTCCCCTTCTTGCTAAATATCATCACACCCTTCATGGGTGAAATTTTCAAATATACCCAATCACTAACCTCAAACTCAAGGTCTCTTCTTCTAAAATCGGCATACGACTTTTGTAGGCTTTGGGCAGTTCTCAACCTTTCTCTAATGAGCCGAACTTTCTCCATATCCTCATGAACTAATTGGGGTCCAATCAAAGAAACTTCACCCACTTCAAACCACCTTATAGGAGATCTACACCTCTAACCATAATGAGTATCAAAGGGAGCCATTCACCTTTTCGGGGTGATAAAGAACACTCATATCATAGTCCTTCAACAATTCCAACCACCTTCTTTGGCGAAGATTCAGGTCCTTTTGGGTAATCACATATTGTAAACTCTTATAGTCGGTGAAAATATCTATATGAACCCCATACAAATAATGCCTTCAAATCTTTAAGGCAAATACACCACTGCTTGTTCAAGGTCATGTGTAGGATAGTTTTTCTCATGAACTTTTAGGTGCCTTCAAGCATAGGCGATCACCTTACCATTTTGCATAAGCAACTAGCCCAACTCTAGAGGCGTCACAATATACCACAAAACCATATGTACCTTCCGATAAGGTCAAGATCGGAGCGAAAGTAAGTCTGTCTTTCAACTATTGTAAACTTTTCTCACAAGCATCCGACCATATAAACATAGTCTTCTTTCAAGTCAAGGCCGTCAAAGGAGAAGCAATGGAAGAAAGCCCCTCAAAAAACCTTCTATAATAATCGGCCAAACCACAAAAGCTTCTAATAACTGTCGGTGATACAGGTCTAGGCCAACTCTCGACCTCATCCGTCTTAATTGGGTGCAACTCAATACCCTTGGTTGAAACAATATGTCCTAAGAAAGCCACAGACCTCAACCAAAATTCACATCCCGAGACTACCCCCTAGACGTGACACGACATACTTGACCCCGAAGAGGTCTCGTACAAGCCTCTTAACATTCATAACATGAGATAATCAAAGTAGTACGGAATTAAAATTTTCTTTAATAAATCTAACAATCGAAAGTCTATTGTCTCACATGGCCATCTACCCAATATCTTGAAACTAAAGTAGGGACACGACCCTTTACAATCGAAAGACCAACAATTGTCTATTACATGAAACAAATGGAAACTAGAGAGAATCACTCAAATGCCTTGTAGTAAACATAGAAGAATATGGGTTAGCACAATTAAGTACTAAGTATGATAGCCATGCTAAAACATGCTTAAAATGGACATTTTATTTGAAAGTCGTGATAAATGACATTTTGAGAAAACCTTATGAACATAAGCATAAGAGGCATAATATTCAACAATAACCAACATACAAGTCATTTTACCACAATAGAACATAATCATCATGTAAGCTATTACCTTCACATTAAGCCCTCACCTCAAGTAACCCTCCAGCTATGCTTTGTACAATGTATTGATAGCGTCCCATACCACCATCCACACTAAAGTACCACCTCAAGGTCACCAAAATTGATCTTACCATTCAACCTTTCCATCCATACACAATACTCATACATAAGATACATTAAGAGACATAAATATTACTAAGTCATATCAACACATAAAGACCATCACCTAGGGCAACTCTAAGTCATACTTGTTCAATGTATAAGTACCATCCTATAATACTACTCACATGAAGTACTCCTTGAAGCCACCATATATAAGGAACTTTCATACTCAGTAAATCATGACAATGAAGTAACTCATAATACAATCCAATACATTCGTTCATTTTGGGATAAGAGATTTTTACTAGATACCCCACCTCAACTCGCGTGAGGGCATCCATCCCAAACCCAACATTCATTCATGGGATAGCTCATATATTAAAAAATGAGAATAACGTTTCACCTAGGAATCCCATATTGTGAAAAGTCCTTTAACAACATGTCATTATCATTCATTAGAGTACAATTGAGAATAACCTTCCAATCAACCCATCATCAATAGCATAATCATAGAAAACATCATTCATGAGTGTTTGTATGTGAGAATAACCTTTCATATAGATCATCATCATTCATAAGCTTTCAATACTAACACAATTCCATTCTAATCATGATCATAATACATTCATTCTTATCACACACATATACTTCACATCATAATCATACATAATCCTTCATGAAATTTACCCTTAGGGCTATGAACCAACATCAACCCATAAATATGAAATACTATAGATAAGGAAATTGACATGATTCAATCACTTAATTCAATATAAACATCAACAATTCAACATACTAGAATAATCAATCAATTCCCACTCACAAATCACTATTTAGGAATTTCGGGGAAACCATGGGTTCTAGGAAGAAATCATCTTAATTTATATTTAAATCTACAATTCATTCATAATTCAATGCAATAATGCCTTTGAAAATCTTTTAGAGTCGAACCCATGCCAAGATCGAAAACTAGGGTTTTAGAGAAAACATTGGGGACTTGGAATCACTTTTGAGATTGGCTCCTTGAAAGAAACTAAGTCAAGGATGAAGACTACCATACCTTTAATGGATGAAATCCACAAAAATCCCTTCAAAAACTTGAAGCCTTCACCTCCAATGGAGGTTTCTAGAGAGAGAACTTTTGGAGGGGAGGGGAGGTTTATATTTTTAGTTTTGAAATAATGAATTCTAAAAGAGTTTAACACTTTTAATACTATTAAAATTCTTTAATGAACCTAAAATAACCGTTCCCCAACTTAACTCAACTTAAACAATTTACCAAATGACCCTCACTATGGCCGAACCATAACAACTTCTGCAGGTGTGGTCCACGGACCACCATCCACGGATCGTGGATGGGTCCACGGACCAACCTACATAGGCGTGGTTCGTGTTTGTGGCTTGGTTTTAGGGGTCATGGCCTATGGAGGCCATCCACGGGGCGTGGATGGACCTACAGGCCGTGGTCCCTTTTCGTAGGTCACCATGTTTTTGGGTTGTTTTGGTTTTCTTTGGGGTCTTGGGGTTAGGGTTTAGGGTCCTCCTCAAGGACCCCTAGGGTGGTCGTCGTACCTTAACGTTTAACCCCTAAACCCCTCAACCATAGCTCGGGACAATATTTTACACCCTCAAACCTCATAACAACTCAAACATACACTAGTTAGACTTTAGTTTCACCTATTCATTTTACGGGTCGTTACTTTATCCCCCACTTAGGAACATTCATCCTCGAATGACACTTAAAAATCATTAAGGGGGTTGGAGACTCAAGATTAACTGCCCATCATGCATGCAACATCATAAACAAAAGCACACAAATATGAGGAAACCTCTACTCCATATTAATAAGCTCAATGCAATATAAGAAAGTAGGAAATAAATCTACAAACTTATTATGCATCATATCTTCAACATTTCTCATTACATAGGAGGAATTATCTAATCCAACTCATATCATGCTCATTATAACATCATTAGGAACGTTATGCAATTGCTTCATAAAAACACATTATGCATGTTCAACAATTCAACCTCATGAAGCATATTGACAACTCATACTATATGCATATCAACAAAAGGAACATAGTTCATATAAACTCATTTTCTCATTCAAACATAAACTCATTAAGAACATGCATAACATAAGGAGACTATGGAAACATATATTCACACATGACTCCAAAATATGAAACAAGCTACATGGAACTCTTGGTCTCAAGCCTGAATAGGAATAGAAGGAAAGAGATAAGGATTTCAAAACTCTCAACAACCTTACTATTAAACATACCATCCCCCACTTAGGAGAAAACCCAACTAAGGTTAACATGAAAACATCATAGGAACCTCAACAAGACATTCATAACCAAAAGGAACTATCACTTACTGGTGCCTTCATCAGGATTGGCTCATTTGTCGTTGCTAACTCAGCACATAGAAACGGTTTTTCTTTGGAGCATTAGGATCCGGGCCATCAAGAGAAGCTTTTTTGGTCTCTCTTCCTTTTTCCATGAGTGTTGGGTAATCTCTCATCTTATGACCCTTCTTCCACACCCAAAGCACTCATCCGTGCCGGCAAGACACTTACCCAAATGTTGCTTCCCACACTTGGCACATATAGGTCTCTCAAAAGAAGATCCACTTCCATTCCCTCATTGAGATTTAGGGTTACACACCCTATCATTGTTGACCATAGGAGAATCTTGGTTGTAAAACCTCTTTTTAGACCTTGGTTGAGTTTGTTTATTGGACCTGGACCTCTTAATCTATCTACTCTTCCTCACAAGTTTTGACTCCTCAATAGATTGAGCTTACACAACAAGCCTAGAAATGTTTCATGGAGCATAGTAGTATGACACTCATCCTTTTCAAGGTCGAATACACCGGTCACAAACCTACTCATCTCATCTCTAGGGTTGGACACCAAAGATGGAGGACACTTAGATAATAGGGTAAATTTCAAGAAATACTCCTCCACCTCATGCTACCTTGTCAAGGGTTGATAAACTCCTCCACCTTACATTCCCTTTTCCCATGGGGGAAGTACCTACCAAGGAAAGCTTCCTTAAACTCCTCCCATTCTATAGGACCCTCCCCTATAGGCTTATTGCTTTTCCATTGAGTGAACCAAACTTGGGAAACATCTGTCAGTTGGTAGGAGGAAAGTTCTGCTTTTTTTCTAGAAGTCACTCCGATAGCATTGACTATCTTATACACCTCATCCAAAAACTCTTGGGGATCCTCTCCCACCTTAGAACCTAGGAACACCGGAGGATTTATCCTCACAAAGTCCCTCAACCTAGAAGCCCTAATCTCAATAGCATTCACTCTAGGCCCCACATCTCTATTAACTTGGGCTGTCATAGCTTGGGCTAAGGTTAGAAAAGCCGACCTAATGTCTTCATTAGTCATGTCTGGAGCATTAACAGAAACTTGATTGCCTTGAGGAATTTGGCCACCTTGAGGACCTTGGGGAGGAACTTCCTCATTCACATTCTCCTCTTCTACCTTTCTTGCTGGCGTCCTTCTTGTTTTTATATTCGATAAACACAAGAGAAGGATTAGGAAAAGGACACTTGAAGAGCGAAACTCTAAGGTATGACTTCAAGAATATGAAAGAAGTGTAACTCCCTAACGTCCCATAGCATCTCGCTCATCAATGTGTCGCGACTCACACCAGTAAGCAAGACTATACTAGATGTGGCTTGTGAGACATTAATCCTAAAGACTATTCCCAAAACCTTATACTCTGATACCAAGTTTGTCACGACCCGAGACTACCCCCTAGACGTGACACGACTTACTTGACCACGAAGGGGTCTCGTACAAGTCTCTTAGCATTCATATCATGAGATAATCGAAATATTATGGAATTAAAACTTTTCTTTTATAAATCCAACAATCGAAAACTTTAAAAACAAGCGGAAGCCTATTGTCTCACATGGCCATCTACACAATGTCTATCCATGTACTATGTCTTAGGGGAGGGGGACACCTAATCCTATAGAGTGCCTCCCAATAAAGAGCAAGGAGTGCAACTAGAATCAGACCAATGAATCCCACGATATATATAATCAAGCTTGACATAAATATAAAAATAAAAATGAACATTATTAGAATCTATATAAAAATTTTGAGATAGTCGCATGAATGGAATAAGAGGAGGTTTCCACATAGCAAAATTATTCAAATTTCCAATACCAAATGTGACCCAAAAGAAAAACCTAGAGAGAAAATTCAAAATATTTATGAAACGAACATGTAAATCATGAAATTGAAAAGACAAAAGTACCTTAGGAAAGATAATATCTTTAATATTTTAAAAAAAACACTGGGCAAAATTTTCACTATATCGCTTAAGATATTCATGCATTGTATTTATGTCTCAAGACGAACATTCTCTAAAATGTAATTAGTCAATCCATTTAGAATTTCTTGAGGATATTTGTCAATTCATTTATATGCTTATTCATAACTAGCTAGTAGTATTAAAACTATATACACATGATGTTGACAAAATGCACGTAAAATACAAGATATATGTGAGATGCCCCTAAGATCCACAAGATGTACGCGAGGCACCCTAGTTGAACATAAAGTTAATAAGATTAACTTTATGTGAGCCACACATCATGCATTCTTCCTGAGTTGTACTTACAATTAATATATATTTCATGAAGGTCACACATTAACGACGAAGATTGATTCTAAAATTTAACACTATGAAGAAGGTGGTTTAGCTTCGCATCCGATTAATTATATCATTTTGTATATAGAGGAAATGTTGAGGAAAAAAAGGAGAAGAAATAGTTGAGGGGGAAAATGAGTAGAAATAGTTGAGGGGAAAAAGAGGAATAGAATGATTCGTAGGGGAATTTGAATTTTTGAGTTTAGATATTAAACAAATAAAGATAGAATAATTAGTTAGGAATATAATGTGGTGTATGATGATATTTTTGTAGACACAAAAATTTTATTGGATTTAATTCGTACGAAATTTGGATTAAATTCATGTTTATTTAGGTTCAATGATTAATTTGGGCTTTACAAATAAATAAGTCCATTTTTATTAAATTCCTGTCCAAGGTCCATTTCAACTTGAAGCCCAAACCCATGCCACGTGTCACAGTAACTAGGCACCCAAGACCAACAAGGTAACACCACAAATCCAAATGAGGTAGTAGTCCCAGTAAAATTTAAGAACCAATCACAATCTACCAAGTGTCAAAATAACATCCTCTGGTCAATTATAAGAAACCCTTGTCTAGCCCTTACAACTATAAATAGGGAATGAACATGATATTCAAAGGGAATGAAGAAATCTCTTCAAGAAGCATTCTACAATTGGAGAAAGCTATAACATCAACTACATAGATCTTCAAATAAGTGATCAACAGAGATCGACTTGAAACAATGAAGTACTTCTCGACATTCCCAGAGATCAAATACATCTCAAGGAGGTCTACATCATCCTACATTCGAGAAATGAGGTACTGAAGGCCCTCAAATCTGATGAGTCTAAGATTTGGACTCATTTAGAGCATTTTTAGACAGTTTTAGTGTCCTCAAATGCCTAATTTATGCTATAAATTGATGTTAAGACCTTAATTTTAAGGTGTATGAGCTANATCTCAAGGAGGTCGACATCATCCTACATTCTAGAAATGAGGTAGTGAAGGCCCTCAAATCTGATGAGTCTAAGATTTGGACTCATTTAGAGCATTTTTAGACAGTTTTAGTGTCCTCAAATGCCTAATTTATGCTATAAATTGATGTTAAGACCTTAATTTTAAGGTGTATGAGCTAAGGAGCAAGGTAAGGACACAAACAAGCAAAAAGGAGCATAACAAGCTAAAGAAGTGAAGAGTGGAGAGCCTGGTGATCGCTAAGACCACTCGGTGACTCGCCTGGTGATCGCCAACACCACTCGGTGACTCACCAAGTAGCTCTTCAGCCTGCCTAAAGTTCCAGTGTGCCAACATTGAGGGAATAGATCAAATCGGTTATCGGAATGAGCAATCGGTGAATCGCTGATCTGTTTTGCGATGACAAGATGGATCGCCCAAAGTTACAAGACTTAAGGGTGTTGAGAACCAATGCATAATAGTGATGGAAGAGAGAAAAGGGTGGATCGACGAACCACTCGGCGAGCCCGACTTATCTCGTCTAATGGCCTTTCAGGACAAATTTTGGTGAACTATAAATTGTATTTTGAACTGTAAATTGAGTATCCTGATATCATTGAGTAGAGTTTTCTTTTGAGTTTTATAGTTCCATTGTAGACTTTGAAGCTTTTGGAGACTCAATTTTGAGATTTTGTAAGTGGGTTGCTTTAATTCTTAAATTTGGACCATTGTAAAGACTTGGGAGCAAAATTTACCCAAATCCTAGCGAATGTTTTTGGTAATCGTTTCCCTATTTTTCTGATGTGTGGCTAAAACCCCAATTCTTGGGTTGTGATCAAGTGATTATGGGTTGAATTAGCTTATGGATATTGATTATTACTAATTTAACTATATTAAAGTGGGTTTAATCATTAGTTGTGTTTTCACTTATGAATTGTAGTTGCAAATGCAGTTCTATTTTTTGTGTTCTTAGCTTGCTCGAGAAAGAGGTTTTAGAACAAAGTCTTTTGATTAATGGTTTGTAGATATTGGGTTGATATGGGTTCAGCTCGAGAGATTGAATCCTAAACGTAATCCTACCCATCTAGTGAGAGAGAGTGGATGAATTAAGGTGTGGGTTGTTCTTAATTGCTATGGTTGTTGATGTTTGAAAGAAATCACTTGATTTGGGATAGTTGTTCGAGAGAAGCTATTTCACTTATAGACTAGTCTACCCATTGACATTTTTCTATTTATTAGTAGTTTTAATTAACCATATAGAGAAATTTTCCTATAATCGATCACATCTCAAAAATTCCTGTCTATATTGCTATTTCAGTTTTGTGTGATTGTGTTGTAGCTGATAGTTGCAAACTAAAAACCCCCTCGACTGACATTCGTGTCACCCCCTTTAGACTTGTTTACATGTCTTTTTGGATAATTTCTATTCCTATAGTTGATTAAACCACATTTATACTTCCTAATTGAATTGGATCACGTGACGCTCCCGGTGGGTTCGACCCCAACTCTTTGTTGTGTTTTATACTGCCTAACGATTGTTTGCACCTAGTATTGGATGAGGTGTGCTTGAAACATTAATCAAAATGGCGCCGCTTCCGGGGAGTGGTGTTGTTTAAAATTCTTTTATTGAAGTTGAATTGTGATCTCTTTGGTTGTAGTAGAATTTACTTACTTTAGTTTTTGGTCTTGTGTTTTTGTGTTGAAACAGAGGAGAAATGAGCGGGAGTAGGAGCAATGGTAGCCAAGTGGGCCATCAAGACGATATTGGGAACCTTAATGATGTGAATGACCCAATCCAAATGGATGGTGTTGGTGTAATTCTTCTACCCCTGTTGAGGGTAATACAGTCTTCCTTGTTACGAGCACAATGTTGCAGCTTCTCAAAATGAAAAGATTATATGAAGCGTTGGCGCATGAAGACCCAAATCAACATATTAGGAACTTCGTGGATGTTTATGGTCCGTTCTCATTCAAGAACATATCACTAGAATCACTCTAACTCAGGTTGTTCCCCTTCACTCTAATGGGTGAGGCTATAAAATGGTTGGCTGGGTTATCAAGGGATTCCATCACCTCATGGGATGAACTTACGACAACATTCTTTGTGAAATTCTTTTCCTCATTGAAGATGATGGAACTTAGAGACAGCATCCAAGGTTTCAAACGATTGGAGGGTGAGCATATCCATGAGACGTGGCTCAGATTTAAGAAGTTGGTACCTTAATGCCCGACTCACGGACTTCCAAACAATGTGCTACTACAATACTTTTATAGGGAGGCAACCTATGTTTTTAATGCTTTAGTTTTTTATATTGAATAATGGCCGTTGATTGTGCAGGTTGAAAAGTGAAAAGTGTTGGAAAATATGTTGTTTGGCGAGCCAAAGTCCAAGTCAGTGACACACTAAATAGGTCAGTGATCCCCGAGTTGGACCGCCGTTGGAACCACCAAGCTTGAAGGAGAACTCTGTAAAACTCGGTGGGTATATGGTCCATCGGCGACTAGCCGAACAGGTCGGCGAGCCTGACTTTGTTCGTTGTTTGAACCCTTAAATTACTGGGAGTCCTGTAAAACTCGACAAGGTAAAATACAACTCGGTGCTTCACCGAGTAGTTCGGCGATCACGACTTACTCCATCGAAGGGACCATGAACTGTAACGTTTTAAAGGCCAAACAGTTTAAAATTTAAAAATCCTTTATCTTCTCATATATTCAATCCCATACTCTCACTTCCCACTTTAGATTTTGCTTATTTCCCTGTTCTTACCCTCTTTTTATGTGAAATTGTTTCTCGGAATTGTGGAACTTTGCCGCCTAGCTATTCAAATTCCAAATTCGGCATAAAGGTTGACTTTCCAAACCCCGTACTTGAAATTTGTTGTTGAAATCAAATATAATAGGTAAATTTGTTATTGTTTCGTGTTTGTTAATTTTTATAATCATGTTTAAGTGTTGGTTTGTCTGTAATGAATTAAAATGTGTGCCTAACTGCTTTCAATTGATCAATTCCCGTGTTCTTGCTTGTAAAATCGAGTCTAAATTATTGGGTTGCGGTATATTTGTTTTGGTTCTAGTGGGGTGAAGTCTAAGTAACATCAAATTGTGCTAAATGACATAATTTTCCTAATGATCAAGTGTGTGACGTCATTCTTAAGGGCAAAAGTCGTCAAATGGCCAATTTTGGCCAAATTGGGAGAAGTCTAAGTACCCCGAGGGAATGGATAGTATGGGTCTAGTGTTAATTGAAAGGTGTTTGTGTTTAATTTTGAATTTGAGGGCTTCAGGCTTTATTTTGAGAAATGGGGTTGAAAACTGGCACGTTGGGCCATTTGGAAAAGCAAAGTCGAAATCGTCGAGTGGTTCGACGGTTCGCCAAAGTCCCTCGCAGATAGCCTTTAATTTCCAATTTTGTATAGTTTGTTTTGTAACTTTTGACGAGATTCCTAAGCTTGCCAATTTCATTCTGCGACTAGCCGAAGGCCTTCCTGATCACCCTTTCTGCGCCCTTAACCTTTAAAATACACTGTAACTTACGGCGAGGTACTTCTTGCTCGCCGATTGGTGTCGGCGATTCACCGAATGGCCCTGAATATCACCGACCTATCTTGAGTTTTGAGAATTTTTGTGCTGGTACCTACAGTGAGCCCGATCCGGCTTGCCAAGGTGATTCGACAACCCGAGTCTTTCTGTAACTAAATTTTCTGCATTTTTCTTGAACTTTGTCTAACATTTTTCTACGATGTTTTGCAGATATGGCTGGACCCAAGCTATCAGGAAGAGACATGCCGCCCTGCAAGCAGGCAAGATGAGTAGTTATATATGATGATGCAGCTGCATCAAGGGAAAAGGTATCCAAAGTTCCTACAAAGGGAGGCAAAGGCAAGGGAAAGAGAAAGACGCCAATAGTGGAGTTACTAGAGGCCAACTCCGACAGTGTGGGAGTTTACGAGACTCAACTTACTTCATCAGATAATGGGGAGAATCCTTGGATTCTTAAGCTTCTATCTCTGAGCCTGAAGATGACCAACTTTTACAGGCCCGGAGGGCAGAGATTTACTCCAAGGCGATGCATGATCTATCTAGGATCCTGGTGCCTCAGACTCCTCCCTAGCTTCAGCTCAGACTGTGGTCCTAGTGCCACAAGTACATCGTCCTCTGATGAGCACATGATTTGGACTCATTTAGGGGTTTGTTTATATAGATTTAGCGTCGTCAATGCTTATTTTGTATCAATAACAGATGTAAAACCCTTGATTTCCAGGTATATGGATTGAGAAACAAAGCAAGGACACTAGTTTGCAAAAAGGAACAAAATAAGCTGATAGAATAAATAAATGCAAGCCTGGTGATCGCTAAGTCCACTTGGCGAGTCGTCGAATGTCTATTTGACCGCCGAAAGTTCCAGTGTACCAATCCTTGACAGAAGAAACCAAGTTGGTGACGAAAAGAAGCAGTCAGTAGATCATCGAGTAGTTCTGCGATGCAATGCTAGATTGCCCAAAGTTATAGATCTGGAGGTTATTGAGTACCAAGGCAAAAGGGTGATGGAATAGTCCAAAGGGCGGCTCACCGAGTGGTTCAGCGAGCCCGACATACTTCGCCGAGTGACTCTTCGCAGAACATTTTTTGTGACTATAAATACATTTTTGAACATTTAGTTTAGTATAAAAAATCATATATTTTTAGTCATTATTAAGTTTTTAGCTCTAGAGACAGTTTTCTTGAGTTTTTCCTAAACTTTAAATGATTGAAAAATTGACTTTTGAGAAATTTAAAGTGGATCTTTTAGAATCTTCAAATTGGAGCATTGTAAGGACAAATCTACTCTTACCCAGTGGATGGATAATAAATTTGGTAACGACTTTTACATTGTTATAATGTCTAGCTAAAATCCCAATTCTTGGATGTGATTATGTGATTATGGGCTGATTTAGTTTATGGGTATTGTTAATAGTTAGTTTAAATACTATTTAAAAGTTAGTTTAATCATTAATTGTGGATTAATTTAGGAATTGTAGTTGCAAATGCTATTTCAGGTTTGTGTTCTTGACGTGCTCGAGAGAGAGGTTTTAGAACCAAAATTAGAGGTTGATGGTCAGTGTGTATTGGGTTGTTCTGGGTTCAGCTCAAGAGAGCGAACCCTAAACCCAATCCCACACATTAAGCTCGAGAGAGTGAATGAACTAAGGTGATGGACTAAGGTGTGGCCTGTTCTTATTTTGCATGCTTGTTGATGTTCGAGAGAAATTGACTTGATTCAGGGTAAATTGTTCGAGATATAGTTTACGTCCACTATAGCCTAGCTTACTCACTAATATCTAGCTAATTACTAATAGTTGCAATTATCCATTTGTCTATATTAGCCTATAATCGATCACATCCAAGAACCCGTCTCATTATTGTTAAGTTTTATTGTTTGTGACTATTTGTAGTGGATAATCAAAGCTAAAACCACCCATTTGACATTTGTGTCACCCCCTGATATATGATGCCTTTATTCGATAACTTTTATTCCTATGGCTGATTTGACCATGTTCATACTTCCCAATTGAATTTGAAAAACGTACCGCTCCACGTGGGATTTGACCCCAACTCTATTAGTTTGGTTTTATACTGATTAATGACCGTTCACGCTTAGAATTGGATGAAGTGTCTTTGATAACATTATTTAATCAAAATGGTGTCGTTGCCGGGGAGGGGTGTTGTTTGAAATTCTTTTGGTGAAGTTGAATTTTTTTCTTGTTAGTCATAGTTAAATCTACTTATTTTTAGTTTTGGTTTGTGTGTTGCTGTTTAGAACATGGGAAATGAGCATTAACGGAAGCAATGGTAGCCAAGTGGGCCACCAAGATGACATCGAAAATCTGAATGATGTCAACGAACCAAATGTCGATGACCCAAATCTAGTGGGTGGAGTTGGTGCCATTTGCTTTCCTCTGGCTGAAGGGAATGTTGTGTTCCACATTATAAGCACCATGTTGCAGCTCTTGCAATTGAACGGGTTGTTTGGTGGGTTGGCTCATGAGGATCCCCATGAGCGTATAAGAAACTTTGTTAATGTTTGCGGGTTGTTCTCCTTTAAGAACATATCCCAAGAGTCGGTTAAGTTGAGTTTGTTCCCTTTTTTCCCAATGGGAGAAACGTGTAAGTGGTTGACTGAGTTGCCAAGAGATTCTATCACTTCGTGGGAAGAGCTTGTCACAACATTCCAAGCGCGATTTTTCCCACCCTCGAAGATGATGAAACATAGGGAGAACATCCAATGCTTCAAGCATTTGGAGGGTGAGTCAATCCATGAGACTTGGCTAAGGCTTAAGAAGTTGGTGGTGCAATGCCCAACTCACGGATTGCCCGACAACATTTTGCTGCAATAATTCTACCGAAGCCTTGATTCGGTCAACAAGGGTGTGGCTGATAACCTTTATCCGGCAGGTTTAATGCAACAACCTTACATTATAGCAGCCCAACTCTTGTATGGTATGACCAAAATTAACTGCGCATGGTACACCTGTGAAGATCAGGTCTCCCCTCTCACTTTTAAATTGACAAAAGAGCATCTTGAAAAAGAGCAAGAGAGGGACCAAAACATGGCAAAGATGATGACCCAACTTGACATTTTAGCCAAAAATATCATGGATGCATGTTCTTGGAGTGTAAATGATGTGGCAGTTGGTTGTGTAAACCCCGATGAGGCTATGTTTGAAGCGCTGTACAATGAGGAAATGAACTTCCTAGCCAAATCGTGCAAACTACCCAAGGCTGGGTGGTAATCAAGGTTGGAATAGAGATAAGGGATGGAGAGATCGTGATAGAGAGTAGCAAGATCGAAATGCCACTAGGAAGGAAAGAGATGGGGAGAAAGATAGGTATGTTCCTCCCCACGAGCATCAAAAGCCATAAGATTTCGAGGGTGGCCGGGCTGAGGATATGCTCTCTCGTATTCTCAACAAGATTGAAGCGTCCAACAAAATTTTGAAGGAGATGTATCGACCCTTAACTAGACGGTGACCTCTCATTCCGTCTCTAACAAAAAGTTGGAGACCCAAATGGGTCAAATTTCTTCTTATTTAAACCAAAAACAACAAGGGGATTGCCTAGTGATACTATGGCAAGCCGAAAGAATGAAGATTGAGTGGGCACTTGCATCGTGCCACAACTTTAACTAAGGAACTTCTTGGGAGGCAACCCAAGTTTTTATTGCTTTGTGTTTTGATTTGGAATAACGTGTGTTGACTGTGTAGGTGAAAAAGTCGAATGTGTTTGAAACATTAAGGATTGGTGAGCAAAGTGTCTGGTCGATGACTCGTAGAAGAGGTTGACGATCCCGACTTGGACAACCGTTGGACTCAAGAAAATTTAAGGTTGGAGTCTCAAAAACTCGGCGGGCCCATGGATAGGTCAGCGGTTCACTGAATAGGTTAGCGGGACCCACTTAGTCCGCCATTTGGACCCCTAAGTTAATTGGAGGTCCTCCAAAACATGGCAAGGTAAGTACGTTCGCGGCGTTTCTCTGAATGATTAAGTGAGGACGACTAATAGCTCCGATTGGGCTGCCAATTGAACGGTTTTAAAAGGCCAAAGGTTTAAACTTTCAAACTCTTTCACATTTCCTCACTTTTAACTTCAAAAAATCACACCCGCACTCTATATTTCCTATATTCTTGTATTTTACCACTTTTTAGTCGTTGAATCTGTGTTCGAAGTTGGAATTCTTTGCCACCTAGCATTACAACTTGTATTTTGGCATAAAAAAATTGTTTTCCAAACCCCAAACTCAAAAATAGCAGTTGCACTCATTTCCAATTGTGTAATTCTTATTTACGTATGTTGGGCCTCTCTGAAATTGTAAATGTGTGCTAGTTTGCCTTTTCTTATTTTTATATCGTGCCTAAATTACCTGAATTGTTAATTTGCCGAATTGCATGCTTTAAAATTGATCATAAATTATTGGGTTGCGGTATTTTGTAGTAGAGGCAAAGGAAAAGCACCGCCCCCTGAGTTATCGGAGGTCGACTCCGACAGTGAGGGAGTGTACACCACTCACCTCACTACGTCTAAGAGTGAGGGTGAGCACCAGGACCCTCATGCTTCCACTTCTGAATCTGAGGATGATCAACTATTGTTGGCTAGGAAAGCTGAACTGCGCTCCAAGATAATGCATGATCCATCTAGGATTCGGGTACCCCAGACTGTTGCTCTTCCTCCTGTCACGAACCAGGCTGTGTCCAAGCACCAGCTGCACGAGGTCCTCATCCTCGGTCCATGAACAAACTAATGGCCAAGGGATTGAAGATCATCATCGAGGAGAAGTGGTTGTCTACTGATACAATGATAGATAGATACCTAGAGATTTTGAGCTGCTTGAAGTATCACAAGTTCTAGATATTCACTAGACCCCGTGGCCCTTACATTCCAAGTTGGGTCCAGGAGTTCTACACTGCCTACGGAGCTCTAGTGCCACACAGGATGACGAAGGCTACCACATTCAAGCTAGTGGATTATGTGGTCATGAGGAGAAATAAGGTTAAGTGTTATAGCGATGATATTAATGCAGTTCTATAGTGTAAAGAAAACATTTCAGATGAATACCAATATATGGTCAAGACAAAATCATTGGAGACACTGAATATGTGGTTAGCCCCTCTGTTATCTCTCGGTACTCCCAACTGGATCGAGGATGGAGCACCTATAAAAAAGAAAGACCTCAACGTGGAAGCAAGGTATTGGTTTGGCTTTATAAGCAGTGCAATCATGCTATCCTAGAATGAATCTATCCTCCGCCACACAGAGGTGGCGTGTCTTGAGTCCATCATTTTAGGGAAGCGCATCAATTTCGCTATGATTACTGGCCAATAAATGGAAATGAGGGCCAAGAAGCGCCAAACCTCTCTCCTTTATCAGGTGTTGATAACCGAGTTGTGTAGATGAGCTCGAGTGCCCCATGACTAGAAGAAGATGTGGAAGTGATTGCCACCTCCTGCACTGAGATCTGGCGGATTGAGGCAGAGTACCTGAAAGATGAGGCAGAGAAGAAGAAGGCATCCCTGGTGGTCACCTCCCCAATTATTGATACTGATACACTACCTACAGAGGCAGTATTTCCTACTCCGACCCCTGGGCCTTCAGGTATATCTAGTGTTGTCCCTCATGTGACTCCTAGTGCCTCTACAACTTTCCTGCCTCCTAGGTCTGTTATTGCTTACTGACCTCCACTCAACCAGGTTGCGATACTACGGATAGGGCATCTAGCCTATTCTGCTGATAGGCGTACCTCTAGATTTGAGGCTGCAGTTCCTGGGAGGATAGAGAGGGCCCTTACTGCTGTTTTGAGACACCTTAGTGTGTCTATTGATGCCCTTATGGCAAGGATAGCAGCATCTGAGCGAGGCCAGACGGCCACTGATGGGTGACAACTTCAAAGGCCGCAATTGTTGAGATGAGGAAGGACGTGGACCAGTTGAAGTCCATAGATATGTCATGATTTTTGGGACTGTGGAGATCCCCGACATGCCTGTTAAGACAGATGTGCCTCCAGCTACCACTGGAGATGCGGTTGGAGTTGAAGAGGTGGATGTTGCTGAGTCTGAGTGTGAGACTGATGAAGAGCAGCTTGGTGTCGATGAAGAGGCATCTTATGAGGGCCTTATAGAGGTTGAGGAGGCCATGGTAGATTCAACCGTGCAAATTTAATTGGTAGATACACCCATGGCAGGATCTGGTGGAGCTAGTGCTGAGGTTGAACCGGGCACTAATGCCCCGACAGATGGAGCGACTGTGTAGACAAGATTTTTCTTTACCTCCTTCTCTATCATTTTTATTGACTTTTATTATTTTGTTACATTTGAGGACAACTGTATTTTTATTTGTGGTGGGGTGAGGTATTTCCGTACCTACCTCTTGTGACTGTCTTGTGTATACATTATTGGGTTTTTATATTTAAATTTTGTTTTGATATTGTCTTGTGGACGTTTGAGCTTGTGGCTCCTCATTATGAATGCATATGCTTTTTGACCCTTCTAATTTTTTTGCCTCATCTTCATGTGTTTGAATGTGATTGTTCTTGTGCAAATCTGAGTATCGATTATGATCAATATCGATGAACTAAATAGTGCTCTAAATCGAACAAAAATGAATGTGTGGCTACGATGAGTCCAAATTAAGTTGCATAGAGAATATGTGGACTTTTTTGCATCTCGTTGTGACTAGTCGGTTATCAAATGTAGTCTCTTGTGATGAACATTGCACACTAGCGAAAGTGTGGAGTCTTGCTTGATATTGGTGCCAATACCTTGTGTGATGAGCCTACCGTGAACTTTATGTGATGACACCTAGAATTTTCCCCTTTCGTCCGGTTGACTAAATGATCTAAGCTCTTGAAATGATCTTAGGCAACAATTTTGAAGAGTGAAACAATTTGACAATATACCTTTTTTGTGGCCAACCTTGTGAGATATGTGAACCATGCTTGAACCCCCTTTGAGCCTTATCGTTTTCTTGGAAGAAAGTTGAGCAAATGTGACCCCTCTTTATCCATTGACCCATAATCCTCATGAAGTGTTGTTCGTTTGAATAGCCACCTTAATCAAAAAAGCCTAAGTTGGGGGTGTGCTGAAAATAAGAGGTAAATCAAGTAATATGAAGAAGTCCCCTTTGACCCATGGATTTGAAAAAAGATGGAACCCTTCCATAAAAGAAAACTAAGGAAAAGAAGAAAACAAAAGAAAAATAATGAAAAAGTTGTGAAAGTTTCAAATGAAATGGGGTGTCCGGTATTCCATTGGAAGTTGAATAGTGGTGTGAATTTTGAGCATGAGTAAAAATGCTAAAGAAAAGAAAGGCCTTGAAAAGGCCTTTTTGATCTTGAGTGAGTTGTAGTGAATGTTGATTGGAAAATAAGGGCAAACCCATGGGTGAAGTTATGCATGTGTTCATCTTTGTGTGTGTGACAGTTGAATGTGATTTCAGAACTATAAATTGTTGAACAAATGTGTGTGAATATGGAATCATCTCTATTGTGAGGGAATTTGAGTACCTTTGTTTATCTTTAACTTGCATTTGAAGAAAGTATTACGAACTTCAGAATCTTTGATAATAGTGAGTCATAACCTGAATCTTTGAGTGCAAAATTGATCCTTACATGAGTAAGTTTTATCTTGTTGTGTACATTCATGATTGTGTCTTTTGTAGAACTATTTGAGACATCCCTTTTTGAACAACTGAACTTAAGTTTTACTTGAGGACAAGCAAAATTATAAGTTGGGGGGTTGATGAGCCCAAGATTTCGACTCATTTAGAGCTCTGTTTATATAGATTTAGTGTCCTCAAATGCTTATTTTGCGCCTATAACTGATGTAAAACTGTTGATTTTCATCTATATGGATTGAGGAACAAAGAAAGGACAGTAGTTTGCTAAAAGGAACAAAATGAGCTGAAACAATGAAGAAAGGCAAGCCTAGTGATCGCCAAGTCCACTTGGCGAGTCGATAAATGGCTATTTGACCGCCTAAAGCTCCAGTGTGCCAAGCCCTGAGGAAAGAAACCAAGTCGGCGATGAAAAGGAATAGTCGGCAGTTGGCCGAGTAGTTCCGTGTAACAGTGCTAGATCGCCCAAAGTGACAGATCTGGAGGTTACTGAGTACCACTGCAAAAGGGCGATGGAATAGACCAAAGGGCGACTCACCTAGTGGTTCGATGAGCCCGACTTACTTCAGCGAGTGACTCTTCACAGCACATTTTTTGCGACTATAAATACATTTTTGAACATTTTGTTTATATCAAAAATCATATATGTTTAGTCATTATTAAGTTTTTAACTCTAGAGATAGTTTTCTCGAGTTTTTCGTAAGCTTTGAAGAATTGAAGAAATTCACTTTTGAGAAATTGGAAGTGGGTCTTTGAGAATCTTATAATTTGAGCATTATAAGGAGGAATCTACTCTTACCCGGTTGATGGATAATAAATTTGGTACTGATTTTTACCTTTTTATATTGTCTAGCTAAAACCCCAATTCTTGGGGTGTGATTATTGGCTGATTTAGTTTATGTGTATTGCTAATTATTAGTTTAAATGCTATTTATAAGTGAGTTTAATTATTAATGGTGGCTTAATTTAGGAATTGTAGTTGCAAATGCAGTTTCAGGTTTATGTTCTTAGCCTGCTAGAGAGAGAGGTTTTAGGACCAAAAGTATTGGTTGATGGTTAGTGGGTATTGGGTTGACCTGGATTCAGCTCGAGACAGTGAACCCTAAACCCAATCCCACACATTTGGCTTGAGAGAGTGAATGGACTAAGGTGTGGGTTGTTCTTATTTTACATTCATGTTGATGTTCGAGAGAAATCGACTTGATTTGAGGTAAATTGTTCAATAGAAAATTTACCTCCACTATAATTTAGCTTACTCACTAATATTTAGCTAATTACTAATAGTTGCAATTACCCATTTGTCTATATTAGCCTATAATCGATCACATCCTAAGAACCCGTCTCATTATTTTTAAGCTTTATTGTTTGTGACTGTTTGTAGTTTATAATCAAAACTAAACCCCCTTATTTGAAATTTATGTCACCCCCTGATTTGAATGATGTCTTTATTCGATAGATTTTATTCCTATGACTGATTTGACCATGTTCATACTTCCCAATTGAATCTAAAACATGTACCGCTCCCTGTGGGATTCGACCCCAACTCATATAGTTGGGCTTTCTACTGATTAACGACCGTTGACGCTTAGAATTTGATGAAGTGTATTTGATAACATTATTTAATCATCCTCCTCCTTGGTCTCTTAATAGACTTAAGGCTGAGGACTGAGGACTATTATTGCGGAAAAGAGATTGTCAACAAATGGTGTGGTGGAAAAATATCCTGAAATATGGCACATCGTCAAGTCGCACAAATTTGAAATTTTCACTAAACCCTTGGGCCCCTAGATTCCTAATTAGGTCCGACAGTTTTACTCGGCCTACGGAGACTTGGTGCCACAAGGGAAGAGGAAGGATAGGGCTTTCAAATTAGTTTATTTTATAATTGTCGAGGGAAAAAAGGTAAAGTGTGAAAGTAAGGACATACATTTCATTTTGGGATGTACTTATAACTTCACAGATGCCTACCAAAGTATAATTCAGACAAAGACATTGGATGACTGGAAACATTAGCTGGCTCTTCTTCTTTCTCACCGTACACCTAGGTGGATTGAGGTCGGAGTGCTAATAGAGAAGAAGGATCTCAATGTGGTGGAGAGGTATTAGTTCAGGTTTATTAGTAGTACAATCATGCCATCCCAGAACAAGTCTTTCCTCCGCCACCCAAAGGCGGCCTAACATTGATCTATTATTGCTAGGAAGAGCCTCAATTTAGGTGCATTCATTGAGTAGGAGATGAACATGAGGGCCAAGAAGTCCCATACATCTCTTCCTTTTCCTGTGTTGAACACTGAGTTATGCAGGTAAGCGCATGTTACTCGAGATGAGAAGACGGATGTGGAGGTGACACCCACCTCCTATACTCACATTCGGCGTATTGAGGCCGACTACCAAAAGGATGAAGCTGAGAGGAGGAGAACAACCCCGGTGGACACTTTCCCAGGAACTGATATTGATTCACTACCTGAAGAGGCCGTTATGCCTACTCCGGCCACTAGGCCTTCAAGTACTACTAGCTCTACTCCCTCTGAGACTCTGAGTACATCTGCTTCTCCCCCACCCCCTAGATCTCTTACTGGTTCTACTACCTCCAAGCCTCTAATCACCCAGACCATGCTTCTTAAGATGGGCACCTAGCCAACTCAGCTGATGTGCGTGCTTCCCGGCTAGAGGCCGCGATAACTCAGATGATCAGGAGAGCTCTTACTAATACGTTGACGCCTCTAATGGCTTCCATTATTTCCTTATCAGCGAGAGTAGAGGTTTGTGAGAAGGGATATCGTGTTATTGAGAAGGTGACGACCTTGAAGGCCGATGTTGTTGAGCTGAGGAAGGATGTGGACCAACTGAAGTCCACAGATACATCCCTGATCTTTTGCACTATAGATATCTCAGCCTGTTCTGAGGTGCCTTTGGCTACCACTGGAGTTGATATTAGGGCCGATGTTGCTACTGCCAAATTTGAGGCCGAGACAGATGAAGAGCAGCTTAGTGTTCAGGAGAAGACTATTTATGAGGGCCTAAATTATTTCGAAGAGGCTACAATATATTCTGATGTTTAGACCTCCTTAAGGGATATTTCTATGGTGAGCTCCAGTGGAGCGAAGGTTGATGAGACAGCGGGCACTGATGCCCTGAAAGATGGAGTTACTAAGTTGCGTACTTCACCCAGGCTTAGCCTGGCAGGATGACCTTTTACCTCCCTCTCTGTTAGTTTATTGACTATTCTAGTTTTAGTTGCATTTGTAAGACAACTTCTTATTTTTGTTGGGTGGGGTGAGGTATTTCCATAATTACCTCTTGTGATATTGATTTTTTTTTGTCAATATTAGGTTAATTTTGTTGATATATATATATATATATATATATATATATATGTTGTGGGAATGTTGATCTTGCGGATATTTTAACTCATGGCCCATTGTTTTGAATTGATAATGGTTTTTGAATCAAATTTTGAAAAACAATTTGCCACCTCTTGTGTGTTATTGCGACTGTTCTTTTGCAAATTTGAGTATCGATTGGGGTCAATACCGATGACTTGAATAATTCTCTTAATTGAATGAAAAGAATGTGCGACTACGATGAGGCAACTAAGTTACATAGGCAATATGTGAACTTTTAGCATCTCGTTGTGAGAAGCGAGTTATCGAGTGAGTCGTTGTAATGAACATTGTACGCTAGCGAGAAATGGGGAGTCTTGTTTGATATTGGTACCAATGCCTTGTGTGGTGAGGTCTTCTTGATCATTGCATTTGATGACACCTAGAACTTGTCCCATTGGTCTGATTGATTGAATGAAGCGAACAATTGAAATGATCTTAGGCAAGAATTTTGAAGAGTGAACTAAATTTGACAATATACGTCTTTTATGGCCACCCTTGCCAGAGGTGTGCATCTTGTTTTGGCACCCATTGAACCAATCCTTTTCTTGGGAGAAACTTGAACAACTTTGACCTTTTGATCCCATCACCTATAACCTTAATGAAGTTTTGGTTTGTTTGAATAGACAACTTAGGCCAAAAGCCTAAGTTGGTGGTGTGGTGAAAAGAGAAGAAAAGTCAAGAAGTACGACAAATCCCCCTTTGTGTGATTAGTTTGAAAAAATATGGAACCCCTCTATGTAAATGGAACCTCTCCATGTAAAAAAAAAGAAGATAAAAGAGAAAAGGAAATGAAAAAGAAGAAAGAAAAGAAAAAGACCGAAAAAGTTGTGAAATAAAGTAGTGAAAATTGCAAAAGAAATGAAGTATCTGGTTGTTCATATGAAGTTAAATAATGTGGTGGATTATAAGCATGTTTGAATGTAAATGAGAAGGAGAAAAAGTGATTTTCAAGCCACATATCAAGAAGGTTTGCCACTAAGCCTAAATGACCATACATTTACACTCTGCCCCATTAAAGCCATGTCTACCTTTGTGATCTTGAGTCAACTGAAACAAATTTTCATTGCAAAATAAAGGCAATCCTATGGGTAAAGTCATGCATGTGTTCATCTTTTTGAATTGACAGTTGTATGTGATTCTGGAACTTCAAATTGTTGAGAAATTGTGTGTGAATGTGGAATCATCTTTGTGTGAGGGAATTTGAGTACATTTTTTGACATTGAACTTGCATGTGAAGCATTTTACAACATTAACTCACACATGAAACTCTAAATCTCTCACGTAAGGCTCTAGTTTCACCTACTAATTTTCTGGGTGTTACACTTTTCAGCCCACCTATAGTTCCAGTGTTCCATCATTGAGGGAAGAGATCAAGTCGGTGACAGGAATGGGCAGTCAGTGAATCGCCAATTAGTTCTATGATGACAAGATGGATTGCCCAAAGTTACAAGAATTGAGGATGCTGAGAACCAATGCATAATGACGATGGAATAGAGCAAAGGGCAGATCTCCAAACCAATCGGCGAGCCCGACTTCTCTCGCCTAATTGCCTTTCAGGACAAATTTTGGCCATCTATAAATTGAATTTTGAACTGTAAATTGAGTATCTTGTTATCATTGAGTAGAGTTTTCTTTTAAGTTGTAGAGTTCCATTATAGACTTTGAAGCTTTTGGAGACTCAATTTTGAGATTTTGTAAGTGGGTTGCTTTAATTCTTAAATTGGACCATTGTAAAGATTCGACAACATTTACCTAGATCATGGCAAATATTTTTGGTAATCGTTTCCCTATTTTTATGATGTGTGGCTAAAACCCGAATTCTTGGGGTGTGATCATGTGATTATGGGTTGAATTAGCTTATGGGTATAGATTATTACTAATTTAAATGCTATATTAAAGTGGGTTTAATCATTATTTGTGTTTTAACTTATGAATATTATTTGCAAATGCAGTTTTATTTTTTTTGTGTTCTTAGCTTGCTCAAGAGAGAGGATTTGGAACTAAGGCTTTTGATTAATGGTTTGTAGGTATTGGGTTGATATTGCTTCAACTCAAGAGAGTGAATCCTAAACCCAATCCTACCTATCTAGCTCGAGAGAGTAGATGAATTAAGGTGTGGGCTGTTCTTAATTTCTATGATTGTTGATGTTCGAAAGAAATCACTTGATTCTGGATAGTTGTTCGAGAGAAAGCTATTTCACTCATAGTATAGCCTACCCTCTGACATTTAGCTATTTATTAGTAGTCTTAATTACCCATATAGCAAAATTTGCCTATAATCGATCACATCCCGAGATCTCTTCTCTAAATTGCTATTTCAGTTTTGTGTGATTGCGTTGTAACTGATAATTCCAAACCAAAAACCCCCCATCTGACATTTGTGTCACTCCCTTTAGATTTGTTTACATGTGTTTTTCGATATTTTCTATTCCTATATCTGATTAGACCATGTTTATACATCCTAATTAAATTTGAATACGTATCGCTTCCTGTGGGATCGACCCCAACTCTTCGTTGGGTTTTATACTGACTAACGATCGTTTGCACCTAGTATTGGATGAGGTGATCTTTAAACGTTAATCAGAATGACAGGGAACTTTAGGAGAGAAGAATCAAGAGAACAACAGAATTGTTCTCACAAGATTCATTAATAAAAATCACGTTTTTGTTTTATTTATTTTGCTTGCAGTTAATTCTCAACGCTTGGTGAAATTTCTGGCGAACAAATTTTGCACGCCCAGTGGGACCAGTTCTGCTCTTCATCTCTTCCTCGTACAAGTAAAAAAAACAAGTTCAAATTTCCAATGTCCTTCAAGAAGATCAATGATGTTTCATGTAAGGACTCC
Source organism: Solanum stenotomum (assembly GCF_019186545.1). Classification (NCBI taxonomy): domain Eukaryota; kingdom Viridiplantae; phylum Streptophyta; class Magnoliopsida; order Solanales; family Solanaceae; genus Solanum; species Solanum stenotomum. The sequence continues at coordinate 20,301,350 of NC_064293.1, read as the reverse complement.
AATGTTGCCAAATTTGTTGATTTTAATAAAGTTTATCCAATCACTGGACGCGAGTTCAAGAAAAATGTCATGACCCAAGCCTAGGGCCTAGACGTGACATGGCGAATGAGGAACCCGAAGGAACCCCAAACAAGCCTCTCAAACTTGTCATCACACTTCATCGGTCGCGGAAGTACAATCAACATTAATTAACGGGAAATATGGACTAAGGGCAAACCATTTCAAAAAGACATCATAGAACAAGAGTCAATCTCATTTACAAAATACTTGTCCAACGCACACCTCTACATACATAGATAGGACGGGGGCCATGACATACTACCAGCTCCCCTCGTAGTCAAAATACAATTGCAAGCTAAAGTCTCAAAACATAGGAGTAGGAAACATAACATAGCCCTCGAATCATTGAGGACTCACCAACAAACTCGGATAAGCACCGTACTAGCCACGTGAATGGAGAGAAGGATCAAGAGTAGCTCCGGTCCCTACATGGTGACATCATGTAGGCAAAATATGCGTTAGTACTTGGAATGTACTAAGTATGCGGGGTGCAACACAACAATAGACAAGGACACAATCGAAATACAAGAAATAGTTTCATAGGCATTATGAATAACAATATGAGGATGCATGATCAAAGTGAAGTCAAAACATGTTTAAGTAAATCTATACTAATAGTAGATATCATATGTGTATGCATGATCCAACCAATCTATAACCCCAACTTAGGATGGGGGATGCCGTTCACACCCGGACACCCTGGTGGCAAGGTATAAACCCCTCACATGGTTGATGTTGGTCACACCCCAAGCATCCTAGGTGGTGAGATATAAACCTCTCACATGGTTGATGTTGGTCACACCCCAAGCATCCTAGGTGGTGAGATATAAACCTCTCACATGGTTGTCCGGTTCTTTTCCCCCGGACCGGGCATGGTCATGCAACACTTTATATAGGAAATTCCCATTAGGCTCTAATGCAATCTCACGTATGGAATGAACATATACACAAGCTTAGTTTGTCATCAACACATCTCTGGATTGCCATACATCTCATAACTCAAGCTTTAAAGCATCGATTCATCAATTCTCCATAGTTGGACATTTTGTCAAACACCTTGAAGGCATGTAATGGAATCAAAGAGCATGGAAAATAGGGTAGTAATTATGCAGCCAAACCAGTGAACAACCTACAACAACACCTTTTAACACCCACAATACCACATGAAAATCTCCACATCCATTCCAAATTTAGATTCAAGTTCTAGAGTCACAACATGCTCAAAACAATCACTTTTCATGTTTAAAATTCAATGTGCAGGAAATTATTACAAAGAACAAGACTAATTTATGAATCTTAACTTAAACCATGAATTAGTGAGTAGAATAGAGTCTAGGCACTATGGGTGGAAGGACCCATGAGTTCAACACCACATACCTTGAGTTCTTATGAAGGTCTTGAGAGTGTCTTCAATGGAAGCTTGGAACTTGGAGCAAGAGTCTCTTCAATCTTGAGGAAGGTTTTGGATTAGGGTTCTTGAGAGAACTTGAGAGAAAATGTGTCTAAGTATGGGAGAGGTGTTTTGGGAAATGTTTTAGAGATGGGAATTGAACTAATGGTATATAGGAAATAACATATGCCCTTTGGAAAAATGGTCCAACACTTAGAAAAAAAAATGAGGCGGGTGAACAGTAAAAACGCTCACTGGAAATTGCATTTCCTGCCGGACAGATTTTACGAAAATGGGCATAACTTCTTCGTCCGAACTCCGAATGAGGTGAAACGAAGTGCGTTAGGTAGCTAACTCAAAGGGCTTTCCATGGATATGTTATGGGCCACCCAATTATTTGTGTGCTAGGAGATATGACCCTCCAAAGTAGACCCTCGAAAAAGGCTTCACTTGGAAATTTCGGATTTTGATACGGTTGCTCTAAAATTTGGGTTAGACCCATTTCCCACTCAATTTGACCCCCTAAACAAGAATATGAAGTCGGATTTTCGAAAAACGAAACGGATTTTTTTTGATATAGCTAAACAAGTTTCCGGTAACTTCCGAAGCACATTTTTAAGAACCTTTTGGGTCATTTCAATATCTCCCCCTTGGGAACATTCGTCCCCGAATGTGGAAGAGACGTACAAGGCAAGACTTAGTAAGAACATATCAGCCCCAACATGAATGCAAAAATTTTATTTAAACATCACTTCAAGATTTCAAAACTTAGTGTAAAGCATCCATAACTCATCAATTTAAACATATATGCACATTAATGATTCAGGGGCTGAAATGTAAGACTCAATGGAGTACAAAGGACTTGATTTAATACCTTAGGCTTGAGTGGAGTTGAATAGATAAGGATAACGTCTTTGCATGTCCGCTTCGGCCTCCCAAGTAGCACTCTCCACTTGTTGATTTCTCCAAAGCACCTTAACGGACGCCACTTCTTTGTTCCTCAACCTTTTAACTTGTCTATCTAAGATCTGAACCGGGACTTCTTCATACGTCAAATTATCTTCTACAACACCCACAACCTCAAGAGGTACAATAGCGTTAGGATCACCAACACATTTCCTCAACATCGATACATGGAATACCGGATGAACTAATTCCATCTCCTTGGGCAACCCCAACTCATAGGCTACTTTACCAACCCTTCTTATTATCTCATAAGGACCGACATACCTAGGACTTAATTTCCCCTTCTTACCAAAACGAACCACACCTTTCATTGGAGAAACTTTCAAATAAACCCAATCACCCACTTTGAATTCAAGATCCCGTCTCCTCACATCGGCATAAGACTTTTGACGACTTTGGGCTGTTTTCAACCTCTCCCTAATCATCCTTACCTTCTCAAGAGCATCCATGACCAGATCCGGACCCAACAAGGCCACCTCTCCAACTTCAAACCACCCAACCGGTGACCTACACCGTCTACCATAAAGTGCCTCAAAAGGAGCCATACCGATACTAGAATGATAACTATTGTTGTATGCAAATTCAATCAAAGGAAGATGATCATCCCAACTACCTTTCAACTCCAATACACAAGCTCTAAGCATATCCTCCAAGGTTTGAATTGTTCTTTCGGCTTGGCCATCCGTTTGAGGGTGGAAGGCCGTGCTAAGCTTTACCTTTGTACCAAGACCCCTTTGGAATGACTTCCAAAAGTGAGAAGTGAATTGGGCACCACGATCCGAGATGATAGACAAAGGAATCCCATGCAACCTTACCAATTCATGAATGTACAACTTGGCATACTCTTCAGCCCCGTAAGTAGTTTTAACCGGTAGGAAATGAGCCGACTTTGTCATCCGATCAACCACCACCCAAACCGAATCAAAGCCTCTTCTAGCCTTGGGTAAGCCCACTACAAAATCCATGTTGATTTCTTCCCACTTCCAAGTAGGTATCTCAATGTCTTGAGTTAGGCCACCCGGCCTTTGATGTTCGGCCTTGACTTGTTGACAACTATGGCAACCCGAAACAAATTTTGCAATGTCCTTCTTCATACCGCCCCACCAATACACATCCCTCAAGTCTCTATACATCTTTGTTGACCCCGGATGAATAGAATAAAAAGAATTATGAGCCTCATCAAGGATTCTTTCCCTCACACCATCCACACAAGGAACACATAATCTACCTTGGTACCTAAGGGCACCATCTCCCCCTTGGGAGAAAACCTCCACCTTACCACTACTCACCGAAGCCTTTAATTCTACCAAAGAAGGATCAAGATCTTGCTTGACTATCACCTCATCAACCAAGGAAGACCTTGAACCATCAACAACAACTACTCCTCCACTATCCACCCCTTCTAACCTAACTCCCAATTTGGCCAACCGATGGACCTCCTTAGCCAACTCTTTACTACCTTCCTCCACATGAGCCAAGCTACCCATGGACACTCTACTCAATGCATCCGCCACCACATTAGCTTTCCCCGGATGATAGTGAACACTCATATCATAATCCTTAAGGAATTCTAACCACCTCCTTTGTCTCAAGTTAAGATCTTTTTGCGTGAACACATATTGGAGATTCTTATGGTCGGTGAAGATATCAACATGCACCCCATACAAATAATGACGCCAAATCTTTAAAGCAAAAACCACGGCGGCCAATTCAAGATCATGGGTTGGGTAATTTTTTTCATGAACCTTAAGTTGCCTAGAAGCATAGGCTATAACCTTACCACTTTGCATCAACACACAACCCAAACCAATACGGGAAGCATCACAATAAACAACAAAACCTTCTAACCCATCCGGAAGTGACAAAATAGGAGCGGACACAAGCCTTTCTTTCAAAGTTTGGAAGCTTTCCTCACACTCATCCGACCACACAAATTTAGCCTTCTTTTGAGTCAACTTAGTCATAGGAGAAGCAAGAGAAGAAAACCCTTCCACAAATCTCCTATAATAACCCGCTAAACCCAAGAAACTCCTTATATCCGACGGGGTCAAAGGTCTAGGCCAATTCCTAATAACATCGGTCTTCTTAGGATCCACCTTAATACCATCCCCCGACACCACATGGCCTAGGAAAGCAACTTCCTTCAACCAAAACTCACACTTTTCATATTTAGCGTACAACTTCTCTTCCCTCAATCTTTGGAGTACAACCCTCAAGTGACCCTTGTGCTCTTCCTCACCCCGAGAATAGATCAAGATGTCATCTATAAACACCACCACAAAAGAATCAAGGTAGGGTTTGAAAACCCTATTCATCAAATCCATAAAGAGAGCCGGAGCATTAGTCAACCCGAAAGACATCACCACAAACTCATAGTGCCCATACCTAGTACGAAAGGCCGTCTTGAGAATATCACACTCCCTCACCTTCACTTGATGATACCCTGACCGAAGATCAATCTTAGAGAAGTGACTAGCCCCATGCAATTGGTCAAATAAATCGTCAATCCTTGGAAGAGGATACCTATTCTTGACGGTGACCCTATTAAGTTGTCGATAATCAATACACATTCTAAGAGACCCATCTTTCTTCTTCACAAACAAAACCGGAGCACCCCAGGGAGAATGACTAGGTCTAATAAACCCCTTCTCTAACAAATCTTTTAATTGCTCTTTCAACTCTTTCAACTCCGCCGGGGCCATACGGTAAGGGGGGATAGAAATAGGTTGAGTATCGGGAAGGAGGTCTATACCAAGATCTATCTCCCTTTCGGGAGGGACACCGGGAAGGTCTTCTGGGAAGACATCTAGAAACTCATTAACAACCGGAATAGACTCAATAGGAGGGACTTTAGACTCCACATCATTGACTCTCACAATATGGTACAAGCACCCTTTGGAAATCAACCTATGGGCTTTAATGCAAGAAATGAATTTCCCCTTCACCACAACATCCCGGCTCTCCCACTCAAGGACGGGTTCATTAGGAAATCGGAACTTGACTTTACGAGTCCTACAATCAATAGAAGCATAATATGCATGCAACCAATCCATCCCAAGAATAACATCAAAATCCACCATGTTCAACTCAACAAGATCACAAGGCAACAACTTATTTAATATGCAAACCGGACAATTTCTATACACTTTTCTAGCAACAATAGAGACACCAATGGGAGTGGATACTTCATATGACTCATGCAACAATTCCGACTCGACATGAAATTTTCTAGCAACTAAGGGGGTAACAAAGGAAAGGGTGGCACCCGGATCAATCAAAGTATAAACATCAAGATCAAAGATTTGCAACATACCGGTCACCACATCCGGAGTCTCATTAACACCTTGTCTACCATGCAAAGCATAAAATCGATTGTCCCTTGGGGCACCACTTTGAGAAGCACCTCTACCCAAAGGAGTAGTGTTAGCACTTCGGACCTTGTTGCGGATCTTGGGACATTCAAACCTCTTATGACCCACTTCTCCACATTCAAAGCAAGCACCCGAACCCTTCATGCAAGGACCACCATGCTTCCTCCCACACTTAGGGCATACATCCATAGAACCCACTTCACCTCCCCCTTGAGGTCTAGGAACATTGATAGCAAATCCCCGGTTGACATGAGGGTTTCCTCGGCCTTGATGAAATCTAGCACCCTTAGGGAACCTATTCTCCAATCGGGCCCTCTTGGCCTCGTGCCCCCTTCTCTTCCTCAATTTCTCCTCCTCCATTTGCTCGGCATAAGTCATCAACCGAGACAAATCCATATCTCCAATGAGCATAGCGGACCGACACTCCTCACTAACCAAGTCGGATACACCCATCACAAATTTGTTCATCCTCGACCTAGAGTCGGCCACCAAGTGAGGTGCATACTTGGAGAGTTGGACAAATTTGAGGGCATACTCCCTCACACTCATAGCTCCTTGCTTCAAGTTCATGAACTCCACCAACTTTGCCTCCCTAAGCTCAAGAGGGAAGAACCTATTAAGGAAAGCAAGTTTAAACTCCTCCCACAACACCACATAGCCATTACCTTTCTCACCCTTCCATTGATCAAACCAAATTTGAGCAACCCCCTTGAGTTGGTAGGCCGCCAATTCCGCCTTCTCACAAGCACCAACATCCATAATGGTCAAGATTTTGCATACCTCATCGATGAACTCTTGCGGGTCCTCATCCACCTTTGAACCATGGAAGACCGGAGGGTTCATCCTCATGAAATCTCTCACCCTTTCCCCCGGGGTGGTAGTTCGAGGAGCTTGGGCTCCTTGTTGCACTTGGTTAGCTACCACTTGTGCAAGCATGGTGAGTGCATCACGGAGCTCACCATTGGTGGGTGGCTCTTCCGGTGATCGGGCCCGTCTTCCCCTCATGTTTGGCATGATGATCTAGCAATCCAAAGAACAAGCGTTAGGGAGGAATCACCTTATCGCACTCTAAGCACGACATAGAACATGAAGAAGGGAAACCTTTCCTAAAACGTTTTGTAGCCTCCCATTCATAGTCGTGGCGCGCTTCACAACCATGATTAGGACTCTACTCAACGCGGTGTGTTGGACTCCGAGGATTTAACAACCTAGTGCTCTGATACCAAGCTTGTCACGACCCAAGCCTAGGGCCTAGACGTGACATGGCGAATGAGGAACCCGAAGGAACCCCAAACAAGCCTCTCAAACTTGTCATCACACTTCATCGGTCGCGGAAGTACAATCAACATTAATTAACGGGAAATAGGGACTAAGGGCAAACCATTTCAAAATGACATCATAGAACAAGAGTCAAGCTCATTTACAAAATACTTGTCCAACGCACACCTCTACATACATAGATAGGACGGGGGCCATGACATACTACCGGCTCCCCTCATAGTCAAAATACAATTGCAAGCTAAAGTCTCAAAACATAGGAGTAGGAAACATAACATAGCCCTCGAATCATTGAGGACTCACCAACAAACTCGGATAAGCACCGTACTAGCCACGTGAATGGAGAGAAGGATCAAGAGTAGCTCCGGTCCCTACATGGTGACATCATGTAGGCAAAATATGCGTTAGTACTTGGAATGTACTAAGTATGCGGGGTGCAACACAACAATAGACAAGGACACAATCGAAATACAAGAAATAGTTTCATAGGCATTATGAATAACAATATGAGGATGCATGATCAAAGTGAAGTCAAAACATGTTTAAGTAAATCTATACTAATAGTAGATATCATATGTGTATGCATGATCCAACCAATCTATAACCCCAACTTAGGATGGGGGATGCCGTTCACACCCGGACACCCTGGTGGCAAGGTATAAACCCCTCACATGGTTGATGTTGGTCACACCCCAAGCATCCTAGGTGGTGAGATATAAACCTCTCACATGGTTGATGTTGGTCACACCCCAAGCATCCTAGGTGGTGAGATATAAACCTCTCACATGGTTGTCCGGTTCTTTTCCCCCGGACCGGGCATGGTCATGCAACACTTTATATAGGAAATTCCCATTAGGCTCTAATGCAATCTCACGTATGGAATGAACATATACACAAGCTTAGTTTGTCATCAACACATCTCTGGATTGCCATACATCTCATAACTCAAGCTTTAAAGCATCGATTCATCAATTCTCCATAGTTGGACATTTTGTCAAACACCTTGAAGGCATGTAATGGAATCAAAGAGCATGGAAAATAGGGTAGTAATTATGCAGCCAAACCAGTGAACAACCTACAACAACACCTTTTAACACCCACAATACCACATGAAAATCTCCACATCCATTCCAAATTTAGATTCAAGTTCTAGAGTCACAACATGCTCAAAACAATCACTTTTCATGTTTAAAATTCAATGTGCAGGAAATTATTACAAAGAACAAGACTAATTTATGAATCTTAACTTAAACCATGAATTAGTGAGTAGAATAGAGTCTAGGCACTATGGGTGGAAGGACCCATGAGTTCAACACCACATACCTTGAGTTCTTATGAAGGTCTTGAGAGTGTCTTCAATGGAAGCTTGGAACTTGGAGCAAGAGTCTCTTCAATCTTGAGGAAGGTTTTGGATTAGGGTTCTTGAGAGAACTTGAGAGAAAATGTGTCTAAGTATGGGAGAGGTGTTTTGGGAAATGTTTTAGAGATGGGAATTGAACTAATGGTATATAGGAAATAACATATGCCCTTTGGAAAAATGGTCCAACACTTAGAAAAAAAAATGAGGCGGGTGAACAGTAAAAACGCTCACTGGAAATTGCATTCCTGCCGGACAGATTTTACGAAAATGGGTATAACTTCTTCGTCTGAACTCCGAATGAGGTGAAACGAAGTGTGTTAGGTAGCTAACTCATAGGGCTTTCCATAGATATGTTATGGGCCACCCAATTATTTGTGTTCTAGGAGATATGACCCTCCAAATTAGACCCTCGAAAAAGGCTTCACTTGGAAATTTCGGATTTTGATACGGTTGATCTAAAATTTGGGTTAGACCCATTTCCCACTCAATTTGACTCCCTAAACAAGAATATGAAGTCGGATTTTCGAAAAACAAAATGGTTTTTTTTTATATAGCTAAACAAGTTTCCGGTAACTTCCGAAGCACATTTTTAAGAACCTTTTGGGTCATTTCAAAAAATGCCTTGAATGGATCTGAATATTTCACCTCCTTGGAGATGGCAAGAAAGAGCAACTGTCAAATGACATTCAAAACTACAATCACTAGGGCCAACATTGCATCTAAGTTGTTTGATGAACTTTCTCACTCTGCCTTCAACTTTTTTGATTCTAAGAATTGAGTAGATTCTTCAATTTCAACAAAGATTAACTCCTTGATGGTTAACACAACTGAGATGGACGAGAAGTGAACAATGATGGAGCAAACCATTGGACCCTTGAAGAAGTTTATAGATGACAAAAATCTCCAAATCGCCCAACTTATGAACAATTTAGATCTCTACAACTCTAAAGAGTTACATCACATTCTAATAGCTCAAGGAAATGTTGATATTGAATCTTCCACCAAGACAGTTGACTCTCAAATCACGAAACAATTTGCTTCAGTAGTCACTCTAACAATTTAACAACTACAAGATATGATCGCAAACACAATTAAATCTCAATATGGTGGCCCGCCACAAAGTTCCTTAGGATATTCAAAGTTGTATTCTTAGCAAATAAAGTGTCTACTGATACCAATTGGATATCAACCACCAAAATTGAAACAATTTGATAGAAGGGGAAATCTGAGGCAACATATTTCCAATTTTGTCGAGACTCTTAGCAGTACCGGTACACATGGTGATCTTCTTGTCAAGCAGTTTGTTCATTCTTTAAAAGAAAATGTCTTTGATTGGTATACAAACTTGGATCTTGAATCAATTGATTGTTGGGAGCAACTAGAAAATCAATTTCTAAATCGTTTCTACAGTACCCACCGTACAGTGATCATGATCGAATTGAAAAACACTAAACAAAGTAAGGATGTGGATTACATCAATCATTGGCAAATTTTGAGCTTAGATTGCAAGGAACAACTACCTAAAATCTTTGCAGTTGAAATTTGTATACAAGGAATGCATTGGGGCCTTGTATATATCCTTCAAGGAATTAAGCCTTGAACTTTTGAAGAGTTGGCCTCACGCGCTCATGACATTGAGTTAAGCATTGCAAGTCATGGAAATACATCACATGTCTTTGATCCAAGAAAATATGATACAAATTTGAAGGAGTTATTAAAATACACAACTAATGAGTCCATGGAGGTAACCACGACTTCTACGAAGGCTTCCACGCGACAAAAGTTAAAAGAGATCACCACGCATCAACAAATGCGAGAAGTGAAAAATCAATCTACCTTGAAGGAGTTACAAAAAAAAGAGTATTCCTTTCTGGACTCTGACGTTCCTGTGATTCTTGATGAGCTGCTAACCAAGAAAGTCATTGCACTTCTAGAGTCAAAGTGACCCAAAGAATCGAATAAAGTAGATGATCCTGTGTATTGTAAATTTCACCACATTATTGGTTATCACACCACAAATTGCTTCATTTTGAAGGAAAAAATATTGACATTGGTACGAGGAGGAAAGATCATCATTGATGATAGTGAGACAGCTAAGACAAACCATGCTAGTCTCAAACTTGATCATAAAAATGATTCAATTTCAGAAGTTCTACGTTTGTGGTATCACCAAAAATTGAAGAAGGTGTCATCATATTACAGTTTTGGACCTTTGAACCAGTTAAAGTTTCTTCCTTGAAGAAAATAACAAACACATCCAAGGTAGATGACTTCTATAATGAAGACAATGGTAAATGTCATGCCCCAAGGCTACCCCATTGACGTAAATATGAGACCTAGGATCACGAGTGATCCCAAGCTAACCCTGTTGTTGGCATATCATAAGCATACTAACACAATTGAATAAAGAGATACTATGCGGAAGCTAAAACATGAGATAACTGAAAGATCGGGAATACCTAATACTGATATGAATATATATAAATCTTCTAAGAGTCTTGTGATACTTAACATTCACTCAAATACTAAAGATGAATCTATTACCATGTCTGAAAAAGCCTCTACTGACCAGAGTTTCTGGGACATGCCTCCAGCTAACTCTAGCAAAACTGAGACTGAAATGAAAGAATAAATGTGAAAAACATTTTTATTATACACGAAGTATGAGGACTCACCACTGAAGCTACTGAATACGGATCGGGAACCAATATATGTGCGATCTGGATGCTAAATACCTGAACCTACATCATGAAAGGATATAGTGCAGAGTATGCGTCAGTATTAGGAATGTACTGAGCATGTAGGATATAGAATATAGCTGAACAAATATAACTAAACAATAACATAATTTGAACAGAAACATATATGCTGAAATATAACTGAAAACTGAGCTAAATACAATGACCAAGTAATAATCATGAACATAACGTGTTGATGCTTAATACTGAGATATAAACTGAAAACCAAGTGACCTAAATGTGGAGTCTGATATAAAGTGCTCAAATGCACTAGAGTCTGACTGTGGGAGCTACTATTAACCGACATAAAACCAAGTGACATAAATGTGGAGTCCGATATATATGCCCCATCGAGAGGACCCAATATACTTTGCCAGGGGTATAAAGGCATGACTGGTGTGATTATTAAATTTGATGCTTAATAGAGGGGACTTATACTCCTTCAGGGGCACGTAGTTTTGGGACCATACAGATATGCTGAACCCTAGTGCAACTCGGTATTAAGTCTACTCCAAACTGAATATGTATATGACACATTATGATTGAAATACTGAATTATTGAATAACTCAAAATACTGATATGCAGAATCAGAGAATGTAACAATTATATACTGATAATGTGACACTCGAAAAGTGAGGCATGATTATCTATTTTACTAACCTAGCAAGTGCATTTCATGAACTAAAAAAAACTACAGAACTAGGGTTCTGAGTATCATGCAAGGAAATAAGCAATGATTTCACGAAAACATGATAAATTGATTACGAATGTTATAACAGCTCAATAACAACCAATATCTAAGGATTTAGAAACCCTAGGTCTAAGATATAGCGAATCAGGAATCTAACTGAATTCTAGGGACCTAGTGGATGAAATTATCCCAATAGTGAAATCCCACATACGTGGTGATGAATTTTACAGAGAAATCTTTCAATTTTGGAGCTGAAACTAAAGAAAATATCTTGCTTGTTCTTGAAGGGTTGGTCGACTCTTTCTCCCTTTTCGCTCTAAGTTCTTGGTGAATTTTTGTGAAAAATCGATCAAGGTATGTTCTGACTAAATTACTAGGATTAAACTGAGTACAAAGATGCAATTTAGGTGTAAAACGACGTAGTTTAAATGCTTATCGCATTGGGAAAAAGACCAAAATGACCCCACTTATAATCTGACGGGGGCCTTCTACAGACCCAATTATGGACCGTCAATGGGACTATAGACCGTTAAGTGGGTGGAGGTCTACTAGCCAGTAACTACTGGTTCTGGGTGGTTGATGAGTCCGAGATTTGGACTCATTTAGGACTTTATTTATAATGATTCAGTGTACTTAAATGCTTATTTTGTGCCAACAACTGTTGTAGAACCCTTGATCTTCAAATATATGGATTGATGAACAAAGCTAGGATAGAAATGGGCAATAGATATAACACGAGTGAAAAAGAGAAGGGAAAAGTAAGACTGAAGATTGCCAATGTCACTCGATGACTCACCAAGTTGCCACTCAACTGCCTAAAGTTACAAAATGCTGAGACTGGATGAGGGGTAGCTACGGCGAGTAGAAGTTCCAGTTGGCATGACGCTAGTTGAATTGGCAATGGATGAGCAGATCGCCAAAAGTACTGATGGAGATCAAGAAAAGTGTTGATGGGCGAGATGAAAGGCAAAAGGGCGCATCACGGAATCACTCGGTGAACCCGATCTAGCTCGCCTAAAATTACAGTGGTTAGACTTAGAAGAGGAGAAAAATGAAGGAGAGACGAAGGAAAATAGCTAGTCTACGAACGATCGGCGAAGCCCGACTTATCTCGCCTATTGGTCCCAAACAGCCACACATCAGACATACATAAATTGATTTTTGCTAGAAAGAGAAGGCATTAAAAAACGTAAGGAACAAAAGATTGAGAACAAAAACACTACCCTTTTGGATTTCAAGTGATTTAAGCAAGGTGGCCGATTCGAATTTTGTAATAGAGAAGAATTGCGTTAATTTTAACTTTCGAATTTCATTTACCCAGCTATGGAAAACAAGGTAGGTATTGAATTTCATATTTTCACTATGATTGTCTAAAACCTTAACCTTGGTGGTTTCACAGTGTGACTAATTACAGAATTTTTCTTAATGGGTGTTATCGATTAATGATTTTTTATGTTAATCTAAAGCTGGTCTAAATTACTATGGTGGTTTAATGTCCATATTGCATATTTAGTGTGATAGATTTCAGAGTTTTGTGCTTGCTCGAGAGAGTAGTACAAAACAACCGTAGTAATTTGGCATCCTTAGTAATGGGTCTTGACGGTTTCAGCTTGAGAAAGTGAAACCCAAGAGCTAGCCTTTGTATCTAGCTTGAGAGAGTAGATTTGACGAGAGCGTGGGCTGGTCATTTCAGAGATGGTGTTGAGGTTCGAGAGCACTCAATCAAAATGAGGTAATTGTTGGAGAGAAAGTTGTTTATTTATAGTCCAATTTACCTACGATGAATTAGCAATATTGGTAATGAGATACACCCATTAAGTTAAATTCGACATTTGGTTAGTCTACCCCCCAAGTGTTTCCTAGTGATCTGATTGTTTCTTGTTGATAATTTGAAGTGGATTGGTAACAACATTTTGAAATTTGACAATGGAACTATTAAGTGTTGTGTTGCTCAGCTGCAAAGGTCATTGTCATACTTTCGTAGTTGAATTCACAGAAAGCTACTCTCTGTGGGATCGACCTCAACTCAGTTGGTTGGATTATATACTGACTAACGATCGTTGACACTTAGAATTGGATGAAGTTTCTTTGAAACATTAAATCAAAATGGTGCCGCTGCCGGGGAATAGCGTTACTTAGAGTTCTCTTATCAATGATTTGAATTTTGAATTTGTTGGTTGTAGTCGAATCGGCTTAGACTGCATTGTGTAGTGTTGGTTGGATTAAATAGTAGTAACAATGAGTGACGAAGAGGTGAATGGTAGTCAAGCAGGTCATTAGGATGGTATTGATGATATCAATAGTGTTTACAACCCATCTCAACTAGGTGAAATGGTTGCTATTTCCCTACCACAAACTGATGGGAATGCAATATTTAAGGTCACTAGCACAACTCTTCATCTCCTCCAAATGAGGGGACTCTATGGAAGGCTAAAACACGAAGACCCGTATGAGCATGTAAGAAATTGTATAGAGGTGTGCAGTCCATTTTAATTCAAGAATATGTCACAAGAGTCAATCCGGCTTAGTTTATTTCCACTATCTTTGACGGTGGAGGCTAGCAAGTGGTTGGTGGACTTACCAAACAATTCCATCACATCATGGGAGGAGTTGATTATAGAATTCAATGCAAGATTTTTTTCCCCCCATCAAGGATGATGAAACTTAGAGATGACATTCAAGGTTTCAAGCGATGGGAGGGTGAACCTATCCATGAAACGTGGGTGAGGTTTAAGAAACTCTTTCTTAAATGTCCAACTCACGGGCTACCAAATGATTTGCTACTCCAATATTTTTATCGTAGTTTTGAATTGGTTAATAAAGAGTGGTTGATCAATTGGTACGAGGGGAAATAATGTAGCAATCATTTGAGGTGGCTTCAATTCTTCTTGATGACATGATGAAAATAAATCAAGTTTGGTACACTCAAGAGGACGAAGTCTCTCCTTTTTTGTTTTAGAATGACACAAGAACAACTTCATAAGGAAAGAGAAAGGGATTGAAACATCAAGAAGATGTTTACCCAAATGGAGCTATTACAAGAGCATATGATGGAGAATGTGGTAAAGCCCAAGGGAACATGTGGAGTGTTTAGAGTTGAGGAGGGTTCTTCCTCAGGTTATTCAAAGCCGAGGGAGAATCAAGGTTGGAACTCCAAGAGATATCATGAAGGTTTCCACCCACGCTATTTGCAGTGAGGCGAGAATCAAGGTAGGAACTATCACAATGGGGAAGACCAAAGAAGATACTATCAAGATTGGGATGAGCAAAGTAATTATTGGAAAAAGGGATGAGGACCTTGAATAGGACCACACTCACTCGTGTTGGAGCCCAAAATCGAAAGGGAGTGCAAGTAGTCCTCGGATGAATGATTTGTGTTCATGAATCCTAGATGAAGGCTCGGATGATTTTCAATAAGGGATGAAAGCTGACTTTCATCACTGAACAATAAAGCGAACTCTCACGCAGATGCAATCAAGATACTTGAAGGTCAGTTGAGTTTACTTTCAGCACATTTGAAACCAAAAATGGCAATGAAAGATGATGATAGAGGGCTGGCTGTGGTAACTCATAGTGGAAAGGTAGAAATAAGCGATGTGACNCACACTCACTCGTGTGGGAGCCCAAAATCGAAAGGGAGTGCAAGTAGTCCCCAGATGAGTGATTTGCGTTCATGAATCCTAGTTGAAGGCTCGGATGATTTTCTATAAGGGATGAAAGCTGACTTTCATCACTGAACAATAAAGCGAACTCTCACACAGATGCAATCAAGATACTTGAAGGTCAGTTGAGTTTACTTTCAGCACAATTGAAACCAAAAATGGCAATGAAAGATGATGATAGAGGGCTGGCTGTGGTAACTCATAGTGGAAAGGTAGAAATAAGCGATGTGACGGGAAATGAAGAAGACAAAGGTATGGAGGAAGAAGAGACACCTATCCATCAAAGCATTTCCAATTGGCCACAAAAAGATGTAGAGAAACACAACCTAATCCTAAAAGTTATGCAACCTTTACCCAAAATATCTCCTCCATTTCCCCAAGTCTCAAGAAGAAGAATGAGGATGAGAAGTTCAAGAAGTTTTTATCGATGTTCAAGACATTATCAATTAATCTCCCTCTTGTGGAAGCATTGGTGGAAATGCCGGGGTATGCCAAGTTTATGAAGGAGTTAGTCACAAAGGAAAGAAGTTTGGATTTTGAGACAATCAAAGTTTCCCATAGTTGTAGTGAAATTATGACTAAGGAGTAGATGAAAATGAGAGAAGATCCCAGAGCGTTCACTATGCCGTGCACCATCAGAATGCTCCAAGTTGCTTAATCCCTATGCGATTTGGGAGCAAGCATCAACCTAATGTCATATGCGATCTATAAACAACTTGGGTTGGGTGAACCAAAAGCCATAACAATGAGACTCTTGATGGCAGACCGATCAATTAAGTATCCTATGGGGATACTATATGACATCTTTGTAGAGGTTGACCGATTCACTTTCCCAGCTGATTTTTGTCATTCTCGATTGTGAAATAGATGCTGAAATTCCCAAATTTTGGGTAGATCATTATTGTCAACCGGGAGAGTGTTGGTGGATGTTGAAAGCGAAGAATTGAAGTTTCAGGTGAACGAAGTCGAAGTATCATTTAATGCTTGTAAGTCAATAAAACACCCAAGTGATATTCATGTGGTCTCCACTATTGATATTAATGATAAGGTGGTGGCTAGTGTGAGCCATTAATGTGTATGAGAGAACCACTTCAAGTCGTGCTAGCTAACTATGATGAATTCGAAATTCAAGGCTATGAAGAGGTAGTAGCTACTCTTTCCGGCTGGGGGGAGTATTCAAATACTCCATTGAAGTTTGACATTGATCTAAAAAACCAAGAAAGTCCTCCCACAAAGTCATCAACAGAAGAACCACCTAATCAGGAGTTGAAAGTGCTACCCTCCCATCTCCGATATGTTTTTTTGGGGGCAAATAACACCTTACCGGTGATCATTTCAGCTGACTTTCTTGAATGGTAGGTAAAATTGCTCCTTGAGGTGTTAAGAAGCCATATAAAAGCAATAGGTTGGACTATCGTTAAGATAGTAGGCATTCCTCTCGGTATTTGCACTCACAAAATTAAGCTTGATAGTGATTGTAAGCCGAGTATTGAACATCAGCGTAGATTGAACCCACCGATGCAAGAGGTGGTGAAAAAAGAGATAATAAAGTGGTTGGATGCATGTGTAATCTACAATATTGTGGATAGCAAATGGGTAAGTCCGGTACAATGTGTACCGAAAAAGAGAGGCATTACAGTAGTCCCAAATGAAAAGGGGGATCTTGTATCTATGAGACCGGTGATCAGGTGGATAGTGTGCATGAATTACCAGAAATTAAATTCGTGGACTGAAAATGATCACTTTCCCATGCCTTTCATGGATCAAATGCTTGGTCGACTCTCCAAGAGAGGTTGGTATTGCCTTTTATATGGGTATGCCGGTTATAATCAAATCTCCATTACTCAAGAAGACCAAGAGAAAAGAGCATTCACCTGCCCATTTGGTACTTTTTCCTTCAAATGGATGTCGTTCGGGTTATGTAGTGCCCCAACCACATTTAAACGGTGCATGTTATCTATTTTTGCTGACATGGTGGAGGATTCCATGGAGGTATTCATTGATGACTTCTCGTTTGTGGGTGACACTTTTGAAGCATTTTTAGCACACTTAGGAGAAGTGCTCTAAATATGTGTGGAGACAAATTTGGTCCTAAATTGGGAAAAATATCACTTTATGGTTAACGAAAGTATAGTTCTTGGTCACAAAGTGTCGCAAAAGGGGCTCGAGATTGATAAAGCAAAGATTGAAGTGATTGAGAGTTTACCACCACCAATTTCGGTGAAGGGTGTTCATAGTTTCTTGAGACATGCCGGTTTTTACCGGAGGTTCATCAAAGACTTCTCCAAGATTGCACATCCTCTACGCAAACTCTTGGAGAAGGAGTTGAAATTCCACTTTGATGTTACTTGCATGGTGGCTTTCAAGTTCTTGAAAAACAATTGGTTTGGACCCCGGTAATCATTAGTCTCGATTGGTCAGAATCCTTCGAAGTAATGTGTGATGCAAGAGACATAGTATTAGGTGTTGTATTGGGGCAAAAATTTAACAAACTATTTCACACAATTTACTATGCAAGCATAACTTTAAATAGTGCTCAACGTAATTATATAGTTATAGAGCAAGTGTTACTTGTTGTAGTTTATGCATTTGAAAAGTTCTGGGATTACTTGCTAGGTACTAAAGTGATTGTTCACATTGATCATGTTACACTGCGGTATCTGATGGCAAAAAGGGATTCCAAGACAAGATTGATAAGATGGGTATTACTATTGCAAGAATTCAACTTTAATGTCAAAGATATGAGAGGTTGTGAAAATCAGGTGGCTGACCAATTATAAAGATTGGAAGGCAAGGAAAATGACGAGCTGCAGATTGACGTAAATGATTCTTTTCCTAATGAATAGGTATTCAGGGTAACTCTCAACAACCTCCTTGGTATGCTGATTTTTCCAATTACGTAGTGTGTGGATTAATACCGGACGGACATAACTTCTACCAATAAAGGAGGTTCTTGTTTGATGTTAAGAAGTACTATTGGGATGAACCATATTTATTTAAAGAGTGTGCAGACCATATCATTAAGAGATGTGTTCCGGAAGAAGAAGCCATCAAAATTCTCCATCCTTGTCATGCTTCACCGGTTTGGAGTCATCACGGTGGTGTATGTACAACTACTAAAGTCCTTCAAAGTGGCTAATATTGGCCGTCGCTCTACAAAGATGCCCATAAGTTTGTTAAGAAGTGCACTCAATGTCAGAAAGAAGGTGGACTAATTGGTCTCGAAAGATTGATGACGTGCTATGGGCGTATCATACAACATACAAAGCACCAATCGATATGTCTCCGTATCATATAATTGTTGGTAAATCTTGCCATCTACCAATTGAATTGGAACATAATGCATTATGGGCATTGAAAGCTCTAAATGTGGACTGGACAAAGACTTCAAAAGAGAGAGTACAGTAGTAAAATGAGTTGGACGAATTCGGGTTCAAGGCTTACGAAAGTTTAGCACTTTACAAGGAAAAGATAAAGAAATGGCATTATTCTAAAATGCTTAAGAGGGAGTTCAGAGTGGGAGATTGGGTGTTACGATATAACTCTCGACTTATACTCTTTCCAGGAAAGCCCAAGTATAAATAGTCAGGGCCTTTTAGAGTGACACGAGTGTTCAAAAATGGTGCCATCAAAGTGGAAGGTAAAGAAGGACCTACATTCAAGGTGAATGGGCAACGCTTGAAGTTATACTTTGGCGAGTGCCATGAGATTTCTCTTATTGAGGTTGTGTACCAGGAAGATGCTTGAGAGCATTTCCATGTCGTACCACGACATTAAATATGGTGCTTCTTGGGAGGCAACCCAAGTGTTAGTGTTTCAAATAATGTGTGTTGATTTTGCAGGTGCGAGATATTGTGTGAGAAGAAGATGCTATTGGCGGATCACCGAATCGGTTCGACAAACACGACATAGTCCACCTTATGGACTTCAAAAATAGAGCTGAGATACTAGAACATTCGGCGGGATACCTTCATAACTTGGTGAATCGCCGATGTACTTAGGAAACCCGATTTTTTCCGCCCTTCTACTTAAGCGCTTATAGCTTGACTCAATGATTGTTCGGCGATGTTACAAGTCAATTATGTGAAGTGCTGACCTGTTCGGTGACCTCCTAGATCTTCGTCAATTCACCCCTTTCTGAAAGTGTCGCACACTGGAACTAAGGGCGATATCTAGACCATTGGGGGCACCGCCCAAGCATTCGAAGACTGTTTCATTTTCTCGCCAATTGGGTGCTTAGTGAAGATTCCTCCTCACCTTGCTCTGCATGTTTACATACTAGAATTTCATCTTTATTTGTTATTTTTTATTTTTATTGTTATTTTTTATGTGGGAGTGTCCATTCTCTAGTCACATTAGGGACAACGTTGAATGCTTTGGGTGGGAGTGTGTGCTTGGTCAGTGAATTCCTTTTTCTGCTTGGATCTTTCTGGAAAAAAATTTTCACCTCTAGTGTGGCATTCTTGTGCAAATTTGAGTATCGATTCTGATCAATACCGATGACTTGAATGGTGCTCGTAATTGAACAAATATGAAAGTGGGGTTGCGCGGCTATGATAAGGCCAAATGAAGATGCATAAACAATATGCGAACTTTTTGCATCTCCTTGTGACTAGCCGATTATCGAATTGAGTCTCTTGTGATAAACATTGCACATTAGAGAAAGTGTGGAGTCTTCTGTGATATTGGTGCCAATGCCTTGTGTGATGAGCTTACCGTGAACCATGTGTGATGAAATCTAGAATTTGCCCCATTGGTCCGGTTGACTAAGTGATGCAAGCTCTTGAAATGATCTTANGAGTATCGGTTCTGATCAATACCGATGACTTTAATGGTGCTCGAAATTGAACAAATATGAATGTGGGGTTGTGCGGCTATGATAAGGCCAAATGAAGATGCATAAACAATATGTGAACTTTTTGCATCTCCTCGTGACTAGCCGATTATTGAATTGAGTCTCTTGTGATAAACATTGCACATTAGAGAAAGTGTGGAGTCTTCTATGATATTGGTGCCAATGCCTTGTGTGATGAGCTTACCGTGAACCATGTGTGATGAAATCTAGAATTTGCCCCATTGGTCCATTTGACTAAGTGATGCAAGCTCTTGAAATGATCTTAGGCAACAATTTTAAAGAGTGAAACAATTTGACAGTATACCTCTTTTGTGGCCTGCCTTGTGAGTGTGTGAACTTTGTTTGAATACCCTTTGAGCCTTAACCTTTTTCTTGGAAGAAACTTGATGCAAATGAGACCCCTCTTTATCCCTTCACCAATAATCCTCATGAAGTGTGGTTTGTTTGAATAGCAAAATTAGGTTTGGGGTCTGGCGAAAAGAGAAGGTAAATCAAGAAGTGCAAAGAAGTCCCCCTTGATCCATGGTTTAGAGAAAGACGGAACCCCATCATACAAAAACAAAAAAAAAAGAAAAATGAAAATGAAAAAGAATGAAAAAGTTGTGGAATAAAGTTGTGAAAGTCGCAAAACAAATGGGGTGTCCAGTATTCCATGGAAAGTGAATAATGGGGGTGAATTTTGAGCATGAATGAGAGTAATGAGGATAATATCCACATAGCTTAAATGACCATACCTTTACACTCAGCCTCGTCACAAGCCTTGAAAAGACCTTTTTGATCTTAAGCGAGCTGAAGTGAATGTTGGTTGGAAAATAAGGGCAAACCTATGGGTGAATTCATACATGTGTTCATCTTTGAGAGTGTGAGAGTTGTTTGTGATTCCGAAACTATAAAGTGTTGAACAAATTGTGTGATTAGGGAATCATTCTTTGTATAAAGGCATTTTAGTACCTTGAGCTTGAACTTGCATTTGAAGCCAGTATTGTGAACTTGAGAATCCTTTATATTGGTGAGTCACAACTTTAATCTTTGAGTGCACAATTGATCCTTGCATAATTAAGTTGAGTCTTGTTGTGTGCGTTTATGATTGAGTCTTGTGTAGCACTATTTGAGACATCCTTTTTGAACTGGTGAACTTGAGGACAAGCAAATGTTTAAGTTGTGGGTGTTGATGAGTCCAGGATTTGGACTCATTTAGGACTTTATTTATAATGATTTAGTGACCGCAAATGCTTATTTTGTGCCAACAACATATGGAATTACGAACAAAGCTAGGATAGAAACGGGCGATAAAGATAACACGGGCAAAAACGAGATGGGAAAAACAAGCCTGAAGATCGCCGATGTCACTCAGCAACTCGTCAAGTTTCCACTCTACCGCCCAAAGTTACAGAACGTTGAGACTGGATGAGGGGTAGCTATAGTGAGCAGCAGCTTCACTGATTGTGACGCCGGTCACTCGGCCATGGATAACCAGCTCGCCAAAAGAACGGATGGATATCCAGACAAGTGATGATGGGCGAGATGAAAGGACAAATGGCGCATTGCAGAATCACTCAGCGATCTCGATTTGGCTCACCTAAAATTTCAGTCGTTGGACTTAGAAGAAGTGAAAAGTGAGGGCTAGACGAAGGAAAATCGGTGATCGCCGAACGATCGGCGAAGCCCAACTTATCTCGTCGATTGGTCCCAAATAGCCACACATCAGACTTGTATGAATTGATTTTTGCTGTAGAGAGAAGGCATTCAAAACTGTAAGGAACAAAAGATTGAGAGCAAAAACACTACCCTTGTGGATTTCAAGTGATTTTGGCAAGGGTTACCATTCAAATATTGTAATAGAGAAGAATTGAGTTAATTTTAACTTTCAAATTTCATTTACCCAGCTATGGAAAATGTGGAAGGTATTAAATTTCATCTTTTAACTATGATTGGCTAAAACCCTAACCTTGGGGGTTTGACAATGTGACTAATTGTTGAATTTTGCTAAATGGGTGTTATCGATTAGTGATTTTTTATGTTAATTTTAAGTGGGTCTAAATTACTATGGTGGTTTAAAGTCCATATTGCATATTTAGTGTGCTATATTTCATAGTTTTGTGCTTGTTCGAGAGAGGAGTAAAGAACCAACGTAATAATTTGGCATCCTTAGTAGTGGGTCTTGAGGGTTTCAGCTTGAAAAAGTGAAACCCAAGAGCTAGCCTTTGTATTCTTCTTGAGAGAGTGGATTTGATATGAGTGTGGGTTGGCCATTTCAGAGATGGTGTTGAGGTTCGAGAGAACTCAACATAAATGAGGTAATTGTTTGAGAGAAAGTTGCCTTACTTATAATCCACTTTACTCGCGATGAATTAGCATTATCGGTAACGAGATACACCCATTAAGTTAAATTCGACAGCTATTTAGTCAACCCCCCCAAGTGTTTCCTAGTTATCTAATTGTTTCTTGTTGATAATTTGAAGTGGATTGGTAATAACATCTTGAAATTTGACTGTGGCGCTATTAAGTGTTGTGTTGCTTAGTTGCGAAGGTCATTGTCATACCTTCACATTTGAATCAAAGAAAGCTACTCTATGTGGGATCGGCCCAAACTCAGTTGGTTGGGTTATGTATAGACAATTGATCGTTGACACTTAGAATTGGATGAAGTTTCTTTGAAACGTAATTAGTGGTCTAACCACGAGCCCTACCATGGCTCGTGTGAAGGACCACCAACCGTGAAGGTCACCGTGGATCTTCACATGGGCTGGGCTCTACTGGCTTAGGTCTACAGACGCCACCATGGCCCATCATCAAGACCACGGCCCGTGGAGGGCTCTGTGGTCTGATGCTTAGACCTAGTTGGTTCTGCCTGGGTTAGACGATCCTTCCCACGGCTTGTGGGATGGTCCAAGGCTCGTGAAGGGTCTTGTGGTCCACCACTTATGGGATGGTATGAATTACGGGCAAGTTGATGGACTGTGGTTCCTTTACCAGTCCGTCAACCCTACCGTGGTTCACCAATTTTTTTTGAGTTTTCTGCTGAAAGTCCAAGTCTGATTTCTGAGGTGTTACAATATCTCCCCCTTGGGAACATTCGTCCTCGAATGAAGTCTAATCTAGATGAGTATGGAGGGAAGGAGATGCAATCCCTACCACTAACTACTAGAAACTGATACGTAACTAAACTGAGTTCCAAGTACATGCAAATATGCTGAAAATGCAAGAACAACTGAAGGAACAAGATACTAAGGCTAAATTTATGCAAGAGTAAACGAAGAGACCAGAGAGGAACTATTACCTCAAGCTGAAACGGAATCGGAAGGAAAGAGATGAGGATACTTGGCTTTCATGGTTGCTTTTGCTTCCTAAGTACCTCCCTCTACGGGCTGACTCCTCCACAAAACCTTTATTGAAGAGACTTCTCTATTCTCATCCTACGAACCTAACCGTCAAAAATCTCAACTGGAACCTCTTCATAAGTGAGACTATCATTCATAGCCACACTCTCTAATGGTACTATGGATGCTGGATCACCCACACAATTCTTCAACAAGGAAATGTGGAACACTGGATTAACCGCTGCTAGTTGTGTTCGCAACTCCAACTCGTAAGCCACATTACCAACCCTTTTCAAAATTTTGTAAGGACCTACATATCTAGGACTAAGCTTCGCTTTCTTGCCAAATCTCATCACCCCTTCATAGGTGAGACTTTGAGGAAAATCCAATCACCGTTCTGAAACTCGAAGTCCCTTCTCCTTAAATATGCAAAGCTTAAATACCTTGAAAGAACTAAATTAATTGCGATTTCTCCGAAATCTCAAAGAACATCTTGATATTCTACTTTTTTCCTCTTGAACTTTGCCCTAACTTTCTTGAACGGTTTAGGCTTAGGTGTAAACTGATTTTAATAAGATTTGACCCCTAATTGGGTGAAAACACATTTAAGGCTAATGGGGTGAAGAAAAGACCAAAATACCCTTCCTTAGTTCGGATGAATTTACTTAACTGGATAGGCTGGACATAAACATGAATATCTCCCTCATCTGAACTCAAAATTTAGTCAACTCAGTGGAGTCGGAAAGACGGTTCAAAGATCTTTCATTTGATATCTTATGGGCCACCTAACTCATCATGTACTGAAAGGTGTGGTCGTTTGAAGTTGACCCAAAACTCAGAATCGGAGACTAACCTGCACAAATTTCAATTTAGCTATTTCAAATTTAGTTCTTTCTAAAATTACCCCTTTCTAATACCGAGGTGTTACAATGTTTCCCCCTTTTGAACATTCATCCTCGAATGAGATCACTCTAACTAGAAACAAGGGTAGAACATGTAACACCCAACTCAAATACCCAACATGCAATTCAACACAACATAGAATAGGAATTAAAAGAGTGTTTCACAAAAAGTCATTACCTTAGTTTGGAATTTCTCCAGAAGGAAAGAGATGTGGATATTTATTCTTCATATCCTCCTTAGCCTCCCATTTAGCTTCCTCAACAAACTGATTCCTCCATAAGACCTTGACTAATACTACCTCCTTGGTCGTCAACTTGCAAACCTGACGATCAAGTATCACAACAGGTATCTTCCCATAAGATAGGCTATCTTTAATACCAATATCTTCAGTAGGTATAATAAGTGAAGGATCCCATATGCTTCTTTAACATATAAATGTGTACCGGATGGACTGCTACTAACTTTGGAGGTAGCTCCAACTCATAAGCTACATTTCCAATCCTCTTGGATATCCTGTAAGGGCCAATATATTGGGGTTGAGATTCCCCTTCTTGCCAACCCTCATAACACCCTTCATGGGTAAAACCTTCAAGTAAACCCAATCATCCACCTCAAACTCCAAGTCTCTTCTTCTAACATCTGTATAGGATTTCTGATGACTTTGTGTTGTTTTCAACCTTTCTTGAATGATCTTCACTTTCACCATAACTTGATGAGTTAAGTATGGTCTTATCAACCCAACTTCAGAACCTCAAACCATTCAATAGGAAATCTACTTCTTAGCCCATAAAGAGCATCATAAGGAGCCACTTGGATGCTAGAGTGATAACTGTTGTTTTAAGCAATGTTTATAAGAGGTAAGTGATCATCCCAACTACCTTTGAAATCAATCACACAAGCCTTCAACATATCCTCTAAAGTCTGAATTGTACGCTCTACTTGACCATCAGTCTCGGATGGAAAACGATACACATTCTTACCTTCGAACTCAAAGCTTTTTGGAATGACTTCCAAAATTGTGCGATGAACTCTGCACCTCTATTTGGCAGTACTTACTTGTAAGAAATGAGTTGACTAGTCATCTAATCTACAATCACCTAAATTGATCATGTTGCTTGCGAGAACGTGGAAAACTAGTAATGAAATCCATATTGATCATCTCCCACATCCATTCTGGAAGATATATGTTCTGAGCCATACCACCAGTCGTTTAGTGCTCTACCTTGACATGTTGGCAATTCGCGCACTTAGCGATGAACTTTGTAAGACACCTCTTCATAGTACTCCACCAATAGACTTCTCTCAATTCACGATACATATTTGTGGAACCAAGATGGATAGAATATCTTGATCTATGAGCTTCCTCCATAATCCTCTCTTGGAGTTCATCTACCTTTGGTATACACAATCTACCTTGATACCTCATTACTCCATCTCCCCTTTGTTCAAAAGCCATCACTTTCTGCTTATGAACATTTGCCTTCAATTCAAGCAAAATAGGGTCTTAGTCTTGTTTGTCTTTCACTTCAGACACTAGTGATGGTTCAGCCTCATTGATCACTACCACTCCATTTCATTAGAATTCAACAACCAGACTCTTAAGCTTGCAAGTCTGTGCACATATTTGTCCAATTGATTCTTGCCCTCTTCAACATGAGCATCACTTGTCACGACCCAGGAGTACCCTCTAGATGTAACAAGGCGTACAAGACCCCGAGAGGCCTCATACAAGCCANATGGTTCAGCCTCATTGATCACCACCACTCCATTTCATTAGAATTCAACAACCGGACTCCTAAGCTTGCAAGTCTGTGCACATATTTGTCCAATTGATTCTTGCCCTCTTCAACATGAGCATCACTTGTCACGACCCAGGAGTACCCTCTAGATGTAACAAGGCGTACAAGACCCCGAGAGGCCTCATACAAGCCACTTATCCTATCATAACATAAAGTAATAGAAAATGATACAAAAATTTTAAAAAATTCAACACAATCAAAGTCTTTTAAAAAAGGAGCGGAAGGTTAATAACATAGTCTCAAACAATCTAAAAAAACATGAATAAAGTCTTGGAATGTAGCCCATGCAATAGTCCAAGACATAAAATAAAGACATAAGATAAAATGGTGATCACATCCTCGAACACAATGAGGACTCATAAAATCCCCACTTCCTTGATGAACAAGAGAGCTAGCCACGAGTATGAGAATCTATGTCACCGGACCCTACATTTGATAAGAATGTAAGCAAGAGTATGCTTTAGTACAATTAGGTACTAAATATGATAGCTAGTATAAACAACATAAACATCATGGTTAGTCAATATAAACCATAAGCATAATCATACACGTACATCAATATAATAATAAGAAAGGAATACTTCTGAAGCAACCTTACTCATCCTTAATCAAGACTTGGGTCATCACCTCTTAGTCAACTTAACTCACAGAAGATATAATAATCAACAATCCAAGCTACTCATTCTTGATAAGCCAATTCACATTAGTTTCATACTTATTTTTAAAGACATGGGGATTCACGTCCATGTCCATTCATCATATTAGGAACATAGGGAATCACCACTTGTTCAATTGTAAGGAGTATGGCAAATCACCACATATCCTTCAACATAGAGTTCAAGGGTAGTCGCCTCTAGCCTCATCCTTCATTTAGCATTTTAGTCTACATTTATTTAAAGTGAGAAATACTTTCCAACCTAGAAGCATTTATGTGAGTAAACCTTTCACATTCATATTCATAATTAAGAAATTCATGTGGGACGTATTGATAGCATCCAAGGAAGCTCTACTCCATTGAAGGACAAGGATGACGCTTTAGAAACTCCAAGGAGGCCCTTAGAAACTCCAAGGAGGCCNAACCTTGTTGTTATCACGTATCCCTTCCTTAACAATAACATCAATTACTAATAATTCATATCATACGCTTTACTCTAAAAGCCCTAGATATCATGATCATCATCTGAGTTTCATTCTCAAGCAATTGTAATCATATTTGATCTACTATACGGACAAGCCTAAACCCACAAAGTTTCCATTCATGGCATCAACCCAACTATATCAATCCTAGGTCAAATCATGGAATTGGCATGGATACATGTAATTTAAACCTAAACACATTCAATCCTATCAATTCAATCATAAACAATCATAATCCACTCAATTGGATCAACATTCATCATAACCCACAACAATAGAAGAAAACCCTAGATAGAATTNAAACCTAAACACATCCAATTCTATCAATTTAATCATAAACAATCATAATCCACTCAATTGGATCAACATTCATCATAACCCACACCAATAGAAGAAAACCCTAGATAGAATTGGGAAATTCTTCTTCAAATTGTGGAATTCCAGGGGACTCAATGGTTGAAAAGCCATCATACCTTACTCAGAAAGCCCACAAAAGCTTGAAAATTGGAGACTTGAACCATCTTCCTCTTCTTCCTTCTAGAGGGAGAACATTTGGTAGGAGTTTTGGGAATTCTTTTGAGATTTAAAAGAATGACTTAATTGAGTGCGTTTAGGGGTCTAAAATCCTTATATAGGTGGTCTAGGTTTAGTCAAAATGACCCCACTTAATTCTAATTAAAACCAGAAAAGACCCATACGTCCTCAACTTAACCGTCCCTAGACCCCATCTACAAGACCACACTGACGGACTGTTGATGGACCGTAGGTCCATCCTGGTGAACCGTGGTTCGTGGTCTGGGACTTAATTCTCTAGACCTTGACCCACGACTCCCTAACCATGGATCGTGCACCCATCCATGGGGTGTGGATCCTCGTCGTGGTTCATTGCCTAGGGTGCCCTATCAATGGAGCTCACCCATGTGGCGTTGGTCTGACCACGGGGCATGGGTGGCAGCTGCAACTGGTGAAAAATAGCTAGCCGTCCCTCTTTCAAATTCGAGGTGTTACATTATCTCACCGTTGGGATCATTCGTCTTCGAATGAGATTCTAAGAACGTTTCTAAATGAAAAGACTCAAGACTAGAAGCCCATCATGCATGCTACTCATTTTAATGAACACAACCTGATCTGTCCAAGCTAAAGATACTCAATGCACCATAAGCAAGTAGGAACTACATATAACAACCCCATATGCATGAAAAAATAACAATTTTCATGATCAAGGAGAAACTACCATCTCCAAACTTAAAATTAATGCTTAACTCAATCTTATGGAACTCATATGCAATTCAATCTCAAAAAGCATAAATTCAATGGGGAAATATCCACTCCAACTAAAACATGTTCAACAACTCATCTCAGGAAGTCTATAAGAAATTCATACTTAATGAACTACAACATGAGGAAAATAATGCACATAAGCCATTTCTTTTAGGACATAAGCAATTCATGAACATGCATAATCATAAGGAAATCATGGAAACACATAAAACACACATCACTTCAAACATAAGCAAACCAAGAGGAACTCATTACCTCAAGATCGAATAGGAGGAAAAAGGTGAGGATATCAGGGCTTCATATCGGCCTCTCCTCGCAAGAAGCACCCTCAACTAAGTGGTTTCTCCACAAAACCTTCACAAAAGCTATTTCCTTGTTCCTCAATATCATAACTTGCCGGTCAAGAATCTCAACCAGAACTTCTTCATAAGAGAGATTTTCATCAACTTCCAACCCTTAAAGGGAAAATATGGATGTTGGATGTCCAACACACTTCTTAGGCGTAGAGACATGGAAAACATGATGCACCATTGCCAACTCATTTGGCCAATCAAGTTCATACACAACCTTACCAATACGTCTCAAGATTTGATACAGTTCCACATATCCGGGACTACGCTTCCCCTTCTTGCCAAATATCATCACACCCTTCATGGGTGAGATTTTCAAATATACCCAATCGCTAACATCAAACTCAAGGTCTCTTCTAACATCGGCATAAGACTTTTCTAGGCTTTGTGCGGTTCTTAACCTTTCTCTAGTGAGCCGAACTTTCTCCATACCCTCATGAACTAATTCGAGTCCAATCAAAGAAACTTCACCCACTTCAAACCACCCTATAGGATATCTACACCTTTAACCATAATGAACTTCAAAAGGAGCCATACACCTTTTCGGGGTGATAAAGAACATTCATATCATAGTCCTTCAATAATTCCAACCACCTTCTTTGACGAAGATTCAACTCCTTTTGGGTAAACACATATTGTAAACTTTTATGGTCGATGAAAGAATCTACATGAACCCCATACAAATAATTCCTCCAAATCTTTAAGGCAAATACACCGCTGCTAGTTCAAGGTCATGGGTAGGATAGTTGTTCTAATGAACTTTTAGTTGCCTTGAAGCATAGGCGATCCACCTTACCGTTTTACATAAGCACACATACCAACCCATCTCTAGTGGCGTCACAATATATCACAAAACCATATGTACCTTACGGTAAGATCAAGATCGGAGTGGAAGTAAGTCTGTCTTTCAACTATTGGAAACTTTTCTCGCAAGCATTCGACCATATAAACTTAGCCTTGTTTTGAGTCAAGGCTGTCAAAGGAGTAGCAATGGAAGAAAAAACCTCAACAAACCTTTTATAATAACCGGCCAAACCCAAGAAGGTTCTTGTAATGACCCTCCAGGTCATTTTTAAATTAAAGAATTCATTTCATCGTTTAGAGCGTNGTCGGTGATACAAGTCTAGGCCAACTCTCGACCTCATCTATCTTAATTGGATCCACCTCAATACCCTTTCTTGAAACAATATGTTCTAAGAAAGCCACGGACCTTAACCAAAATTCACATTAGCTAAACTTTGCATAAAGTTGTTTGTCCTTGAGGATTTGAAATACGATCCTCAAATGATCAATATGCTTATTCTCTCTTCTTGAATATATCAAAATATCATGTATAAACATAAGCACAAACATGTCAAGATATTGCCGGAATACCCTATTCATCAAGTCCATAAACGCCACCAGAGCATTAATCAACCCAAAGGAAACAACTACAAACTCATATTGTGACGATCCAAGACTACCCCCTAGACGTGGCATGGCGTACTTGACCCTGAAGGGGTCTCGTACAAGCTTCTTAGCATTCATAACATGAGATAATCGAAATAGTGCGGAATTAAAATTTTCTTTTATAAATCCAACAATCGAAAGCATTAAAAACAAGCGGAAGTCTATTGTCTCACATGGCCATCTACACAATGTCTTGAAACTAAAGCACAGACACGACCCTTTACAATCGATAGACCAAGAATTGTCTATTACATGAAAGAAATGGAAACTACAATGCTTGTCATCGATCTATGAGGACATACCATTTAGTCTTGGAGAATCTCAATTCCAAGCTTCAACTAGAGAGAATCGCTCAAATGCCGGAACCTACACATGTAGTAAAAATAGAATAATATGGGTTAGCACAATTACGTACTAAGTATGATAGCCATGCTAAAACATGCTTAAAACGGACATTTTATTTGAAAGTCATGATATATGCCATTTTGAGAAAACTTCATGAACATAAGCATAAGAGGCATAATATTCAACCATAACCAACATACAAGTCATTTAACCACATTAGAACATAATCATCATGTAAACCATTACCTTCACATTATTCCTTCACCTCAAGTAACCCTCAAGGTATACTTTGTGCAATGTATTGATAGTTTCCCATACCACCATCCACACTAAAGTACCACCTTAAGGTCACCAAAGTGAACTTACCATTCAACCTTTCCATCCATACACAATACTCATACATAAGAGACATTAAGAGACATAAATATTACATAAGTCATATCAACACATAAAGACCATCCCCTAGGGCAACTGTAAGTCATACTTGTTTAATGTATAAGTAGCATCCCATACTACTACTCACATGAAGTACTCCTTGAAGCCACCATATATAAGGAACTTTCATACTCAGTAAATCATGATAATGAAGTAACTCATAATACAATCCAAGTATAACATGCATCATTACATTAAATGCATAAGTCAACATTCACCATTAGCTTCATTAAGGACATCTTCATTCATTAGACATTAAGCTAACATTATTATTAACATCCTCATAAGAGCACATTCATTACACTTAACATTATAAAGGAGCCCACCAAAACTTCTCTCAAAGCCTACTTGTGCAATGCATGGATGACATCCCGTGCTACCACCCACACTAAGTAGTGTGTTCTTGAGAAGCCATAGTTCATTAACATATTTTGTAGGGGTAATCCTTAACTGACATAGACCATGTGAGAAATTTATGGAATCTCGGTGTCACCCTCACCGGATAAGGGAATCCTACTTGCCTAAGGCAGGACCATTGTTTTTAGCTTAAGTGGATCCACTAGCTAGACCTATGTTGGCACATAGTTTAAGTGATATGGAGATTGCTACTAGATACCCCACTTCAACTAATGTATGGGCATCCATCTCAAGAGATTGTTACTAGATACCCCACCTCAACTCACGTATGAGTATCCATCTCAATCAATATCCACTTGATGCTTAACATTATTCCCCACAGAGTATTTGACATTTAATACATTAGTTCATTATGGGATAGGAGGTTTTTACTAGATACCCCGCCTCAACTCACGTGAGGGTATCAATCTAAACCCAACATTCATTCATGGGATAGCTCATAGATTCAAAGATGTTAATATCCTTTCACCTAGGAATCCCATATTGTGAGAAAGTCATTTCACAACATGTAATAATCATTCATTAGAGTACAATTGAGAATATCCTTTCAATCAACCTATCATCATTAGCATAATCATAGAAAACTTCATTCATTAGTCATTCATGAGTGTGTATGTGAGAATAACCTTTCACATAGATCATCATTATTCATAAGCTTTCAATACTAACACAATTCCATTCTAATCATGATCATAATATATTCATTCAGATCACACACATATACTTCACATCATAATCATACATAATCCTTCACGAATTTTCCCCTTAGGGCTATGAACCAACATCAACCCATAAATCTAAACTACTACAATAGATAAGGAAATTGACATGATTCAATCACTTAATTCAATATAAACAGCAACAATTCAACATACTTGCATAATGAATCAATTCCCCAAATTACAATTTAGGAATTTGGTGTAAAACACGGGTTCTTGGAAGAAATCATTTTAATTCATCTTTAAATCCACAATTCATTCATAATTAAATGAAATAATGCCTTTGAAAATCATTTAGAATCGAACCCATGCCAAGATCGCATACTAGGATTTTAGAGAAAACATTGGAGACTTGCAATCACTTTTGAGATTGGCTCATTGAAAGAAACTAAGACAAGGATGAAGACTACCATACCTTTAATGGATGAAATCCATGAAAATCCCTTGAAAAACTTGAAGTCTTGTCCTTGGAAGCTTGAAGTCTTCACCTGCAATGGAGGTTTTTAGAGAGAGAACTTTTGGAGGGAATGGGAGGTTTGTGTTTTGGGTTTTAAAATAATGAAGTCTAAAATAGAGTTTAACACTTTTAATACTATTAAAATAATTTAATTAACCTAAAATAACCGTCCCTCAACTTAACTCAACTTAAAAACAATTTACCAATACATGATCAAGACAAAATCATTGGAGACTCTGAAAAATGGTTAGCCCCTCTATTATCTCACGGTACTCCCAAGTGGATCGAGGCTGGAGCACCTATAAAAAAGAAAGACCGCAACGTGGAAGCAAGGTATTGGTTTGGCTTTATAAGCAGTACATTTATGTTGTCCCAGAATGAATCTATCCTTCACCACACAAAGGAGGCATGTCTTGAGTCCATCATTTCAAGGAAACGCATTAATTTGTGTATGATTATTGGGCAAGAAATGGCCATGAGGGCCAAGTAGCGCCAAAACTCTCTCATTTTTCCAGTTGTTATAACCAAGATTTGTAGACGAGCTCAAGTATCTCGTGACTAGAAGAAAGATGCGGAAGTGATTGCCACCTCCAGTACTGACATTCGACGGATTGAGGCTGAGAACCTAAAAGATGAGGTTGAGAAGAAGAAGGTAGCCCCGGTGGACACCTCCCCAGTTGTTGATACTGATACACTACCTGCAAAGGCAGTATTGCCTATTCCGGCCCCTGGGCCTTCAGGTATATCTATTTTTGTCCATTAGTTGACTCCTAGTTCCACTATAGCTTCCCTGCCTCCTAGGACTGTTGCTGCTTATCGATCTCCACTCAACCAGGTTGCGATACTACGCATGGGGCATCTAGCCTATTCTGCTGATAGTCGTGCCTCTAGGATTGAGGCCATAGTTCCTGGGAGGATAGAGAGGGCCCTTACTTCTACTATGACAGACTTTAGTGTGTCTATTGATGCATTTGCAGCAAGGATAACAGCGTGTGAGCGAGGCCAGGGGGCCACTGATAAGGTGACGGCTCTAAAGGCCACAATTTTTGAGCTGAGGAAGGACGTGGACCAGCTAAAGTCCACATATATGTACATAATTTTTGGGACTGTGGAGATCCCTGACATCCCAACTAAGATAGATGTTCCTCCGGCTACCACCGAAGATGAGGTTTGAGTTGAGGAGGTGGATTCTGCGGAGTTCGAGTCTGAGACTGATGAAGAGCAGCTTGGTTTCGATTAGGAGGCACTTATGACGGCCTTATAGAGGTTGAAGAGGCCATGGTAGATTCAGCCGTGCAGATTTCATTGGCAGATACACCCATGTCAGGATCTGGTGGAGCTAGTGCTGAGGTTGCACCGGGAACTTATGCCCCGACAGATGGAGCGACTGTGTAGACAAGATTTTTCTTTACCTCCCTCTTTGTCATATTTATTGACTTTTATTATTTTGTCGCATTTGAGAACAACTGCATTTTTATTTGTGGTGGGGTGAGGTAATTCCATACCTACCTCTTGTGACTGTCTTGTGAATATATTATTGGGTTTTTGTGTTTAAATTATGTTTTGATATTGTCTTCTGGATGTTTGAGCTTGTGGCTCCTCATTATGAATGCAAATGGTTTTTGACCCTTCTAAGGTTTTTTAGCCACCTCTTGTCGTGTTTGAATATGATTGTTCTTGTGCAAATTTGAGTATCGATTATGATCAATATCGATGACTTGAATAGTGCTTGAAATCAAACAAAAATAAATGTGTGGATACGATGAGGCCAAATTATGTTGCATAGACATTAGGTGGACTTTTTGCATTTTGTTGATAGTAGCCTGTTATCGAATGGACTCTCTTGTGATGAGCATTACACACTAGCGAAATTGTGGAGTCTCGTTTGATATTGGTGCCAATGCCTGGTGTGATGACCTTCCCATGAACCTTGTGTGATGACACCTAGAATTTTCTCTGTTGGTCCGGTTGACTAAATAATGTAAGCTCTTGAAATGATCTTAGGCAACAATTTTGAAGAGTGAAACAATTTGACAATATACCTCTTTTGTGGCCAACCTTGTGAAATTTGTGAACCTTGCTTGAACCCCCTTTGAGCCTTATCATTTTCTTGGAACAAACTTGAGCAAATGTGATCCCTCTTTATCCCTTGACCCATAATCCTCATGAAGTGTTGTTTGTTTGAATAGCCAACTTAAGCCTAAAGCCTAAGTTGGGTGTGTGATGAAAAGAGGAGGTCAATAAATTAGTGTGAACAAGACCCCTTTGACCCAAGGATTTGAAAAAAGATGGAACCGTTCCATATAAAAAAAATAAATAAAAGAAGAAAGCAAAAGAAAAAGAATGAAAAAGTTGACCTGGGTTCAGCTCGAGAGAGTGAACCTTACACCCAATTCCACACATTTAGCTTGAGAGAGTGAATGGACTAAGGTGTGGGTAGTTTTTATTTTGCATGCTTGTTGATGTTCGAGAGATATCGACTTGATTTGGGGTAAATTGTTCAAGAGAAAATTTACCTCCACTATAGCCTAGCTTACTCACTAATATCTAGCTAATTACTAATAGTTTCAATTACCCATTTGTCTATATTAGCTTATAATCGATCACATCCCAAGAACCCGTCTCATTATAGGTAAGTTTTATTGTTTGTGATTGTTTGTAGTTGATAATCAAAACTAAAACCCCCTATTTGACAATCATGTCAACCCCTAATTTGAATGATGTCTTTATTCGAAAGCTTTTATTCCTATGACTAATTTGACCATGCTCATACTTCCCAATTAAATTTGAACACGTACCACTCCATGTGGGATTTGACCCCAACTCATTTAGTTGGGTTTTATACTAATTAACTACCGTTGATGCTTAGAATTGGATGAAGTGTCTTTGATTACATTATTTAATCATCCTCCTCCTCGGTCTCTTAATAGACTAAAGGCCGACGACTAAGGACTATTATTGAGGAAAATAAACTGTCCACAAATGGTGTGGTGGACAAATATCCTGAAATATGGTTGTAACGCCCCTCAAAATAAAGTAGGAAGAACTAGAGCTTCACATGTGTTTTGATGGAGTATGGTTGTCCCGAGTCGTGTTTAAAAGAGTTTCGTGAGTCAACGTCAAGGCATGTGCTAGATTCTATGCTAAAAAGGTGTTTTTAAATGATGGTTTAAGGAAGAGGCATGTGCCAAACCAAGGGGACAAGGCTTGCTCAACCTTGGCCAAGCTACTGCCCCATGNTGATGGAGTATGGTTTTCCCGACTCGTGTTTAAAAGAGTTTCGTGAATCAACGTCAAGGCACGTGCTAGACTCTATGCTAAAAAGGTGTTTTTAAATGATGGTTTAAGGAAGAGACATGTGCCAAACCAAGGGGACAAGGATTGCTCAACCTTGGCCAAGCTACTGCCCCATGACCATGGACATCTTCACGAACAGTGGTCATGACCACGGCTCATAAAAGTGGTCGTGAGGGTCACCTGGTGGCAAAGCTTGTAAGCCCTTTTAGCCAAGCCACTGCCTCCAAGTTTACAAGCATCACCACGACTGGTGGTGTTGGCCACGAATCGTGGGAGCTTCCGTGAACTTGACTTGGCCTTGGAGGGCCTGGCAAGTCAGGGAGGCTCTGTAACGACTCGGAAAATGATAGGTTAAGCAAGAGCCTATTACTTTGTGTTGACTTTATAATGAGGTTCTATGAGGAGTTTTTATGTAATTTCATTTTAATTGTGTTACATCCGACAATTTAAAATGAATATAAAGTAGCTTGAAATAGGAAGTAGTCACTTTTGGAAAAAGTTCAGAACCTGGAAATTTGGTTAAGTGTGGGAAATCAGTGAGTTTTTGGCCAACTTTGAGCATTCATAACTCCTAGCTCAGGATGATCCAGGAGTAGTTCCAGTTATGTTTGGAAAGCCCTTGGAACGATCTTTCCAATGCCACCAAGTTTGCTCGATTCCGAGTTCGTATGAGCGAGTTATGCCCTTTGAAAGTTGGGCAGTGAGCAAGGAGTCCGTCCGGAAATTTAAGGGCATTTTGGTCTTTTCACAAATCTTTTCTGTTGAGGTTATATTATTGTGTTAGGCTGATTGTGGATCATTTTTGTTCCATTTTAAAAGAGTAAGAGTTAGGGTCCTTGAGTGAAGAAGAGAAGAAGAGGGGAAGAAGAAGAAGAAGAAGTTGGAGCTAGGATTGAAGATTTTGAGTTCCTTCTTCTTCAATTCTCNTCAAGGAAGAAGGAGAAGTGGAACCTAGGGTTTTAGATTTCAATCTTTCTTCATCAAATTTTCGTGGGATTCATCAAGTCTAAGGTATGGTGACCCTTGATCCTTGATTATCCTTTCTTTCAAGGAGTCTATTCAAAAGGGTTTCAAAAGTCTTCAAAGAACAAAAAGCCTTATTTCTATTCTAAGCATGGGTTCATTGATAAATTGTTTCCAAAAGCATTATATTGGTGAATTAAAGTAGAATTGATGATTTTCTATGAACTTTCTTCAAGAATCCATGTTTTCACTAAAACCCTAAATTTGCTATGAAGTGGGTCTATTTCTATAAATTCAAAGTTGATGGAATTATGTGTAAAGTGAATTGTATTGATATCTCTTGCGTTGTTTAAATGTTTATTTATGATTAATTGTTGGTAATGGATGAATTAAGGGTGGTAAGCCTTATTGGTGAAGTATTGATGATTTTGGCTATGGATTTGGATTATGGTAAGCAAGCTTGAACTCTCTTTATGGAATTGATTGTTGTTGGTAGGTTGAACCCACCTTTGGTGGAAGTGTTATATCTTATTCTTCTGTGGTATTATTGGGAATTGAGGCCATGAAGGGCAATATATGAGTGTTATTATATTGTTGTATTGTTATATATATAAATGAGGCTATATGTAATGTCCTATATGAAGCTATATGTAAAGTTTTATGTGAAGCTACATGTGTGAAGGTACGATGTGAATGAGTTTATGTGATCTTGTGATGATCCTATGTAAAGTGGATAGCATTGTGATCTAAATTAGGTTTTTTCTCATGATGTATCTATGAGATGATGTTGGATTATGAAGTATCCTTAAATGATAATGTTGTGACTTCGTTGGTAGGCTAAAATGTCTCTCCTTATTACTTAATGTCTTGAATGCATGAATGTGTGAAGTGGGCTAGAACTAAGAAATGGTGACCTTTTCATGAATGGTAAAAAGAGGACTCTTACACTATGTCTTGATTAGGCTAGACCTAGCATGGTACCCTTTTCATGAGTAAGTCTAGGTTCCTATATGTGGATGTATAACCTTGAAGGATGGGCCTTAGGGCGATGTTCCCTTCTTGAGTGAAATGATAGACTTATAGATGGATGGAGCCGGAACGGCATGAAAATCGTTATCTAAGAAAGTCAAATGAGCTATCCTTATGAACCTAGATTGGCTAAGACTAAGAAATGGGGCCTTTCTTGGGAAGAGGTACTATGAGTTGGTTGAACCAGAAAAGGAACCCTCTCTAGTACATATATGATTGAATACTCTGTGATAACCAAGGCTAAGCACCGAGTGGATGTGGTTAGGATGGTGGCCTAGTTGAGGATGAGATTAGGCACAATGAACATCCTTGGACATCTCTTAAACCATGTGCCAACATGGGTTGCTTTTAGTTCTACCCTTGGCAAGTAGAACAACTTCCACAGAGTAGGATAGACTCCGGATTCCATACCTTGCTAGTGTGGTCTATGTCGGTTAAGGCCTATTTCCATCATGTGGGATGTGCACTCTAGTATTGGATAGGTTCTACAACGTGTAGGTAGTAGTATGGGATGCTATCAACACATGGCACGAGTAGGCTTAAAAGATGCTAAAGTGAGTTCCCTAAGCCTTAGGGCTATTATGTGATTGTCCCATATATGCTTGTGTGTCTCTTAAATGGTTTTATAAAGAATGTTGACTTAGTGAGTTCTAATGTAATGATAAAACCCTTGTCTATGGTAACTCTTAGGAACACTTAGGTGTATATGAAGAGGTTGTATGGGCGGTCACTTCATTATTCACTTAAGTGTGACTTAGGGTGACTTCAGATAGAGGCTTAAATATTAATGAAGGAATTACTTTACTCTCTTGTTTAAGTATTGTGCACTTGAATTAATTGAGTTGTAAATTATATGAATATGGTCTTAATTTTGAATGGTGACTTGAAATATGGGTTTATGCTTGTGGTTGTAAAGGTTTGTTAAAGAATGTCTTAGAAGCATACATTCCTTGTAAATGTCCGTTGTGCATGATTTCTTGCATGGTCATCATACTTAGTGCTTATTGTTCTAACTCCATTTTTCTCTATTGTTATAAGTGTAGGTGGTGGGAAGTGAGGAGATCTTTTGAGGAAGCTTGGGATATTGACTCTTCTCAAGAAGCTTGGTATTTCCTCATATATTCGAGGACATAGTTGTTATCTTTCTAGTATTTCCACTTAGACATTGTATAAGACTTATTTTTTTCTATTGATGTAAAGGGTTGTGTCCCTAAAATGTTCTATTCGTGTCTAAGATGGTACATGAGACTTAGAAATTCTACTTCTTTACATTTGAAAGACTTTATGAGTATTGTGGATTTGTTTTTAAAAAGTGTACTTATTCCTTACGGTTTTCATTACCGAATGCGATGAATGAATGCTAAGGCTTGTATAAGACCTCCGAGAGGTCGAATACGCATGTAACGGCTAGGGGGTGCTCTCGGGTTGTTACAATGGTACACCCTCAAGTCGTTCAAATTTGAGATTTTCACTAAACCCCGGTGCCCCAAAATTTCTAATTGAGTCTGGGAGTTTTACTCGGCCTACGGAGACTTGGGCCATAAGAGAAGAGGTAGGACAGGTCTTTCAAACTAGTTGATTCTATAATTGTCGGGGGGCAAAAAGATGAAATGTGAAAGTGAGGACATAAGTGTCGTTTTGCGATGTACTTATAACTTCGCAAATGCCTACCAAAGTATTATTCAGACAAAGACATTGGATTACTTAAAACATTAGCTGGCTTTTCTTCTTTTTGACAGTACCCCTAGGTGGATTGAGGCCGGAGTGCCAATAGAGAAAAATGATCTCAATGTGGCGTTGAGGTATTGGTTCAGGTTTATTAGTTGTACAATCATGCCATCCCAGAACAAGTCTATCCTCCGCCACCCAAAGTTGGCCTAACTTAGATCTATTATTGCTAGGAAGAGCCTCAATTTAGGTGGAATCATTGAGTAGGAGATGACCATGAGGGCCAAGCAGTGCCATACATCTCTTCCCTTTTCGGTGTTGAACATCGACCTATGCAAGCGAGTGCGTGTTCCACAAGATGAGAAGATGGATGTGGAGGTGACACCCACCTCCTCTACTCACATCAGGCGTATTGAGGCCGAGTACCAAAAGGATGAGGGTGAGAGGAAGAGAACAACCCCGTGGACACTTTCCCAGGAATTGATATTGATTCACTACCTGGAGAGGCCGTTATGCCTATTCCGGCCACTAGGCCTTCAGGTACTACTAGCTATGCTCCCTCTGAGACTCCGAGTACTTCTGTTGCTCCCTCACCCCCAAGATCTCCTTCTGGTGCTACTACCTCCAGGCCTCCAATCACCTAGGCCATGCTTCTAAAGATGGACACCTTGCCCACCCAGTAGATGTGCGTGCCTCCCGGCTAGAGGCTGCTATTCCTTGGATGATTAAAAGAGCTCTTATTGCAGCTACAATGAGGTAAACTAAGTAACATAGGCAATATGTGAACTTTCAGCATCTTGTTGTGACTAACCAGTTATCGAGTGAGTCTTTGGTAATGAACATTGCACGCTAGCGAGAAAGTGTGGAGTCTTGTTTGATATTGTTACTAATGACTTGTGTGGTGAGGTCGTCTTGGTCATTGCATTTGATATTGGTAGCAATGCCTTGTGTGGTGAAATAAAGTAGTGAAAATTGCAAAAGAATCGGAGTATCCAGTGGTTCATATGAAGTTAAATAATGTGGTGGATTATGAGCATGTTTGAATGTGAATGAGTAGGAGAAAGAGTGATTTTCAGGCCACACTTTATGAAGGTAGAAGCCACTAAGCCTAAATGATCATACCTTTACACTATTCCCCATTACAAGCCTTGTAAAGACCATTGTGATCTTGAGTGAACTTAAACGATTTTTGATTGGAAAATAAGGGCAAGCCTAGGGGTGAAGTCATGCATGTGTTCATCTTTTTTAGTGTGATAGTTGTATGTGATCCGGGAACTTCAAATTGCTGAGAAATTGGGTGTGAATTTGGAATCATCTTTGTGTGAGGGAATTTGATTACATTTGTTGAGCTTGGACTTGCATTTGAAGCAAGTATTGTGAACTTCAGCGTCGTTGATAATTATGAGTCACAGTTTGAATCTTTGTGTGCACAATTAGACATTCTATGTTTAGTTTAACGTTTTGTGTGCGTTCGTGTTGAGTCTTATGCAGCACTACTTGGGACATCCTTATTGAACTGTTGATCTTGAGTTTTACTTGAGGATAAACAAAAGTGTAAGTTGGGGGTGTTGATGAGTTTGAGATTTGGACTCATTTAGGTCATTATTTTCATAGTTTTAGTGTCCTCAAATGTCTAATTTATGCTATAAACTGATGTTAAGACCTTGATTTTCAGGTGTATGAGCTAAGGAGCAAGGTAAGGACACTAACAGGCAAAAAGGAGCATAACCAGCTGAAAAAGTGAAGAAGGCAAGCCTGGTGATCACCAAGACCACTCGACGACTCGCTTAGTGGCTCTTTGTCACGACCCGAGCCTACACCCTGGATGTGACACAGTGTAGAAGACTTTGAAGAGCCTTATACAAGCCTCATATCATTCATAACACAAGACNGGTCATTGTTTTCAAAGTTTTAGTGTCCTCAAATGTCTAATTTATGCTATAAACTTATGTTAAGACCTTGATTTTCAGGTGTATGAGCTAAGGAGAAAGGTAAGGACACTAACAGGTAAACAGGAGCATAACAAGCTGAAAAAGTGAAGAAGGCAAGCCTGGTGATCACCAAGACCACTCGACGACTCGCTTAGTGGCTCTTTGTCACGACCCGAGCCTACACCCTGGATGTGACACAGTGTAGAAGACTTTGAAGAGCCTTATACAAGCCTCATATCATTCATAACACAAGACATAAGAAAATGGTGGGAATTTAAAATTTTTTATCCATACAATCAAAGTCTTTTATAAAATGCAAGCGAAAGTCTAACTTGTCTCATTTAGCCATCTAATATAACTTTCAATCAACAATAGGGTCACAGCCCTTCAACATAGTCCGAAACATAAACTGACATGAAAGAAACTACTAATGACTCATACATCCTCGAATCTTGAGGACTCACCACAAGCTAGGAGAATAGTTGATCCATGCTCGTATCAAAGGAGAACACCTCAATCACCGAAACCTACACTTTGTAGAAAAATTGTAGAAAAAATATGGGTTAGCACAAATATGTACTAAGTATGATAGCCATGCAAAAATCATGCTAAAAAGGACATTTTAGTTGAAAACCATGCTATATGCCAAGTTTGAGAAACATCATGAACTTTAGTATAAAAGCATATGTCACAAGCATGTTCAACATAAAAATCATTATAACATAATATAACCATGTCTTATGTAACCCTAAGTTATACTTGTGCAATGTATGCATGTCATCCCATAACACCACTCATACTAAGTACCACTTTGAGGCCACTATGAACATGTTACCATTCTTCATTCTCATATGTAGTCAATACTCATAAACAAGGAACCTTCACATTTAATAAGTCATAACAAGGAAAACAAC
This sequence comes from Solanum stenotomum, assembly GCF_019186545.1. Classification (NCBI taxonomy): domain Eukaryota; kingdom Viridiplantae; phylum Streptophyta; class Magnoliopsida; order Solanales; family Solanaceae; genus Solanum; species Solanum stenotomum. Next base: position 20,258,564 of record NC_064293.1, on the reverse strand, counting down.
TCATAATAACAATCCATATTAAGTATTCATCATTAAAATTAGCCTTTATGTCAACATTCTCAATAGCATCATTATAAGCACATTCATTTCATTAGACATTATGGCATTTGAGGAACACACTATAGCCACTCACAAAGCCTACTTGTGCAATGCATGAATGGTATAACATACTACCACCCACACTTCATAGAACCTCTTGAATAACCATATCACATAACTCAGATGATTTGAATAAGCCCTAACCGACATAGACCATGTGAGTAAATCATGGAATTCGATCTCTATCCCATACCGTAAAGGGTTGGTCTACTTACCTAAGGTAGAACCGGTAATATTTAGCTTAGGTGGATCTACTAGCTAATAATCTATGTGGGCACATAGTTATGGGATAAGGAAGGTGTTAATAGAAACCTGGCCTAACATAGCGAGAGCTTCCACCTTACAATATCCACTCTGTACTAAGCAATAGATTCCCATAGAGTAGTTTATTCTCTTTAAGATTATTATAAATGAGAGAGATGCCATTGGCCTACCGACCCAAGTACATTATTACACACATGAAAGGAATGTCATTGGCCTATCGATGCAAGGTACATTATTAGGATAGCTCATTGAATCCTCATGAAAGGGGTACCATTGGCATATCAATTCAATGTTCATTATTAATCACTCATGAAAGGAATGCCTTAGGCCTACCGCTTCAAGGTATGTTATACATTGAAAAACCTTTCACAACATGTAATCATCATTCACAAGTGTATAATTGAGAATAACATTTCAATAACATCACAATTGCATTATAATCATGATCACATTACTTTCAATATATATTCAGAAAGCATGTACATAAGCATCATGATTATATAAAATATCACAATTTACCCTTAAAGGACCATGAATCAGAATTCACCAACACACCTAGAACTACTAAAATTATCCATGGATAATACATGTTTCAACTATTTAAATTACTATAAGAACAATTCCATAATATTCACCTTACTACAATTCACCCGCACCACAAATCATAAATTAGGGTTATTGGGAATTCATGGATTCATGGGAGATTTTATCATAAAACAGCAAATAAATCTTTAAATATGATAATTAAATCATTGAAAATGTTTTTAGGAAGAATCAATGAATTGGAGTGAAAACCCTAGGTTCCGGAGAATTTTCTTCTTTGAAATTGAAAGTTTGAGGGCTCCATGGAAGAATGATTTCCATGAATCAAGACAACGATACCTTAGGTGAAGAAATCAAATGAAAATCATGTGAGAAATCCCCCTCTTTCAAGCCCTAACTTGATCTTCTTCTTCTTCTTCAATGGAGTTTTTAGAGAGAAGAATTTTTGAAAGGGTTAAGTTGGTTATTACTTTGGGTTTCAGAGTTATGAGGTAACAATTTAGATAATAGGTTAAAAAGTCTTATATAAGTCTAAATAAAGAATATAAAACGACTTTACACTCAACTAACTAACTAAGGAATTACCTAAACTACCCTTGACTTAACTGAGATTGAACAGCAACTCAGGCCCCATTAATGACCCCCACCTACGGGGCATGTATTGACCCATGGACCGTACTAGTCAAACCTGGGTTGAAGGCTGGGGCTCAACAACATGGGGGAGGTCAGGCCATGATGAACGACCCCTACCTACGGGGCGTGGGTCCACGTACTGACCGTAGGTGCCATTGTAGGTAACTCTTTCTGGGCAGCCTTGAGGAGTTTTGGGGTTAGGCTCTAGGGTCCTCCTCAAGGACCCTTGGTTGGCCTTGGGGGTCGTACCTTGACATTTACGCCTGAACCCTTTATCCTATGTTTGGGAAGCTATTTTACAACATTAACTCATACATCAAACTCTAAAACTCTCACGTAAGGCTCTAGTTTCACCTACTAGTTTTTTGGGTGTTACACTCTTCATCCAACCTAGAGTTCCAGTGTGCCAGCCTTGAGGGAAGAGATCAAGTCGGCGACAGGAATGGGCAGTCGGTTAATCACTAATCAGTTCTATAATGACAAGATGGATTGCCCAAAGTTCAAGGACTTGAGGATGCTAAGAACCAACACAGAACGGCGATGGAAGATAGCAAAGGGCGGTTCTCCGAACCACTCGGTGAGCCCGACTTATCTTGCCTAATTGGCTTTAAGGCCAAATTTTGGCCAACTATAAATTGAATTTTGAACTGTAAATTTAGTATCTTGTTATCATTGAGTAGAGTTTTCTTTTAAGTTTTAGAGTTCCATTATAGACTTTGAAGCTTTTGGAGACTCAATTTTGAGATTTTGTAAGTGGGTTGTTTTGATTCATAAATTTAGATCATTGGAAAGACTTGGGAGCGTTTACCTTGATCATGGCGAATGTTTTTGGTAATCGTTTCCCTATTTTTATGATATGTGGCTGAAACCTCAAATCTTGGGGTGTGGTCATGTGATTATAGGTTTAATTAGCTTATGGGTATAGATTATTACTAATTTAAATGCTATATTAAAGTGGGTTTAATCATTAGCTGTGTTTTAACTTATGAATTGTAGTTGTAAATGCAGTTCTATTTTTTTGTGTTCTTAACTTGCTCGAGAGAGAGGATTTCGAACCAGGGCTTTTGATTAATGGTTTGTAGGTATTGGGTTGATATGGGTTTAGCTTGAGAGAGTGAATCCTAAACCCAATCCTACCTATCTAACTCGAGAGAGTAGATGAATTAAGGTGTGGGTTGTTCTTAATTTCTATGCTTGTTGATGTTCGAAAGAAATCACTTGATTCAGAGTTATTGTTCGATAGAAAGCTATTTCACTCATAGTCTAGCCTACCCACTGGCATTTAGCTATTTACTAGTAGTGTTAATTACCCATATAGTGAAATTTGCCTATAATCGATCACATCTCAGGAACTCTTCTCTATGTTGCTATTTTAGTTTTGCGTTATTGCGTTGTGGCTACTAATTGCAAACCAAAAACACCCCATCTGACATTTGTGTCACCCCTTTTAGACCTGTTTACATGTGTTTTCGATAATTTCTATTCTTAGAGCTGATTAGACCACGTTTGTACCTCCTAATTGAATTTGAATACGTACCGCTCCTAGTGTGTTCGACCCCAACTCTTTGTTGGATTTTATACTGACTAACAATCGGTTGCACCTAGTATTGGATGAGGTGTGCGTGAAACGTTAATTAGAATGAAGGAGAAGTTTAGGAGAGAAGAAACAAGAAAACAACAGAATTGTACTCACAAGATTCATTAATAAAAATCACATTTTTGTTTTATTTATTTTTCTTGCAGTTAATTTTCAACACCTAAGGAAATTTGTTGCGAAAAAGTTTTGCACGCCCAGTGGGACCAGTTATGTTGTTCATCTCTTCCTCCTACAAATAAAAAAAACAACAAGTTCAAATTTGCAATGTCCTTCAAGAAGATCTTTCATGTAAGGACTCCATTGTTGCCACATTTGTTGATTTTAATAATGTTGATCCAATCACTAGATGCGAGTTCAAGACAATTGCCTTAAATGGATTTGAATATTTCACCTCCTTGGAGATGGCAAGAAAGAAGAATTGTCAAATGACATTCAAAACTACAATCCCTGGGGGTAACATTGCATCTAAGTTGTTTGATGAACTTTCTCACTCTGCCTTCAACTTTGGTGAATCTAAGAATTCAGTAGATTCTTCAATTTCGAAAGAGATTAACTCCTTGATGGTTAACACAACTGACATGGACGAGAACTTCACAATGATGGAGCAAACCATTGGAGCCTTGAAGAAGTTTTTTGATGACAATAATCTCCAAATCGCCCAACTTATGAGCAAGTTAGTTCCCTACAACTCTAGAGAGTGACATCACAGTCTAACAACATAAGGAAATGTTGATATTGATTCATCCACCAAGTCAGTTGACTCTCTAAGCACAAAACGATATACTTCAGTGGCCACTCTAACAATTCAACAACTACAAGATATGATCGCAAACACAATATCTCAGTATGGTGACCCGCAACAAAGTTCATTAGGAAATTCAAAGTCGTATTCTTAGCGAATCGAGGGTCTACTGATGCCAATTGGATATCAACCACCAAAATTGAAATAATTTGATGGATGGGGAAATCCAAGGCAACATATTGCCCATTTCGTCGAGACTTGTAGCAGTGTTGGTACACATGGTGATCTTCTTGTCAAGCAGTTTGTTCGTTCTTTAAAAGAAAATGTCATTGATTGGTATACATACTTGGATCTTGAATCAATTGATTGTTTGGAGCTACTAGAAAATCAATTTTTCAATCGTTTCTACAGTACCCGCCGTACAGTGAGCATGATCGAATTGAAAAACACTAAACAAGTTAAGGATGAATCTGTAGTGGACTACATCAATCATTGGCGAATTTTTGAGCTTAGATTGCAAGGAACAACTTTCTAAAATCTTTGTAGTTAAAATTTGTATACAAGGAATGCATTAGGGCCTTGTATATACCCTTCAAGGAATTAAGCCTTGAACTTTTGAAGAACTTGCCTCACGCTCTCATGGCATTGAGTTAAGCATTGCAATTCATGGAAATACATCACATGTCTTTGATCCAAGAAAAGATGATACAAATTTGAAGGAGTCATTAGAATACACAACTAATGAGTCCATGGCGGTAACCACGACTTCTAAGAACGTTTCCACGTGACAAAAAATGAAAGAGATCACGACACATGAATAAACGCGAGAAGTGCAAAATCAATCTACCTTGAAGGACTTACAAAAAAAAGTATTCCTTTCTGGACTCTGACGTTCCTATGATTCTTGATGAGCTGCTAACCAAGAAAGTCATTGCACCTCTAGAGTCAAAGTGACCCAAAGAATGGAATAAAGTAGATGATCCTGTGTATTGTAAATTTCACCACATCATCGGTTATCACACCACAAAATACTTCATTTTGAATGAAAAGATCCTGACATTGGTACGAGGAGGAAAGATCATCAATGATGATGGTGACACAACTAAGACAAACCATGCTAGTGTCAAACTTGATCATAAAAATGATTCAATTTCAGAAGTTCTATGTCTTGTGGTATCGCCAAAAATTGAAGAAGGTGTCATGGTACTACAGTTTGGGAGGTTTGAACCAGTTAAAGTTTCTGCCTTGAAGAAAACAACAAACACATGCAAGGTATATGACTTCTATAATGAAGACAATGGTAAATGTCACACCCCAAGGCTACCCCATTGACGTAAATATGGGACCTAGGATCACGAGTGATCCAAAGCTAACCCTGTTGTTGGCATATCATAAGCATACTAACACAATTTAATAAAGAGATACTATGCAGAAGCTAAAACATGAGATAACTGACAGATCGGGAATACCTAACACTGATATGCATATATATAAAACTTCCAAGAATTTAGTGATACTTAACATTCACTCAAATACTAAAGATAAATCTATTACTATTTCTGAAAAAGCCTCTACTGACTAGAATTTTTGGGACATGCCCCCAGCTAACTTTAGCCAAATTGAGACTGAAATGAAAGAATGGATATGAAAAACATTTCTATTATCCTTGAAGTTTGAGGACTTACCACTGAAGCTGTTGAATATGGATCAGGAATCGATATATGCGTGATCTGGATGCTGAATACCTGATGCTACATCATGAAAGAATATAGTGAAGAGTATGCGCCAATATTAGAAATGTACTGAGCATGTATGATATAAAATATAGTTTAACAAATATAACTAAACAATAACATAATTCGAACAGAAAAATAGATACTGAAATATAACTGAAAACTAAGCTAAATGCAATGACCAAGTACTAATCATGAACATAACGTGATGAGGCTGAATACTGAGATATAAACTAAAAACCTGGTCAAATGCACTAATGTCTGACTGTGGGAGCTACTATTAACCGACATAAAACCAAGTGAGCTAAATGTGGAGTCCGATGTATACCCCCCATCGAGAGGACCCAATATACTTTGCCAGAGGTATAAAGGCATGACTGGCGTGATCATTAAATCTGATGCCCAATAGAAGGAACTTATACTCCTATAGGGGCACGTAGTTCTGGGACCATACGGATACACTGAACCCTAGTCCAACTCTATGTTAAGTCTACTCCTAACTGAATATTATATGACACATTATGACTGAAATACTAAATTGTTGAATACCTCAAAATACTGACATGCAAAATTAGAGAATGTAGCAATTATATACTGATAATGTGACACTTGAAAACTGAAGAATGATTATATATTTTACTAACCTAGCAAGTGCATTTCATGAAGTAAACAAACTACACAACTAGGGTTCTGAGTATCATGCAAGGAACTAAGCAATGATTTCATGAAAACATGATAAATTCATTACAAATGTTATAACAGTTGAATCACAACCAATATCTAAGGATTTAGAAACCCTAGGTCTAAGTAAGATAGAGTGAATCAAGAATCTAATTGAATTCTAGGGACCTAGTGGATGAAATGAACCCACTAGTGAAATCCCACATACCAGATGACGAATTTCACACAGAAATGTTTCAATTTTGGGGATGGAACTGAAGAAAATCTCCTACTTGTTCTTGAGGGGTTGGTCGACTCTTATTGCTCTTTTGTTCTATATTCTTGGTGAAATTTGGTGAAAATTTGATAACGGTTTGTTCTAACTAAATTACTGGGCTTAAATTGAGTACAAAGACGTAGTTTAGGTGTAAAACGACGTAGTTTAAATGTTTATCGCATAGTGGAAAAGACAAAAATGAGCCCACTTAATATCTGACAAGGGCCTCCACAGACCCAATGACGGACCGTTAAAGGGTCCATAGCCCGTCAAGTGGTTCGTGGTCTACTGGCCAGTGACTACTGGTTCTGGGTGGTTGATGAGTCCGAGATTTGGACTCATTTAGGACTTTATTTATAATGATTTAGTGTCCTCAAATTCTTATTTTGTGCCAATAACTAATGTAGAACCCTTGATCTTCAGATATATGGATTGAGGAACAAAGCTAGGATAGAAATGGGCAATAGATATTACACGAGCAAAAAAGAGAAGGGAAAAAAATACTGAAGATCGCTGTTGTTACTGGACGACTCACCAAGTTGCTACTCTACCGCCTAAAGTTACAAAATGTTGCGGTAGCTGCGGCAAGCAGAAGTTCCACTCGGTGTGACGCCCGTTACATCGGCGATAGATGACCAGGTCGCTAAAAGTACTAATGGAGATCCAAATAAGTGATGATGGGCGAGGTGAAAGGAAAAAGGGTGCATCGTGGAATCACTCAGCAATTCGGATCTAGCTCGCCTAAAATTACAGTGGTTGGACTTAGAAGATGTGAAAAATGATGGCGAGATGAAGGAAAATCGGTGATTCGCTGAACGGTCGGCAAGCTCAACTTATCTCGCCGATTTGTCTCAAACAACCACACATTAGACTTATATAAATTGATTTTTGCTAGAGAGAGAAGGCATTCAAAAACGTAAGGAATAAAATACTGAGAGCAAAAACACTAACCTTGTGGATTTCAAGTGATTTTAGCAAGGTGCCCTATTCGAATTTTGTAATAGAGAAGAACTGAGTTAATTTTAACTTTCAAATTTTGTTTATCGAGCTATGTAAAATGTGTCAAGTGTTGAATTTCATCTTTCCACTATGATTGGCTAAATCCATAACCTTGGGGGTTTCACAATGTGAGTAATTGTTGAATTTTGCATAATGGGTGTTATCGATTAGTGATTTTTATGTTAATCTGAAGCGGGTCTAAATTACTATGGTGGTTTAATGTCCATACTGCATATTTAGTGTGATAGATTTATGTGTTTTGTGGTTGCTCGAGAGAGGAGTACAGAACCAATGTGGTAATTTGGCATCCTTAGTAATGGGTCTTGATGGTTTCAGCTTGATAAAGTAAAACCCAAGAGCTAGCCTTTGTATCTAGCTTGAGAGAGTGGATTTGATGAGAGAGTGGGCCACTCATTTCAGAGATGGTGTTGAGGTTCGAGAGAACTCAACAAAAATGAGGTAATTGTTCAATAGAAAGTTGCTTTAGTTATAGTCCAAATTACCCGCGATGAATTAGTTATCGGTATTGAGATACACCCATTAAATTAAATTCGACAGTTGGTTAGTGTACCCCACAAGTGTTTCCTAGTTATTTGATTGTTTCTTGTTGATAATTTTAAGTGGATTGGTAACAACATTTTGAAATTTGACTATGGACTATTAAGTGTTGTGCTGCTCAGCTGCAAAGGTCATTGTCATACTTTAGTATTTAAATTTAAAGAAAGCTACTCTTTGTGGGATCGACCCCAACTCAATTGATTGGGTTATATATTGACTAACAGTTGTTGACACTTAGAATTGGATGACGTGCCTTTGAAACATTAAATCAAAATGGTGCCACTGTCGGGGAGTAGCATTACTTAGAGTTTTGAATTGTGAATTTGTTGGTTGTAATTGAATCGGCTTAGATTGCATTTTGTAGTGTTGGTTGGACTAAATAGTAGTAAAAATGAGTGAGAAAAGGGTGAAGGGTAGCCAAGCTGGTCATCGGGACGGTATTGATGATATCAATAGTGTTTAAAACCCATCTCAACCAAGTGAAATGGGTGCAATTTGACTACCACAAACTGAGGGGAATGGAATATTTGAGGTCACTAGCACGACTCTTCATCTCCTACAAATGAGGGGACTCTATGAAGCGCTAGAACACGAACACCCGCATGATCATGTAAGTAATTTTATATAGATGTGCAGCCAGTTTTCATTCAAGAATGTGTCACAAGAGTCAATCTGTCTTAGGTTATTTCCACTATCTTTGATGGGGGAGGCTAGTTAGTGATTGGCCGAGTGACCAAACAATTCCGTCACATCAAGGGAGGAGCTGATTATAGCATTAAATGCAAGATTCTTTCCCTCATCAAGGATGATGAAACTTAGAGATAACATTCAAGGTTTCAAGAGATGGGAAGGTGAACCCATCCATGAAATGTGGGTGAGGTTTAAGAAACTCTTACATATATGCCCAACTCATGAGCTACCAAACGATTTGCTANTTCCATCACATCATGGGAGGAGCTGATTATAGCATTCAATGCAAGATTCTTTCCCCCATCAAGGATGATGAAACTTAGAGATAACATTCAAGGTTTCAAGAGATGGGAAGGTGAACCCATCCATGAAATGTGGGTGAGGTTTAAGAAACTCTTACATATATGCCCAACTCATGAGCTACCAAACGATTTGCTACTCTAATATTTTTACCAGAGTCTTGATTCAGTTAATAAAGGAGTGGTTGATCAATTGGTACGAGGGGCAGTAATTTTCATATCATTTGAGATGGCTTCATTTCTTCTTGATAACCAGACAAAAATAAATCAAGCTTGGTACACTTAAAAGGATGAAGCCTTTCCTTTTTGTTTTAGAATGACACAAGAACAAATTGATAAGGAAAGACCGGGATGAAAACATCAAGAAGATGTTGACCCAAATGGGGCTATTACAATAACATATGATAGAGATTGTGGGAAAGCCTAAGGGAACATGTGGAGTGTTTAGAGTTGAGGAGGGTTCTTCCTCAGGTTATTCAAAGCAGGGGGAGAATCAAGGTTGGAACTCAACGAGATACGAAGAGGTTTTCCACCCACGCTATTTTGCAGTGAGGCGGGAATCAAGGTAGGAACTATAACAAGAGGGAAGGGCAAAGAAGATACTATCAAGATTGGGCTGAGAAAAGTGATTATTGGAAAAAAGGGAGGATGACCATGAAGAGGACCACACTCACTCGAGTGAGAGCCCAAAATCGAAAGGGAGTGCAAGTAGTCCTCGGGTGAATGATTTGTTGTCATGCATCCTTTATAAAGTTGAAGGCTCGGATGATTTGCTAAAAGGGATGAAAGATGACTTTACTTCATTGAACAATAAATTGAACTCTCACACAGATTCAATCAAGATTCTTGAAGGTCAGTTCAGTTTACTTTCAGCACAATTTAAACCAAAAATGACAATGAAATATGATGATAGAGGGCTGGCTATGCTTACTCATAGTGGAAAGGTAGCAACAGGTGATGTGACGGGCAATGAAGAGGAAAAAGTTATGGAGGAAGAAAAGACACATATCCATCAAAGAATTTCCAAATGGCCACAAAAAGATATGAAGAAACACAATCCAATCCTAAAAGTTATGCAACCTTTACCCAAAATATCTCCTCAATTTCCCCAATGTCTCCAAAAGAAGAATGAGGATGAGAAGCTCAAGAAGTTTTTATCGGTGTTCAAGACATTACCAATTAATCTCCCTCTAGTGGGAGCATTATTGGAAATTTCGGGGTATGCCAAGTTTATGAAGGAGTTAGTCACAAAGAAAAGGAGTTTAGATTTTGAGACAATCGAAGTTTCTTATAGTTGTAGTGAAATTATGACTAAGGAGCTAATCAAAAAGAGAGAAGATCCCGGAGCGTTCAACAACCCTTGCACCATCGACATGCTCTAATTTGCTTAATCCTTATGCGATTTGGGAGCAAGCATCAACCTAATGCCATGTGCGATCTATTAACAACTTGGGCTGGGTGAACTGAAAGCCACAACAATAAGACTCTTGATGGCGGACCTATTAATTAAATATCCTATGGGGATACTATAAGAAATCTTGGTAAAGTTTGACCGATTCACTTTCCAGGTTGATTTTGTCGTTCTCGATTGTGAAATAGATGCTGAAATTCTCATAATTTTAGGTAGACCATTATTGGCAATCTGGAGAGCGTTGGCGGATGTTGAAAGCGGAGAACTGAAGATTCAAGTGAACGAAGACGAAGTAACCTTTAATGTTTGTAAGTCAATGAAACACCCAAGTGATATTCATATGGTCTCCACTGTTGATGCTATTGATGAGGCGGTGCCCAGTGTGAGCCATTTGATGTGTATGAGCGAACCACTTGAAGCCGTGCTTGCTAACTATGATGAATTCAAAATTCAAGTCTATGAAGAGGTAGTAGCTGCTCTTTCATGCTGGGAGGGGGGGTTATTCAAAGACTCCATTGAAGTTGGACATTGATCAAAAAAATTGAGAAAGTCCTCCCGAAAAATCATCAACAGAAGAACCACCTAATCTGGAATTGAAAGTACTGCCCTCTTATCTCCGATAGGCTTTCTTGGGGTCAAATAACACAGTACCGGTGATCATTGCAGTTGACTTGCTTGAAAGGCAGGTAAAATTGCTCCTTGAGGTGTTGAGAAGGCATATAAAAGCAATAGGTTGGACTATCGTTGAGATAGTAGGAATTCCTCTCGATATTTGCACTCACAAAATTCAGCTTGATAGTGATTGTAAGCCGAGTGTTGAATATCAGTGGAGATTGAACCCACCGATGCAAGAGGTGGTGAAAAAACAGATAATAAAGTGGTTGGACGCAGGTGTAATCTACCTTATTACGGATAACAAATGGGTAAGTCCGGTACAATGTGTACCGAAAAAGGGAGGCATCGCAGTAGTCCCAAATGAAAAGGTGGAGCTTGTTCTATGAGATCGGTGACCAGGTGGAGAGTATGCATGGATTACCAGAAATTAAATTTGTGGACTGAAAAGGATCACTTTCCCATGCCTTTCATGGATCAACTGCTTGATCGACTCTCCGAGAGAGGTTGGTATTGCTTTTTGGATGGGCATGCCGGTTATAACCAAATCTCCATTGCTCAAGAAAACTAAGATAAAACCAACTTCACCTGCCCATATGGTTCTTTTGCCTTCAAACGGATGTTGTTCGGGTTATGTAATGCCCCAGCCACGTTTCAACGTTGCATGTTATCTATTTTTGCTGACATGGTAGAGGATTCAATGGAGGTATTCATAGATGACTTCTCATTTGAGGGTGACACTTTTGAAGCATGTTTAGCACACTTAGGAAAAGGTCTCCAAAGATGTGTGGAGACAAATTTGGTCCTAAATTGGGAAAAATGTCACGTGATGGATAAGGAAGGTATAGTTCTTGGTCATAAAGTGTCGCAAAATGGGCTGGAGGTTGATAAAGAAAAGATTGAAGTGAAAGAGAGGTTACCACCACCAATTTCGGTGAAGAGTGTTCGTAGTTTCTTGGGACATGTCCATTTTTACCAGAGGTTTATCAAAAACTTCTCCAAGATTTCACATCCTTTTCGCAAACTCTTGGAGAAGGAGGTGAAATTCCACTTTGATGATGCTTGCATGGTGGCTTTCAAGTGCTTGAAAAAAAATTGGTCTCCACCCTAGTAATCATTAGTCTCGATAGGTCACAATCCTTCGAAGTCATGTGTGATGCAAGAGGCACGACATTAGGTGTTGTATTGGGGCAAAAATGCAACAAACTATTTCACCCAATTTATTACGCAATCATAATTGTAAATAGTGCTCAACGTAAGTATACAGTTATAGAACAAGAGTTACTTGCGGTAGTTTATGTACTTGAAAATTTCTGGGCATACTTGCTAGGTACTAAAGTGGTTGTTCACACTGATCATGCTACACTGCGTTAACTGATGGAAAAAAAATGCCAAGAAAAGATTGAAAAGATCGGTATTACTATTACAAGAATTCAACTTTGAAGTCAAAGATATGAGAGGTTGTGAAAATCAGGTGGCGGACCACTTATCAAGATTGGAAGGCAAGGAAAATAACGAGTTGTAGATTGACACAAATGATTTTTTTTCCCGATGAAAAGGTATTCATGGTAACTCTCAAACAACCTCCTTGGTATGCTAATTTTTCTAATTACGTAGTGTACGGATTAATGCCAGACGAACTGAACTTCTACCAACAAAAGAGGTTCTTGTTCGATGTTAAGAAGTTCTTTTGGGATGAACCATATTTATTCAGAGAGTGTGCTGACCATATCAGTAGAAGATGTGTTCCGAAAGAAGAAGCCATTGAAGTTCTCCATGCTTGTCATGCTTCACCGGTTGGGAGTCATCATGGTAGTGTACGTACAACTGCTAAAGTCCTTCAAAGTGGCTACTGCTGGCCGTCCCTCTCCAAAGTTTCCCATAAGTTTGTTAAGAAGTTCACTCAATGTCAGAAAGAAGGTGGAGTGTCCAAAACACACGAGTTGCCTCTTACGCCCATTTTAGAAGTTGAGCTATTTGATGTTTGGGGAATAGATTTAATGGGCCAATTTGTGAGTTCATTTGGTAATAAGTATATCTTGGTTGCCGTAGATTATGTCTCTAAATGGGTGGAGGTTGTTGCACTTCCAAAGAATGAAGGGAAAAGTGTTGTTCAATTCCTCAAACGCTACATCTTTTCTAGATTTGGTACTCCTCGGGCTATTATNTTGATGTTTGGGGAATAGATTTAATGGGCTAATTTGTGAGTTCGTTTGGTAATAAGTATATCTTTGTTGCCGTAGATTATGTCTCTAAATGGGTGGAGGTTGTTGCACTTCCAAAGAATGAAGGGAAAAGTGTTGTTCAATTCCTCAAACGCTACATCTTTTCTAGATTTGGTACTCCTCGGGCTATTATTAGTGATGGGGGATCCCACTTTTGCAACAAGTGGTTCTCGGCCGCATTGAGTAAGTATGGAGTGAAACACAAAGTAGCAACTTCGTATCATCCCCAAACTAGCAGCCAAGTTGAAGTGTCAAACCGAGAGATCAAAAGCATCTGGGCCAAGACAGTGAATGCTAATAGGACTGATTGGTCTCGAAAGATTAATGACGCGCTATGGGTGTATCATACTGCATACAAAACACCAATCGGTATGTCTCCATATCAGCTAGTTTTAGGTAAATCTTGCCATCTACCAATGGAATTGGAACACAATGCATTATGGGCATTGAAAGCTCTAAATCTGGATTGGACAAAGACTTCAAAAGAGAGAGTAGAGCAGTTAAATGAGTTGGATGAATGCAGGTTCAAGGCTTACAAAAGTTCAGCCCTTTACAAGGAAAAGATAAAGAAATGACATGATTCTAAAATATTTAAGAGGGAGTTCAGATTGGGAGATTGGGTGTTTCTATATAACTCTTGACTTACTCTTTCCAGGAAAGCTCAAGTCTAAATGGTCAGGGTTGTTTAAAGTGACACGAGTGTTCACAAATGGTGCCATCGTAGTGGAAGGTCATGAAGGACCTGCATTCAAGGTGAATGGGCAACACTTGAACTTATACTTTGACGAGTGCCAAGAGATTTCTCTGACTGAGAAGGTGTACTTGAAGGATGCTTGAGAGCACTTCCACGTCGTGCCACGGCGTTAAATAAGGCGCTTCTTGGGAGGCAACCTAAGTGTTAGTATTTTAAATAATATGTGTTGATTTTGCAGGTGCAAGATCTTATGCGAGAAGAAGATGCTATTGGCGGATCGCCAAATCCATTAGGCGAACATGACATAGTCCACCTTACGGATTTCAAAAATAGAGATGAGATACGGGAACATTCGGCGGGAGACCTTCATAACTTGGTGAATCGCCGATGTGCTTAGGCAACCCAATTTTTCCCACCCTTCTACTTAAATGCTGATAGCTTGACTCAATGATTTTTCAGCGATGTTATAGGTCAATTATGTGAAGCGCCGACCTGTTCGTTGAACTCCTTGAACTCTACCGATTTGCCCCTTTTTGATAGTGTCGCACACTAGAACTAAGGGTGATATCTGGACCATTGGGCGCACCGCCGAGGCATTCGACGATTGTTTCATTTTCTCGCCAACTGGGTGCTTAGTGAAGATTCCTCGTCACCTTGCTTTGCATGTTTACATACTAGAATTTTATCTTTATTTTTTAGTGTTTATTTTTATTCTTATTTTATTTGTGGGAGTGTCCCTTCTCTACTCACATTAGGGATAATGTTGAATGCTTTTGGTGGCAGTGTGTGCTTGGTCAATGAGTTCCATTTTATGCTTGGACTCTTCTGAAAAAAATTTGCCACCTCTTAAGTGTTTAATTGTGGCGTTCTTGTGCGAATTTGATTATCGGTTATGATCAATACCGATAACTTGAATGGTGCTCTCAATCGAACAAAAATGAATGTGCGACTGTGCGGTTATGATAAGGCCAAATGAAGATGCATAGACAATATGCGAACTTTTTGCATCTCGTTGTGACTAGCCAATTATCGAATTGAGTCTCTTGTGATAAACATTGCACATTAGAGAAAGTGTGGAGTTTTGTTTAATATTGGTTCCAATGCCTTGTGTGATGAGCTTACCGTGACCCATGTGTGATGACATCTAGAATTTTCCCCGTTGGTCCGGTTGACAAAGTGATGTAAGCTCTTCAAATGATCTTTGGAAACAATTTTAAATAGTGAAACAATTTGACATTATACCTCTTTTGTGGCCTACCTTGTTAGTGTGTGAACTTTGCTTGAACACCCTTTGATCCTTAACCTTTTTCTTGGAAGAAACTTGATGCAAAGGAGACCCCTCTTTATCCCTTCACCAATAATCCTCATGAAGTGTGGTTTGTTACAATAGCCAACTTAGGCCAAAGTTGGGGGTGTGGAGAAAAGAGAAGATAAATCAAGAAGTGCAAAGAAATTCCCCTTGATCCACGGTTTAGAGAAAGACGGAACCCCTCCATACAAAAACAAAAAAAAAAGAGAAAAAGAAAAGAAAAATGAAAATGAAAAAGAATGAAAAAGTTGTGGAATAAAGTTGTGAAAGTTGCAAAACAAATGGGGTGTCCGGTATTCCATGGAAAGTGAATAATGGGGTGATTTTTGAGCATGAAAGAGAATGATGAAGAAAAGGAAAGGAAGAGTGGCTCATACCTCCTCTCATGAGGATAATAGCCACTAAGCCTAAATGACTATACCTTTGCACTCAGCCTCGTCATAAGCCTTGAAAAGACCTTTTTGATCTTGAGCGAGCTGAAGTGAATGTTGGTTAGAAAATAAGGGCAAACCTATGGGTGAAGTCATGCATGTGTTCATCTTTGTGAGTGTGAGAGTTGTTTGTGATTCTAGAACTATAAAGTGTTGAACAAATTGTGTGATTAGGGAATCACTCTTGGTGTAAGGGCATTTTAGTACCTTTGTTGAGCTTGAACTTGCATTTGAAGCAAGTATTGTGAACTTGAGAATCTTTGATATTGGTGAGTCACAATTTGAATCTTTCGGTGCACAATTGATCCTTGCCAAATTAAGTTGAGTTTTGTTGTGTGTGTTCCTGATTGAGTCTTTTGTAGCCTTGTTTGAGACATCCTTTTTTAACTGCTGAACTTGAGTTTTACTTGAGCACAAACAAAAGTTTAAGTTTGGGGTGTTGATGAGTCCGAGATTTGGACTCATTTAGGACTTTATTTATAATGATATATTGTCCGCAAATGCTTATTTTGTGCCAACAACTGATGTAGAAACCTAAATCTTTAGATATATGGAATTAGGAAAAAAGGTAGAACAGAGACGGGCAATAGAGATAACATGAGCAAAAAAGAGAAGGGAAAAACATGCCTGAAGATCGCCAATGTCACTCAGCGACTCGCCAAGTTGCCANACTTATAGCCTATTTTATTCTACTTCCTTTCAATTCTAGCCTAATCAATTCCAATCTTATTTCAATTATACCCACCCTTTAATGTCAATTATAGCCCATTTTATCCTAATTCATTCCAATTCTAGCCATTTTAATTTAATCCTAATCATGAAATCTTTAATCCTGATCGTTGATCTCATCCTTTAAATCTCAGCCTCACATCTCAACATAAATCAATGGACGAGATTAAATCCCTCTTTACTTTCCTATTCTACTCTAAAAAAGACCAAAACCCTAAAAAGCTCTCATTCACTCATCCTCTCCCTCTCTCTAAGGCAGCCGCCTCCCCTCTCTCTCCCTCATTTTTGCTCCGGCTAGCAAGCTCCGAGCAACTGGCAGCTGCTCCTCTCCATCCCTCTCTGGCGCCCTCTCTCTCTCCCTTTGCGCCTCTTCTCTTCTCCTCCCTTCGCTCTTTCTCCTTTTCTGTCCAGCAGCCACCGGCGAGAAATCAGCGGCAGCATGGCGAGCAGCAGCCAGCAGCTCTGGCGAGCAGCAACCAGCAGCCTGGCGAGCAGCGGCCAGCAACTCCAGCGAGCAGCAGCCAGCAGCTCCAGCCAGCAGCAGTTGACAACAACTCCAGCATCAACGACAGCAGCTCCAGCAAATGCAGTAGCCGCGTGAAACCTGCACACCGAGGAAAACAGCAAACGATTCAGACCAAGCAAAGCTCCGGTCAGCAAGCTCCGGCGAAGTATCTTAATGCGGAAATTTCGAGTTTATTCAAGACGGATCTGGACAGATCCGTCCAGGTTTGCTTCCTTCTGATTCATTATTTAAAATGTTTTATCTTGATTAAGGAGTTCCTGTTGTTGAGTTGCATGTTTGCTTTGTGAGAATTTCGTGAGCTTTGTTTCTCTTAAAGGATATTGGTGTGTTATGATTCGAGAATGGTTGATTTTGGATTAAATTGCGCAAATTCTGGTGTTGAGATTACTATATTGCTTCATTTACTTCTTCGATCATCGTTGAAAATTTTTCCGTACCATCATGCTTGCTTTCTGGAGATTGTGGTAAATTTATTTTGCTTAGCATAATTAGGGGGTCTTGTGCCTACCTCTTATGAAAATAAAATAAAAAATATGAATCTTGTGCATTACCTGTTCTAATTACAATTCAATGTATATCCGTTTGTGTGTGTGCGAATATTTTAATTGTTAACTCTGTTACGGTATATTTTAATGTATTTGGTTCACTATGATTGAGCTTGTTACCGTTATGTATTATTCCCGCTTCGTGATTAAAGTTTGCTTCCTTATTTAAATTTTGGGGGGCAGACTTCCCTACTTATTTTTAATATGGTAAAACCGTGATTGACATTGACTGTTTCTTACTTGTGTATATTTGGCAAAAGATATTTTAAAATAATTCTAATTTGGTTCTCCCTTTGAATAAGGAATAATAATATTAATTGACCCCTTTTCCCAATATATTCCCGATCTTCTATATGTTGTTAATATATTGAGTAACTCCTTAATTGATTTCTTTTGCCGTAATTAAAATCATCAAGCATGTGTATTTTAGGATTTCTTTTGTCTTATTTTAGGACTTCTAGTTGATTTAGTTCTCCTATTGATTAAGGAAATTTTTTAAATTGATTATTAATTTATTCCTTTCCTTTATTGTATGCCCTCTTACTCACTATATAAAGTGCCCTCATTCTTGTTATTAGAGAAGCTCATACTCACACACACGGTTGAATACTACTCATATCCGGACATCTCTACATATTCATACCTTGCTCTCACATGGTTCACTCTTGAATATATAAAAATATTGCTCTCTACTCCTAAATTTTTTAAGTTTTTCCGGTAAACCTAAAAGCTCCTCTCTGTGTTGTTGTTTTGCTGTGTTCGGGTCGTTCTTTGGATTAAATTCGTCTTCATTGCTGATATTTTAGACTGCTTAACCGGTTGGTGCTCTTCATACACGTATTTAACTTTTGTTCTTGCATCACTATTTAGTTGCTTGATAGGTATGATGTTATATAAGTGATATCATATTCGTTGTTTATTATACTTACTGCGTGAACTGATCAGCATGTGTATTTATT